>NC_135536.1:157520549-157832449 GCF_045843805.1 Urocitellus parryii
TCCTTCCTTCCTTTCTTTCTTTTTATTTTGAGACAGGGTCTCATTAAGTTACTAAGGCTGCCTTCAACTTCTGATCCTCTTGCCTCAGCCTGGGGACTAAAGGCATGTGCCACAGGAATCTATACTTAGTCTAATGCTCTATCAAGTTTGAGAATGTCTGCTTTTAGATTCCTATTCAGTAGGTCTAGTTTATACTGTGTTCTTTGTTGCCATACCAAAATATCTTAGGCTGGGTATTTAGTATACTATTAAAGAGGTTTAATTGGCTTAGGATTTTGGTGGCTAAAAGGTCCAGCATCATTCTGCTTTATCACAACATGGTATAAAAGCAGAAAGGGAACTGGCCACATGGACAAGGGCCAAGTGTAGGAGGTGGTCTCCCTTTATAGCAATCTACTCTTGGGAGAACTAATCCATTCCTGTGAGAGCCACATTAATCCCTTCAAGAGGATGGAGCCCCCAAGATGTGATTACCTTCTACCAGGCCCCTCAACTTAAGTTTCTACCATCTCCAATACCACCATATTTAAGGACTAATCTTCCAGCTCATGCACCTATGAGGCACATACTCAGAGCACATCCAAGCCACAAGAGGATTTGAGATTCTGTATTCCCACATGTTCCCAGCTGATGTGGTCACAGTTGGTCCATGGACCACCCATGAGTTATTAGGTTGTACAAAGCACTGTAATGTGATGAGAGGGTTTGGGTTGGAGTAGTAGTTCCTCAGTCTTCATGTTTTTGTTTTTGTTTTTTAAAGAGAGAAGAGAGAGAGATTTTTTAATATTTATTTTTCAGTTTTCGGCGGACACAACATCTTTATTTTATTTGTATGTGGTGCTGAGGATCAAACCCAGAGCCCCGCACATGCCAGGCGAGCGCACCACATCCCCAGCCCAGTCTTCATAGTTTTTAAAATAAGAGATTTGGATACAGCTATACAGTGAGACACCATGGTACTGTTAAAAGGATTGAGATTAATGTAAGCACCAATGTGGAAAAATCAGCAGGAATATTGTTAAGTGGGGAAAAATTATTTTTTCCTTTGTGGTACTAGGAATGGAAGCCAGGGGCACCCTGCCATTGAGCTACATCCCTATCCCTTTTTATTTTTTTATTTTTAGACAGGCTCTAAGTTGCCCAGGCTGGCCTTAAACTTGGGATCCTCCTTTCTCAGCCTCCTAAATTGTTGGGATTATGGGCATGTGCCACTGTGGTAGGCAACTGCTTTTATTTAAATGTAAAAGTTAAAATACAGTTTCCTAGCCCCCACACCTAGTTTCTAGGGTCAAGGCAAGCCCAGAAATCTTTACGGACCTTGGGGGATTCCTCCAGGTGGCAGCCCTCCTGTCTCCTAGGCTCCAAGATGGTTCCAGGGCCATGGCAGCAGCTCCTTCCTGCTTCATGTAGCGCTAGTACCATATTCACCTCTCCAGGCTATCATGCTTCCCATCCCTCTTATAGCCACGATCATTCCCTCTAGAGCCTAAATTGGATCTTACTCTGATTTGGGTATTTTTTTTTTTTTTAATGGACGTTCTGAGGACCAAACCCAGGGTCTTGTGCATACCAGGCAGGTGCGCCATGACTGAGCTATACCCCTGGCCTGCTATGGTTATCACTTAATTTCATTTATGTGGTTGCAATGTTTGAACAGTATGGGTGTGTGCACTACACTGCCTACTACATTGCCCAGCACCATTGGACCCTGGCTGCCCACTCCAGAGACTGGCGTGGTAATTCACCCTGCCCTGGCTCCTTCCCTTCCCTGTTTCGCTTCTTCAATACCCAATTGGTGCTTCCCAGAATGGCCTCTCAAACTACTTGGACTGAAATATTTGATTCAGTGTGTGTTTCCAAGAAAACCCAAACTACATAAAAGAAAACCAAAGCTGGATATGGTGGCAGTTTGGGAGGCTGAGACAGGAGGATCGCAATATGAGGTCTGCCTGGGTAACTTAGCAGGCCCTTAGAACTAGAAGTGAGACCCTGTCTCAAAACGAAAATAAAAAAGGCTGGGGATGTAGCTCAGTGGTAAAGCACCCCTGGATTAAATCTCCAGTGCTCCCTGCCCTTACCCCACCTACCCCCCCAAAAAAAAAAGCAAAGAAAGAAAAGAAAAAACAAAGTTGACTTTGCCTACTGTAAAATGAAAACATTAAGGCATACATACATGTGGGAAAAACAAGAATCCCTCCCGGAGGAAGGTGTCAGTTTTGCTCTGTTGGCATTTTTGTGTCAGGTTTGCTTGTGTGGATGCTAGGATCTTTTGCAGATGGTTTTGTGTTTTGCTTTAATCATTTTTCTCATGTTACCATAAATCTTGGTCTTGGTGATTTTTAGTGGTTTCATAATTGAGAGGCTCTGGATTGGCTGTGACCTAACAATGATGTGTCTGTCCCTCCTCTTTGCAGGCATCCGCCCCTACAAATGTGACATCTGCAACAAAGCCTTCACCCAGCGCTGCTCCCTGGAGTCCCACCTGAAGAAAATCCACGGGGTACAGCAGCAGTACGCCTACAAGCAACGTCGGGACAAACTCTACGTCTGTGAGGATTGTGGCTACACAGGCCCCACGCAGGAGGACCTGTACCTCCACGTGAACAGTGCCCACCCGGGCAGCACGTTTCTCAAAAAGACATCCAAAAAGTTGGCAGCCCTTTTGCAGAGCAAGCTGATGTCCGCACACCAGGAAAATACCCTCCTGAGTGAGGAAGAGGAGAAGAAATGAGGAGGATGAGGAAGGGAAAGAGAAATGCTAGTGCCGCCATGTTTATTGGGACTTTTGGTTTGGAGGCTGTCATACCCTCCCTCATCCAACTGGCTTTTTTTTTTTTTTTTTTCAGTACTGGGGATTTAACCCAGCTGCTCTTTATCCCTGAGCTACACCCTCATCCCTTTTTATTTTATTTTAAGATTGTGATGCAGCCAAGTTGCCCAGGTTGGACTTGAACTTGGGATCCTCCTGCCTCAGACTCCTGAGTCTCTGGGATTATAGGCGAGCACCATGATGCTCAACTTCCACTGGCTCTTTTTAATTGCAAGTGTTGAGTTCACCTCTCGGTCTTTTCCAGACATCAACAGTAGGATCTGTTCCAAGGTTGTCAATTATCATGTGGCATCAGGCCCTGTCCCTTGTGTCCAGTTGAATAGTCACATTCATCAGAGTCACGGCCGAGATCACCGTGTAGAACTTTTTTTTTTTTTTTTTTAATTTCACACATGGAGGGAGGGGTGTTCCTTGAGAGACCATCATTTTATGGTGCCTTGAAATGCTATTTAAGCAAGGAAAATGAATTTTATTATTCTGAAAGAGTTTACAGAAATTATTTTAATAAATGAAACATTCATGTGAAAGTTCTCTTTCCAAACAAAATAGAGTGTTGACATATAATTCTGTGTTTAGGGTTTATTGTGTAACGTTGGACTCCAGGTAATTTTGTGGGGAGGTTGATGGTCTCATAGGTTTGAGGAAGCAAATTTTCATTTATTTATTTAGTTTTTTGTACTGGTAATTAAGCCTAGGGCTGCTTTACTACCGAGCTACATCTCTAGTCCTTTTTTTTTTTTTTTTTAATCAGGAATTGAACCTAGGGGCACTTAACCACTGAGCCACATCCCTTTTTTTTATTTTGATACAGTGTTTCACTAAGTTGCATAGGGCCTTGCTAAGTTGCCAAGGCTGGCTTTGAACTTTCAATTCTCTTGTTTCAGCCTCCTGAGCACTTGGATTCCAGGAATGCACCACAGCACCCGGCTTCTCAGTTTTTTTTCTTGACTTTATTTTATTCTGGGACAGGGACTCACTAAGTTGCTTAAGGTCTCACTAAATTGCTGAGGCTGGCCTTGAACTTGAAGCCTCCTGCCTTGACCTCCCAAGTCTCTGGGATTATAATAATGTACCACTGCACCTGGCAAGGAAGCCAGTTTTGATGTTTGGGAAGAACAAATGGTTGGTCGAAAGCCTTGAGCAACAAGTTGGTGGGCAGACATACCTGGAATGGGAATACCAGGGAACTCATCCACTCTGGTCTTTGTTGATGGCCTGGGGGGCACCTGCAGAGGCCTTTGGCTTTTGGGGACAGGGAGTTGCTGGGTGGAGGCTCTGCTTCCTCCCTTGAGTCTGGCACTGGGTACAGTATGTGGCAAACCCTGGAGCATGAGCAACCCGCTTGCACACAAGAGTGTACCTGCCTGGTGCAGTCTCCTTTGATATCTCTGTCTGCTCACTTTGGATGCCCATTCCCTGAGGCTGGGGAGGTTAACAGTTAAGTCCCAGTTGAGATGAGAGAGAGAGGTATAGGGCTGGGGATGTGGCTCAAGCGGTAGCGCGCTCGCCTGGCATGCGTGCGGCCCGGGTTCGATCCTCAGCACCACATACCAACAAAGATGTTGTGTCTGCCGAGAACTAAAAAATAAATATTAAAAACTCTCTCTCTCTCTCTCTCTCTCTCTCTCTCTCTCTCTCTCTCTCTCTCTCTCTCTCTCTCTCACCTCTCTTTAAAAAAAAAAAAAAAAAGAGAGAGAGATAGGGCAAAAGTTGAGATTAGAGAGATAGGGCAAAAGGAGGCAGCTGGCCAGGGGGACAACAAAGTAGTTCTCAAGGTCCTTCCATGACAGAAGGAGCAGCAGGAAGGGTCCAGAACCGTCTCCCAGGAAGCCCCATGGTTGGGAGAGGCTTTTTACTCAGACGTGTGAGCTGCTGCCTGAATTGAGTAGGAATTGCTGATCAGCTGCTTTATGTTATCTCTCTGACTACCTGGGTTTCCTGGGCACTGCCAGGGCCTGTCCTTGGTTTATGGAAATGTTGGGATGATGAGGCTATTTTCTTATTTCTTCCCTCCCCATTCCCATCCTTCCCACTCTCTACCCTCTTCCTTTCTTTTCTCTCTCTCTCTCCTTTCTCCTTTCATTTCTCTCCTGTACTCCAAGCCAGGCGTTATGCCAAGACCTGGGCATTTTAAGTGTTTCGTGTTATCATTTCTCTTCCAAATCTCTGCATTTCTTTCAGAAGGAAGGAAGCAAAACCCTTTTGTGAAACACCTGTGATGTGCCAGGTGGTGAGCTGGGCACCCTTCCCTGCACAGATGTCTTCTGGAACATCTGCAGGGCATCCCCAGGGGGCAGCAGTCTTGTCTCCATGAGCAGAGGAGGCCACTGCAGAGGCCTTCAGGTCTAGTTGAAACCTCTCTATTTTCTCCCTCCCTCAAGGAGGGAGAAAAAAGGCTTCAGATGCAAATGGGAGCACACGGAGGTGGTTCCTGACTTTGGGGAACCTCATCCCTTTCAGCTCCCTCCCCTGACTGGTAAGGCTTAACCAGCCTGCAGGATCTTTTCTGCCTTACCAGAAGCCCCAGGTACATGAGTTGAGGTGTGGCACCACACAGTCTGACTGACCACATTCAACCATCAGCAGTGTTGACCTGGGGACTGCAAATGGCACAGGGTGCAGCACACCAGAAACATGAAGGGCTTGGTCCTAATTCCAGAGGACAAGTTGCTGACCTTGTATCTTCTAGCTTTTGCCACAGAGAGAGGTTAGAAGGCAGTTTATTTGCTTTTTTTTTTTTTTCTTTTGCCTTAGTTATCTGGGTAATGCAGATGACAAAACAAGCCTTCCTAGCAAGAAATATCTGTGGCAGGCTCAGACAAATGGCCTGTGGCCTGTTTCGCCCAGGAAATATGTCCATCAACAACAAAAAAGTTTTTAAAAAATGGCTTCAGCAAAGAAGGGAATATACTAGTTGAAAACTCTAGGGTTATTCTAGTTTCAGGGGTGGCCACAACTAGTACTTAAATGACAGCTTCATCTCTCTTTTCCTCGGTCTCTGAGCTCTGTTTTACCCATGGTGGTTTCTTTCTCAGGCTCTCAAGTGAAGCCCAGATGGCTGTCCACAGTTCTGCATTTGTATCCCACAGTGCAATAACCCGGAGGAGGGTTTCTTTTTTAGCCTAAGATCTTGGGTTGATTTGGCTCTGGTATCCACCCTGAACCATCACTCCTTTGGGACGTGTGCCACCTTCTTGGCCCAGGCCTCAGTCACATGCTCCTGCCTCCCCTGAATCAGGTGCAGTAAGCAGGTCAGCTCCATCCTGGCCTGCAAGTGGTCGGAGGGTGGTTCCCCGGCTGCAAATGAAGAGGCCATGATCTGAAGATGGAATGGATGTTGGGAAGGGGATGGGTACTAGTTAAGATAAGGCACATCTGCTTTCACAAAGATGCCCAGCAAATCCTGTGGCATAAAGGAGAGAGAAGGTTGTTTTTCACATAGCAGTTCTCGGTTAGGTGCTTCTCCCCCAGTGCATCATCACTCAAGAACCCAGATTTCTCCTATTGCTCTGCTATGTCTGAGGATGTTATCAAGATACGCATGGTTGAAGCTGGGTTTCTGTGGGTCTCAATGCACAGTCATCTTGGTTTCAATTCCTCTAGAAGCCAATTTTGAGGCAAGGAGTCAAGTTCCAGTCGATTGCTTAGGAGGTGACCCAGGAAGCATCTGTAGGGGCCTGGGCAAGTAGGACAGGAAAGAGAGACAGTAAAAGCAACAGAGTTAGAATTCCTACGGTGGGCAACTAGAGTTCATCCCCTCTGGGAAGCAGTGTATGTAGAACATGTCTGTTTTCTGTGGTTGGGAAGAGGAAATCCACTAATTCCCCATCCATCATTGGTGGAGGGACACTGCCATTTGGGGCATTTATTTCTGGGCTCTTCCAACTTGCCTGGTGCATTGGCCATGCATGTTTTATAGGCCTGGAAAATCTCTATGCAGAGATAAACAAAAGCAACCTTCAGCATGTAGATCTGGAAGCTGACGAACCTGAGCAAGGTGACAGCCGTGTCTGGTATGGGTATGGTAGAGTCACACTTACTACCTGAAGGTGCTAGCCTGGATGAGGCACATGATCTTTCCACTCACATGAGAAGGATCCATGGGGAGGATTTTGCCACATTAACTAGATGGAAAAACTCAGTCTGCTCAGTCACACTTTTGGTTTGTTTTTTTTTTTTTTTTTAATATTTATTTCTTTTAGTTCTCGGCGGACACAACATCTTTGTTTGTATGTGGTGCTGAGGATCGAACCCGGGCAGCACGCATGCCAGGCGAGCGTGCTACCGCTTGAGCCACATCCCCAGCCCATCAGTCACACTTGTATGACAAAATGAGGGGATGGATTATTATGGCGGATGACTCACTGTCTCTCTCATGACAGGCAAAACCAATGGATGTTCACTCTCAACTTTTCGACCCCCTCCTCATCCCAACCCTGCTGTGCTGTTCTGTCCTGCTTAGCCAGTTGCCAGGAAATCCAGCTAACGAGGCCAGGCTCATGATTTAGGGCATTGGTTCAATGGCTGGTGGTCCTGGAACCTCGGGTCTGTAGGTGGCGGGGATGGAGACTCATGAGTTGTTGACTTGTACTGTTTGCCCAGTATAACCTGTGTTGATGGCATTAGGTCAGTACAGAAGGCAAATGTTCTTGCTAGGCAGAAAAGTGCATACTGGGCATTCATTTTGGAAAAAAGGATCTATTATCTTTCAGTGTGATTTACTTCATGGGTGTCATAGGTTGGGTCCCATAAGCAGAACCAAAGACAGGGATTCAGAGGTGAGTAATTTATTGCAGGCAGCTCTCATAAGAAACCAATAAGGAAGTCAGGGGAGTATGATCCAACAGGAAGAAACGAGGCAACAATATGGGTTCACTAAAATCTAGTTGCAGCCTGATTTCATACGTACGGAGGAGTATGAATGGCACCATAGAAGTTCCACCTTGAGCAAAGAGCCAGTTATCACATGTGACTTGTACTCTAATGTGTATATGTGTGGAGGAGGAGTACATAACCTCTGAGCATTTTCAGTTAGCAGCAACTAAGCTCTTTAGTAACCAATGTTCAAAGCACCTAGGGGCTAATTCACTTGGAGATCTCCAAACTGGGGGAGAGAAAAGACAGAATGGATTCTTAGAAGTAAAAAAGGATCTGATGACTTCTCCCTGGAATATTGGCATTTTGATGAAGAATCTGCTTTTGGAGCTAAAGGAGTGAATCAGTTATTGCAAAATTAGGTAGTGTTTTGGGAAAAAAATTAAAAATATTTCTATAATAATGTATGCAAGAAAAAAGTCATCTCCCTCATCTGCCAAATCTGTCATCTCCCATCATAGTTAGCCACTGTCATTTGCTTCTAGTGTTACTTCCCTGAGTTTCTTTACCCATACGTAAGGTAATATGAATGTGTATGTTTGCTTCCTACTATTTTTGTAAAGTTGTAATTGACAGATCTTTTGTGTTTTTCTTTGTTTTCCCATTTATTATTATTTTTATTATTATTATTATTTCTATTTGTTCTAATTAGTTATACATGACAGTAGAGGTGTTTTTCTTTTAATAGTACATCCAGCAGTTCTTTCCGGAATAGTTCCAAAAAGTGTTCTTGTTCTTCTTTACAGCTATCTAGGATTGAGTTGTATGGATGCACCATAATTTAGGTTATCGGTTTTCTCTTGATGGACATTTGTGTGGCTTCCAAAGGTTTGCTACTATAGACAATACTGCAGTGAGTAACTTTACACATATGTCACGTCACATATGTGCAAATATATCTGCGGGATAAATTCCCAGAAATGCAATTGGCAGTGCTAACAATTTCACATCAGTAAGGGCCATTTACTTTACTTTACTTTACTTCCCCATTTGTTTTCCCCAGTGGATTTGGTAGTCTTTTTGTCTACCTAACTTGGGTGGTTTTTGGGTGTTTTTTTTTTTTTTAAGTTTTTTTTTTTTTTTTTAGTTTTGTACTGGAGATTGAACCAGGGGCACTCAATCACTGAGCCACATCCCCAGCCTTTTTTATTTATTTTTTTATTTTGAGACAGAATCTCACCAAGTTTCGAGGGCCTCGCTAAATTACTGAGGCTGGCTTTGAACTTGTGATCCTCCTGCCTCTGTCTCTCAAATTGCTGGGATTACAGGGCTGCACCACGGCACCCTGATCCTTTTTTCTTTTTGCTGAACGGGGGATGATGGACTAGGCAAAGGTTCTACTCCTGAGCTACATCCCTAACCCATCTGCCTAACTTCTACAAATTGTATATGTATGTGTGTGTGTTTTAACTATCAGAAAGTTTGGTCTTTTGTGATGTAAATTGCTGACTTTTGTACTGTTGGTAGATATAACTCCTTTAGAAGGAGAAAGTGCCAATTTGCAATGTGTGAGAGTCCCCATGTCCTCACCATTAGACCAATGTTGTATTGCTCCAGGTTTGGATTTTTGCCAATCTGATAGGGGAGAAATAGTTTTTCAGTGTTGTTTTATTTTACATTTGTCTTATTATGTGTGAGAGAAAGAAGTTGAAGGTCTTTTCATATGATTAAGGCCATTTGTGATTCCATTTGCTGTTAACTGCCTAAATGTCTATTTTCCCACCAGGTTTCTACCTAATTTCTTGGTCTTTTTTCTTGCCTAATTTCTCAGAGTTTTTTATTTATTTGCTTGTTTTAATGTATCAGGCAGTTTAGCCCTTTGGATAGTTTCTCTTTCAGATTGTCATTTAGCTTTTGATTTTGCTTATGCTAAAGTATTGTTTTGTTTTGTCTTTTTTTTCTTTCACCAAGCAGAAGTTTTTTGATTTTTATGTAGTTTGAATTGACCCATCTTTTTCTTTTATGGCTGATGGAAATTGAGTTGTAGTTAGAAAAGACTACCCACTCTAAGGTTATATCGGAATTCTGCCATGCTTGTTTCTAGGACTTTAATGGCTTCATTTTATCACGTAGAAATCTTTGATCTGTTTGGACTATTTCCTGGTGTATAGTGGGAGGTATGGATCCAACTTTATCATTTTCCAGATGGCTGACAAGAGATATTTTTTAACAGGGAGCTGGTCCAAAACACACCAGAGAACACTTTCTTCAGGAAAAGGTCACGTGCCTCAGCAGAAGGTGTTGCGAATTATAGTAAGGAGCAGTTTTCTTTAATTAGCAAAGATTCATTTGTTCAACAAATATTTCTCAAGTGTCCACTGTATGCCAGATAGTTTTCTAGATACTGAAGCTAGAAAAAATAGACCATAGTCCCTGCCCTTAAGGAGCTCACATTCTCTTGGGGAAAGACAGACAATAAATAAGCAAGTAAATACATTTATACCATGTTAGGAGTTATAGGGAAGAAAGACGTTCCAGTTACCTTGGCTGTGTAACTAATTGTGCCAAAACTTACTGGTTCTGTGGATCAGAGATTTGGACAAGGCACAGCACAGGAGCATAGGGGATAGGATAGCCGATGAATTTTCTCTACCCTTTGAGATCTGGGGCCTTAGCTGGAAGACCTGAAGGCTGGGGCCTGGAATTGTCTGAAGGCTCGGTCACTCACGTGCCTTGTGATTAATGTTTGCTATTGGTTGGGAGCCTTGATTCCTTTCCACATGAATGTCCCCTTATGGTCTGTGTGGCTCAGTTTGGGCTCCAATGACATGGTGGGTTCATATAGGTAATCTCAAAGAGTCAGGTGGATGGTGCATTATAGATTGAGACCCAGTTAACCAGTTGCTGCTGCCACAATTTGTCAGAAGCATGTTACTAAGGCTGGCCCATATTCCAGAGAAGGAAAATAAGACTCCCTTTTGATGGGAGGAATGGTTCTTGAAGAGCTAATGGGACCATATGTATTGCTGTGGCCATTTTTAGAAAATACGATTTGCTACTGAAGCAAAGAAGTCTGGAATGAGAAAGAAGTGATGTTGGTGGCATTGTATACAGGGGGGCAAGGGATGTGTGACCCCACAGAAGTGGGGGAGGAAGCTTCCTATCTGGGCAAGGATTCCAGACAGAAGGAACAGCAAAGTCATGGGCCAAGAGGCAGTGGGAGTATATTCGACTTATGTGAAGAGCATGAGGATGATGAGCATTAGCTTATGTGGAGCAGGAACAGGTGGGGGGCATGTAGACAGATGGGGGTCAGAGAGATTCAGGTAGCAAATCGTTACTGCAGGCTGATTGTGAAGACTTTAGCTTGCTTTCTGAGTAAACTGGAAAACTGTTAGTTTTGAATTACTATAACAGAATACCTGAGATAACTAACTTATAAAGAGAAAAGGCCTATTTAGCTCACAGTTCTGACAGCTCTAATCCAAGATTGGGCAAATCCATTGCTTTGTGCATCTGGTGGGGATACTGGAATAGTATCTGCTCTGGAAGCACATGGCAGAGCAAACCTCTAATCTCATGACCAGGAAGGAAAAAGAGTCCTATAATCCCCCTCAAGGGCATGCTTGCTCCCAATGACCCAAGGACCTCCCATAAAGCCCCACCTCCTAAAGGTTTATAACACATCCCAATAAAGGGCCCAGCCTTTAATGCATGGGCCCTGGAGGACACTCACCCAAACTATAACGGAAACCAAGAAGAGCTTTGAGTGGAGGAATAACATGCTCTCATTTATGTTTTTTTTTTTTTTTTTTTTTTTTTTTTTTTTTTTTTTAAATGCAGATTCCTGCACTTCAAGTCCTGGATTTTACTTTATTTTATTTTATTTTTTTTTTTAAAGAGAGTGAGAGATGAGAGAGAGAGAGAGAATTTTTTTAATATTTATTTTTAGTTCTTGGCGGACACAACATCTTTGTTTGTATGTGGTGCTGAGGATCGAACCCGGGCTGCACGCATGCCAGGCGAGCGCGCTACCGCTTGAGCCACATCCCCAGCCCCATCATTTATGTTTTAATGGATTTGCTCTGGCTGCTGTGAGAACAGATTTGGGGGTGGGAGGCAAGGGTGGAAGTGGGGAGACCAATTAAGAAGCTGTTGCAAAAATAAAGCAGGACACAATGAATGCTTGGACCAGGATGACAGTGGAGGAGTTGGTGAGAAATGGCCGGATGCTGGATATATTTTTTAAAATAGAACTAACTGGGTTTGCTGATGGACTACATGTGGGTTAATGGCTAGACCATACATCCTTATTTGTCTGGGGCACTTCTGGTTTATGTAATAAAGTATATGGTCATCCTGGTTAGAAGGAAAAGAGAGGATAACAGAATGACTCCAAAAGGTTTTGCCTGGTACAACTTGAAGAATCAAGGCATCATTTGTTGATGGGAAGAATTGTGAGGGGAGTCGGGTCTGGGGAGGGTGTGAATCAGGAGTTCAGGTTTGGATTTTTAAATTGCTAATAAGACATCCAAGTGTCTCAAAGGCACAGGGACACAGTGAGTGGTGGATAGAGTTAAAGGAGGAGGGATGAGGAGGCAAAGAAAATTTGTGTTACTGGATCACAGGGAGCAGGAAGCCATAAAGCTTCATGTCCTCAAGTTTTAGTGAGGAAGAATCAATGAGGGAGAGTGTATTAGTTGGCGTTGAGTCTCTACAAGAAAATATCTGAATGGATTATGTATGAAGAAGAAGAGGTTTATTTTGTTCACAGTTTTGGAGGTTCAAGAGCAGGGCACTGACATCAGCTCAGATCTGGTGAGGCCTCCTATCCCAGCTATGTCACATCACAGCAGAAAACAGTGAGTGTGTGAGTTTGCATCACCAAACAAGAAGTCAGAGAGAGAGAGAGAGAGGCTGGGGTCCCATAATCTCTTCTGAGGGGAAAACTCCAATTACCTAAGAACTTCCCATAGGCCCTCTAAAGGTTCCTTTTCTGAATCCCACCACGCTGGGGCCCAAACCTTCACCTGTAATGGACCCATATCCAAACCATAGCACACAGTAGGATGGAGCTGCTGTAGAAAGGGAGGGGAAGTGGTGGAAGTCAGTGGAGGCATTGTTATGTGGAGGTGTATTTTCTACAACAGGGTAGGTTTGTGATGTTACTTTTTTTTTTTTTTTGGTTCTGGGGATCAAACCTGGGGCACTTTACCACTGAGCTACAATTCCAATCCCTTCTCCACTTTTTAAAAATTCTTTTTCATTTTTCATTTTGAGACAGGTTGCTGAGAGTCTTACTAAGTTACTGAGGTTGGTCTTGAACTTGGATTCTCCTTCCTCAGCCTCCCCAGTTGCTGGGATTGCAGGTGTGTACCACCATGCCCAGTTACTATTTGTTTTGAAAGAGAAAATTTCTTAGGCATGTGTAGTTTCGTATATTAAACAGGAGAGCGAATATTATCAGTTCTTTTTTCAAATTTAACAAAAATATTTAATGCTTCCAAACAAAAGTATAAAAATACAGTAGGAATGACAGTTTGCTACAAAGTGGTCTCTCCTAACTTATTTCTTTTATGTCTTTTCTACTTTGTGTGTTGCTGGGATTTGAACCCAGGGCCTCATGCTTGCCAAGCAAACACTTCTCCACTGAGCTATATCCCCAGCCTGTTTTCAACATTTCATACATGTATTTTAAAAAGCTTAACAATGCTAGAGATGGTGGCACATGCCTTTAATCCCAGAGACTCAGGAGGCTGAGGCAGAAGGATTGCAAGTTCAAGGCCAACCCCAGCAAGTTAGCAAGACCCTGTGTCAAGATTTAAAAAATAGGGGCTGGGGTTGTGGCTCAGTGGTAGAGCGCTCGCCTAGCATGTGTGGGGCTCTGGGTTCAATCCTCAGCACCACATAAAAATAAAATAAAGGTATTGTGTCCAACTACAACTAAAACAAAATATTAAAAAATATTTTAAAAATTTAAAAAATAAATTAAAAAAATAAAAGAGCTGGGGATATAGCTCAGAGGTAAAGCGCCCCTGGGTTTAATCTCCTGTGCCAAACAAACAACACTTAACAATACATAAAAAATATGGATCACTTCACAAATATGCATGTCATCCTTGCCCAGGGGTCATGCCAATCTTTGCATGGGTCTGACTTTTTAGTATATGTGCTGCTGAAGCAACAAGCACTCACTGACTCACACCACCAACTGGTACAGGGGATTGAAGCCAGGGGCACTTTACCACTGAGCTGTATCCCTAGCCCTTTTTAATTTTTATTTTGAGACAGGCTCTTGCTAAATTGCCCAGGCTGATCTCAAATTCACCATCCTCCTGTCTCAGCCTCCTGAGTTGCTGAGTTTACAGGTCTGCGCCACATATCCAGCACCATTGGCCCTTTTAAGTAATGCCACAAATGTCACCTGTCAAATAATTTGTAGGCACATCCTCCAGAGTTGCTGAGGCCCCTGGCTGGCTTGTTCTTGCTATGCAGCCCTAGATTGCTACTCTGAAACACCACCCTCTATTGCTTTTTCCTGCCCTTTCTTTGCGGCAGCTATTGTTTTCCTTCTTGTCCTGGGTCCCTCCTCCTTTAATCCTGGGCTTTCCAGGATACAATCGCTAGATAACGAGTTTATCAGGTGTGGAAGAACCACAGGTGAAGGAGGGTCTGTCCTGTGACCTTTAGTCACTGTTTGAGCTGATTCAAGGCCTCTTCCTGCTTCCTTCTTCATTTCCCCTGGATAATTGCTTGAGGGAATGTGACTTTTGGGTAAACCAAGTGGAACTATAAAAGTTATCTTGTTGCTAAATCCATTCAGTCATTCGTTTTGGCCAGGGTCTTCACACATTGTGTCATACATTGTGTTAGACCCAGCTGGGGATACAAAGACCGATCAGTTCCTTTATATAACCAATACCAGTTGTGGGCTTATAGCCCAAACAGCAATCCCTGCTTCTTTTGAATTCACATTCTAGAGGGAGAAGGACAACCACCAATACGATAAATGTATACAATATCAAGTATGCACATGGTGCCAAGCACCATGGAGAAATTGTCAAGCAGAGAAGGAGTATGGAGAATGCCAGGTGAGGACTGCATGGTGACACTGGGAGGCTTGGATCTTGTGATCCTCTTGCCTTAGCCTCCTGAATCGCTGGGATTCCAGGAGTGTGCCACTGTGCCAGGCTACATTCCCACCCCCCCCCCTTTTTTTTAGAGAGAGAGAGAGAGAGAGATTTTTTTTTAATATTTATTTTTTAGTTCTCGGCGGACACAACATCTTTGTTGGTATGTGGTGCTGAGGATGGAACCCAGGCCGCACGCATGCCAGGTGAGTGCGCTACCGCTTGAGCCACATCCCCAGCCCCTCCCACCCCATTTTAAATTGTTTATTTTGTGACACTAAGTTGGCCAGGCTGGCCTCAAACTTGCAGCCCTCCTGCCTTGGCCTCCTGAGTAGCTGAGATTATAGCCAACACACCCAGCTCTGTCCTCTGATCTTTTTTCTTTTCTTTCTTTCTTTCTTTTTTTTTTTTTTTTTTTTTGTGGGGCCTTATGATAACCTGGCAGCTTTTGCTTTTGAATGTTGGGAGCCCCAAGCTGCCATGTCTGGCCACACTGCTAGGAAGTTGTCGCGAGGGGGCAAAATTGTGACGTTTGCAGTCGAGGGGAGAAATAAAGAATATCCACGTACTTCTGCCCCTTTCAATGCTTTATTCACTCAAATTACTTAGAACAATTTTACTCTATAGGTTCTTAAGAAAATGACAATCCTTAATGCTAGGCACAGCAGTAGACATAATCAATTCACAGCAAACAATTCTAGATTAATTCTAAGCACTGCAAAACACACGTAATCATGATAGGCTAATGACAGACATTTCCTCTTCATGCTAAATTTAAATGTCAGATCAAAAGTCTTAAGCCTTAGGCTTTATGTCCAGCAGATACACACACACTCAGACCACGGTGACCAGGTCCAGAACCAAGGCAGGCTTTTCCTGGCATGGAGTGGAAGACCGGTTGAGGAGAGGGTCTTAAGGAGAAGTTGTGGCTCTCACCAAGGTCCAGTAGCATTTGAGAGCAGTAAGGATCATGCAGAGGATTAGGAAACGATGACAAGTGACGGGATGTCAGGTCCTCATCAGGCTCTCCAGCTCAAGTGCATCCTTGTTTTGGCTGGCTGAATTCCTGTTCATTTGCTCTATTCTTTATACTAAATTTAGGGGCTTTTGACCCCCCTTTCAATCCTTATCAGCTATCACTGGATTTCTCCATGACATCATTTACCCTGGGGTCAGAAACCTCTGGTCTGGTGGTCTCCACCCTGATCTTCTCACTTTTCCCTCTTACCAGGGGAGGACAGCCTGTCAGAAGCTTCACTCTGTTTATCAGGGCGAGGGGAAGTAACTTGTTTTGTTTTTTTTTTTTTAATATTTTATTTCTTAGTTTTCGGCAGACCCAACATCTTTGTTTGTATGTGGTGCTGAGGATCGAACCCAGGCCGCACACATGCCAGACGGGCGCGCTACCGCTTGAGCCACATCCCCAGTCCCGGGAAGTAACTTGTTTGAGGCCATACTGGAGGGATCTGTTGGATGTGACACTGCAGGTTTCAAACTGGAGTTTTTAAAATGGAGTTGCTTAGACTCAGGCCTAAGGCCATCCTAACAAAAGGCCGCATGGACCAGCCTTGTGTCGAAGGAAAGGACCTGAGACTACAAGAAGAGCCTAGTTGTCCCATTCCAACATCCAGTTGGGCCCAGGCTCTCAGCCATCGCCTGACAAGCCATAGAAAAGTGAATGAGTTGTTTTAGATGTTCCAGCCTGGTCAAGTCCCAGATGACTGCAGCCCCCATAAAATCCTGTGTGGATGAAGAACCATCTAGCAGAGCCCAGTTAGTCTGTAATTTTTTTTTTTTTTTTTTTTTTGTCCCAGGGATTTAACCCCAGGGCACTTTACCACTGAGCCATATCTTCAGTCTTTTTTATTTTTGATTTTTTTTTCAGAAAGGATTTTGCTGAACTGCTTAAGGCCTCACCAAATCGCTAAGGCGGCTTTGAACTTGTGATCCTCCTGCCTCCTGTGCCAGGCTACATCCCCACCCACTTTTAGATTTTTTATTTTGTGACACTAAGTTGGCCAGGCTGGCCTCAAACTTCCTGAGCCACTGGGATTACAGGCATGCACCACCATGTGTGGCAGTCCACAAAATCTTGAGAGATGATAAAATGATTGTCATTTTGTGGTGGTTTATGATGCCGAAACAGATAGCCAGAGTACTTTTGCAGACCACCCTCACTCAAACTGCAGCTTCTATGTCTTTCTATTTCCTTTCCTCTGCTTTGCTATTCTCCACAGCATTTAAAACATCCTGACATTTATACCCATATTGTTTATTGTTCACCTCTTGTACTGGACTCTAATCTCCATGAGAGTGGGGAATTTTGTGTGATTTGCTCATGGCTTTATTCCCAGAGTTTAGGACAGTGCCTAGCTTCAAGTAGGGACCCAATAAATATTTGTTGAATGACTGACTATTTAAGTATTTAATCTTCTAAAATCCAAACAGTGCAGGGTGTGGTGGCTATAATACCAGACACTCAGGAGGCTAAGGCAGGAGGATTACAAGTTGGAGGCCAGTCTGGGCAATTTAGCAAGACCCTGTCTTAAAATAAAAAAGAAAAAGAACTGGTGATGTAGCACATTGGTAAAATGCCCCTGGGTTCAGTTCTCTGTGTGTGTGTATCCAAATAGCATCACTTTTATAATGGCCCTTTCCGCCTGGGGGAGGATTCATTCTTAGCTCATAAGGACACATACTGTTCCCTGAGGTGCATCCTGCAACTGACCTCATGCATGAAAATCCACATATTTTTGTTGAACTGCTACATGGAAGACTGATTGGAAAACTACACATAAATATTTTAAAATAAACAGCAATTTTAAGCAATCAGTTGTATGTTTGGGCATCCCCTCTGTTGTGGAGGGGCAGGAAGTAGTAACTGATGCAAGGGCTGGTTCCAGGAAGGGGCCAAGAGCCCTGAGGTACTAAGGAAGAGGGGGATGTAGGGCTCTTATCCAGCTGCTCATGCTTCCCAGGGTCCACCTCTGAGTCCCCTCTATATAACAACTGCCCATTGAGATGCCTCCTGGACTCCCTCTGCCCCTACGCAGAGGGGCAGATTTGTGTCACCACCATGGTCCACACAGTTGCTATTCTCTCCTCTTGTTCTATCAGCCTGACATTTCCTCAGCCGATTCCAAGCCCAGAGTACCATTTTAGCTGACGTGGGTGAGTGTTTCGTGGGGACAGCAGATGGATGGAATGACAAATAGCAGGATGGTGGGGACAGCTGAGAAGTGCTTTTTCCTGTGCCGGAACTGTTGGCTGTGCACGTGTTCCGACGTAGTCTAGACACACTGTGGCAGCAGCAGTGTGTGCTAGGGGACAGTCGGCAAGCTGGCTTCCATTTTACTGCAAAGCATACTCATCCACACACGCAACCAGTCCACTGACTATCTTAGTTTGGGTTCCCCAAGAAGCAGACCTTCAGACAGTCATTTATGTGACCCCAGGAAGTGTGTAAGGCAGTGAAATGGTGAATAGGGAAGAGAAGAAAGCCAGTACAGAGTGGTTGGGGAGAGGTCTCTGCCATGGGAAATGGGGGCCCAGTACTGTTGGGCACCCCTGGGTGACTGGCAGAACTTGGCCCAGAGTTGCTCTAGGCTGGCTGTTTATCCACTAACTCCTGATTTTCCTCCGGTAAGAATTGCCCCAGGGGTGGAACTTTGGTCCCATCTGCACCCAAACAAAACCTTCAGGCAGGAATTCTCAAATTCTCCTGGGTGTGGTGGCCCACACCTGTAATCCCAGCTACTTGGGAAGTTGAGACAGGAGCACAGAGAAAAGTCAGTTTTTTTCTTATTTTTTAAATTATTTATTTACTTTGTAGTCCAGGGTTTTATCCCAGGACTTCACATATGCTGGGCAAGTGCTCTACCACTCAACTACACCCCCAGCCCTTAAAAAAAAAAAAGTATTTTGAACAAAATAAAATAAAAAGTATTTTGAGATGGGTTTTTGCTAAATTGCTGAGGCTCACCTTGAATTTGTGATCCTCCTGCTTCAGCCTCTCCAGCAGCTAGGATTAAGGGTGTGCACCACTGCACCTAGATAGGTTAGTGCTTTTTATATTTTTCTGATCATTATTGAGAAGAAAACTTTTGGAAGTAAGAAGTTGGCACCTGACTTTTTCTGGAGTATACTCCCCCCTCCACACTTTTTTTTGGTACCAGGAATTGAATCCAGGGGAGTTTGACCACTGAGCCATGTCCCTGGCCCCTTTTTATTTTTTATTTTGAGACAGGGTCTCGCTAAATTGCTTAGGGCCTTGCTAAATTGTACCTGGATTTTCTTTCTTTCTTCTTTATTTTTTTTCCCCAGTGTTGGGAATTGAACCTGAGGCTTTGCACATGCTAAGCAAGTACTCTACCACTGAGCCACATCCCCAGCCCTGGAATACAGTCTTTATTGAAAAAAGAGAGCAGCCCTTAGATTCAGCTTTTGGAAAGAACTGAGTTAGAATTAATCAATAGCCTTGCTTTGTTTTTATTATATTTATTTTATGGTTACCATCTATTTATGCCAAGGGAGAGCTATTTTCCACTGTAGTAGTAAGATAAATATTTACTTTTGAAATAAATTTCTTTAAATAGTTAGCTGTTTAATGAAAAATGTGTAAATAGCAATCTATGTGGTCCTCAGATATGCAAAAATATAGAATTTTTTTTTTTTTTTTTTTTTGGCATGGGAGTTACTGAAGTTTAAGTAATATCGAGGCCAGGCTTAGTAGCACATGCTTGTAATCCCAGCAGCTTAGGAGGCTGAGACGGGAGAATCTCAAGTTCAAACCCAGCCTCCACAACAGTGAGGCATAAGCAACTTAGTGAGACCCTGCCTCTAAATAAAATACAAAATAGGGCTGGGGATGTAGTTCCGTGATCGAGTGCCCCTGAGTTCAATCTCTGGTAAAAAAAAAAAAAAAAAAAAAAAAAAGGAAAAGAAAAGAAATATTAGCTTACCTAATAGAGATTAAACTTGATCATTATTATAACAATTAAGCAGCTATTATTGAGTATTGTTAAATGCCAGGGATTTTTAAATTTGTCATTCTAATCTTTATTATAACCCTAAGGGGGATGAGAGGGTGGTGCACACCTATAATCCCAATTATTTGGAGGGCTGGAGGATGGCAAGTTGGAGGCTAGCCTTTGCAATTTAGTGAGACCCTTGTCTCAAAATAAAAAGGGATAGGGATGCAGCTAGCAGTAAAGCACCCCTGGGTTCAATCCCCTTTACCAACAAAACAAAATTAAAACAAGAACAATAGGGGCTGTGGATGTGGCTCAAGCGGTAGCGCGCTCGCCTAGCATGCGCGCGGCCCGGGTTCGATCCTCAGCACCACATACCAACAAAGATGTTGTGTCCGCCGAGAACTAAGAAAAAATGAATAAATGTTAAAATTCTCTCTCTCTCTCTCTCTGTCTCTCTCACTCTCTCTTTAAAAAAAAAAAAAAAAAACAAACAAGAACAATAGATGGGAACGTGGCTCAGTGGTGGAGTACTTGTCTAGTGTGTTCGAGGCCTTACCTGAATTCAGTCCTCGGCATTACAAAAACAAACCAACAAAAAACAAAAACAACAAAAATAAAGAAAACTCTATGTAGTATTTATAATTTCCCATCTAGAGATGAATGAATGGAGCTGCAGAAGCTTTAGATAACTTGCCTGGGTTATGCTGTTAGCATAATAGATAATAAAAGCGTTCACAATTCTTTCCTTTCCTGTATCCACACCACTTTATAACGTGACTTTTCGGCTCCTCTCGTGAAGAGATGGAGTTTGTTTCTCCACACCTTGCCTTGGCCGTGTGATTTGCTTTGGTGAAGGGGACAACGAAAAAAATGGCCCACACCAAGTCCTATAAAGTGCTTGTTCATAGGGCCTTGTTTTTTTGCTGCTGCTGAGAACCCTCTGTCACCACTGCATGAACTAGCCAAGGCTAGCCTCTTGAAGGTTGAGTCACAGGCATCTCCCTAGCCACCGAGCCAATCCTTAGACATGTGAGGTCATCCTAGATCATCTATCTGGCTCTGGCTGAGCTGGCACGAATCAGAAGTGTTTAGTTCAGAAATACGTTTTAAACCAATAAATTTGGGGGTGATTTGTTACACAGAAAATGCTAACCATAGAGTTAGTGAGGAGAAGACTCAGAATAGAACCAGAGTGTCTCTCCTCCAGTCTTTCCTATCCCAGCAAATAGCTCTCAACTGCTCATGCCTCAAACCTAGAAGTTGCTGTTCACTTATTGTCTTCCTCATTCTATTCATCCGACCATGAGGGAGGGCTCCCAAAATACATCTCAAATTTGGCTCCTTTCTGGCATTTTCTGTCACTCCTCTAGTCTGAACTATTTACTTCTCATCACAAGTACATTGACAATTTTTTTTCTGATGAAGTCCAGATAATAAATTTAGGCTTTGTAGGCCATATAGTCTTTGTTGCAAGGCTTAATCCCATTGCTATAGAATGAAAGCAGCCACGGATGATATGTTAACAAATGGCTGGGTTTTCACAAAACTTCATTTATGGACAAAGGAATTTAGAGTTTTTATAATTTTCATGCATCAAAAGTATTTTTTTTAAAGAGAGAGAGAGAATTTTTTTTTAATATTTATTTTTTAGTTTTTGGTGGACACAACATCTTTATTTTATTTTTATGTGGTGCTGAGGATCGAACCCAGTGCCCTATGCATGCCAGGAGAGCACGCTACCGCTTGAGCCACATCACCAGTACAATGAAGTATTTTTTATTTTTAGTTTTTCAGTGCTGGGGATCAAACCCAGGCCTCATGCATAATAGGAAAGAGCTCTACCACTGAGCTGTACCCCCAGCCCTACTTTTTAAATTTTGAGACAGAGTCTTCCTGAATTGCTGAAACTGGTCTTGAACTTGCAATCTACCTGCTTTAGCCTCCTGAGTTTCTGGGATTACAGGCATGTGCCACCACAGCTAGCTTCTAGCCTTACTTTTGATACGTTTCAAAAAATTTAAAAATAGGGCTGGGATGTAACTCAGCAGCTGAACACTTGTCTAGCATGTGGAAGACCCTTAGTTGCCCAACCAGTCTCTTTGCTTCAAATCTTTCCTCCTGTATTCTGGTCTCCAAACAATGCAGATATTCTTGAAAGGGAATGGAATGATGATATTCTCCTGCTTATCCTTCCTCACCTTCCCATCTTATTTAAAATCCAACCTCTTCACCAGGAGCTATTGAGTGTGGCCTCACCCCTCCCCAAAGTCTGCAATCCCTTAATTCCTTTCCTTTCCTTACTACTTTCTGTCTTCCACGAGTAGCAACATACTTTCCTTTCTACCTCTGGGCCTTTGAACCCACTGATCCTTCCACTGGAGTGCATGACCATGTTGGCCACGTTTCATCCTTCAGGTTTCATCTGACTTGTTACGCCTGTGAGGAGCCCTTTCCAACTATCCAACCCAAAATTGCTATTCCCTTCTCTGCCTCAGTGATTCTCAGTTTCTTCATGGAACTTCTCAATATGTAATGTTCTTGTTAATTGTTTATTTTTTTGGCATTAGGGATTGAATCCAGGGGTGCTATACCATCAAGGTGCATCTCCAGTTCTTTTTTATTATTTTTGGTAATGGAGATTGAACACAGGGGCACTCAATCCACTGAGTTATATCCTCAGCCCCATTTTGTATTTTCCTTAGAGACAGGGTCTCACTGAGTTGCTTAGGGCCTCACTTTTCTGGCTTTGAATTCAGGATCCTCCTGCCTTAGCCTCTGGGATACCTGAGCCTCTGGGATTTTAGGCATGCACCACAGTTGTGGCTTTTTTATTTTTTATTTTGAGATATGTCCTCAATAGGTTGCTGAGGCTGGCTTTGAACTCATGAGCCTCCTGCCTCAGCCTCCTGAGTTGCTGGGGTTACAGGTGTATGCTACCACACCCACTTTGTTTGCTATTCTTTTGGATCGTGAATTTTATGGATCTAAAATTTTTATGTCTGTTTGGTGCCTCTCATATTTTGCACAAAGCTAACACAAGATAGATGCATATGCCCAATAAACATTTGTTGGGTGAAGGAATGAATTACCATTGGTGATGGTAAATTTAGTTATTAACTTGACTGAATTAAGGAATATCCAGGTAGATGGTAAAGCATCATTTTAGGGTGTGTGAGGGTATTTCTTTCTTTCTTTCTTTTTCTTTTGGTACTGGGGATTGAACCCAAGGACGCTTAACCATTGAGCCAAATCCCAGCCCTTTTTATATTTTATTTTTTGAGACAGGGTCTCACTATGTTGCTTGCAGCCTTGCTAAGTTGCTGAGGCTGGCTTTGAACTTGCGATCCTCCTGCCGAAGGCTTCTGAGCTGCTGGGATTACAGGTGTTCGCCATTGCACCCAGCCCTTTTGTGAGGGTATTTCCAGAAAAAAAATACGTAGTATTTGAATCAGTGGACTAAGGAAGACCCATCTTCATCCAATGTGGTTGTGAGGAGGCATCATCTAGTTGGCTGAAGGAAACAGGTAGAACAAAAAGGCAGAGAGGAAAGGCAAATTCTTTCTCTCAAAGGCAGAACACACTTCTTCTGTCCTTGGGCATCAGAATTTCAGGTTCTCTGGTCTTTGAACTACAGGACTAGGAGCATCAGGTCCCTAGATTCTTAGGCCTTCAGCCTCAGACTGAGTCATATCATTAGTTTCCTTGGTTCTGAGGCCTTCTGACTGGGATTGAGTCAGCTTCCTTGGTTCTTCATCTTGCTGATGGCAGATTATGGGATTTCTCAATCTCCATCATCATGTGAGTCAATTCTCCAAATAAATCCTCACTCATATACCTATCTACATATCCTATTGGTTCTATCTCTCTGAAGAACTCTAGTGCCTTATCCAACTCACAGTTCCATGACTTTTATAGCATCATGTCCACTGTGTTGCCTCACAAGTCCTATTTTATAAATCCTGATCCACTATGTAACACCTCTAGTTGACACATACCTTTCAAATCGAGTTCACAGGTATACTCATAGCCTCTTAGTCAGGGGCTGACCAGAACTAACTGGAATATTTAACATAAAAAAAAGTCTCTGGTAAGTTATTCTGGCCCCTAGATCTTTTTCTGTCATTATGAGGCAGGGCAGTTTTCCTGTTGTTTGTCTTCTCTTATCTCTCTTAAGGAACCCTTCTATGTGGCTTTTGTATACTTCTTTCATTTGCTTGACTTTGAATTCAAGATGCAGCCAATTCTTTCAACTTGTGACTACCTGTGCTACATATGAAGTTGTGTAACTATTACCCAAGTCTTAGGTTAAAAAGCAATGTGCACTTTCCCCACACCTCCAATACTGAGCCTCACACATGCTAGGCAAGTACACCACCACTGAGCTATATATCCCCCCCCCATCCTTTTTGAAATTTTGAGACAGGGTCTAGGTTGCCCAGTCTGACCTCCAACTTTGATGCTCTTGTTTCAGCCTCCCAAGTAGCCGGGATTATAGGCATGCACCATTGTATACAGCACAATACACACATTTAATTGGAGATTATAGTAATGGAAAATAAGGTGTCCACATGTAGGAAAATTCATTTAATAGACAGTATGCTGGATGCCTCACATTTCTTTGGCACTGTAGACATTTCTCACGAAGTGGGGAGATGATATTCATATCTGAATCGGTGTAGTGACAGACAAAAGTAGAAACAAATAATTAAAGTGGGTGATAAAAATAGTGGCACCACAGGAGTTCAATGAAGGTGGAGCCAGTTCTGAGGAGGGACAAACTAATATTTGCCCAATGCCTATTCTATGTTGTTTGTCACATCTTCTCATGTTAATATCCAACAGCACTGATTTCACTACTCTTCCCAAATTACCACTGAAGAAACAAGCATGGAGGGGTGAAATGACTGACTTAACTCTGCAGGGCTGAGACTCGCACCCATATCTGCATGATTCTGCAGCTTCCTCCTCTCTCTACTAACTTGCTTCCTGGGGAACAGGTAAAACTTGGGCTAGAGATGGGTAGGATTGGGATATGGGTATAGGCACTTAGACAATTAAAGATATGGCTGAACAAAAGGATGAAAGAAGTTGTTTTGGGCAAAGGAATCCTTACAAACAGAAGCTTAGAAATGGACATGAACCTGGCGTGGTGGGGCAGTCCAGATTGCTCTGAATGTATGTTTCTAATTACAACCAAACTTTACTTGCTGTTGTTTAGGTTTTATTTTCTTACTATAAATTTTGATATAGCGCGCGGTGGCGAGCTCGCCTGGAATGTGTGCGGCCCGGGTCCGATCCTCAGCACCACATACAAAGAAAGATGTTGTGTCCGCCGATAACTAAAAAATAAATATTAAAAATTCTCTCTCTCTCTCTCCCCCTCTCTTTAAAAAAATTTGATATAAATTTAGTGACAGTAATTTAAAGATATGTAACATTTCCAAAACTTTTTTTTTTTTTTGTGATACTAGGAGCCAAACCCAGGGGCACTTTATCTGAGCTACGTCCCTTTTTACTTCTGATTTTGAGACAGGTTTTTACTAAATTCCCCAGGCTTTCCTTGAACTTGCCCTTCTCCTAACTTAGCCTCCTGAGTTGCTGAGATTACAGGTGTGTGCCACAGCTAATATAGTTTCTTTATATCCTTAACTCTCATGAACATTTTTGTACAGATATTTTAAAATGCATCTATGCCTTTGATCATCAATATTTAACATCTTAAGCATTCTTAACTTCTTTCAGACTGATTCCAGAAGTCTTCACAGCAGGTAATCTGAGGCCAATCCTGAAAGATATTAATGGGGACCCTTTTGGGCCAACTCAGCTCAGCCTTCTGAGGTGCTTGTGTGACTAGCACTGATGTTCACATTGCCGTCTTTCCCACTGGAGAGTCAAGACTGCTCAAGGAATGGCAGTCTCCTGCACATTTGGTAAGTAACCTCTTTCCTATTTTATCTCACTCCTCTTTTCTGAGCAGTGACCCAGATGCATTCAGCTGCAAGAGGCTTGGCTGGGCTTTGCAGACAGATCTTCCTTCATCTTGGACTTACAGAAAAGGCTATCACCATAGTAGAAAAAGTAAAAAGTACAAGCTGCCTAAAAATAGAGTAGATAATGGAAAAATCATGTAATTGATCTTATTCAAACCTAATTGCAACCAAAATTGCCTAATTTACCCCAAGATACAAGAAAATCTGTTCTTTTTTGGATCCTGCCCCATAACTGCAGTGTACTTCTCTAACCACTAGAGGGCAATCTCGTTTTAAAGCAGATTTCAAAGGCAAGCAGTAATGGTGTTGCAAATAAAAAATGAACGTTCACCCTAAAAGGTAGGGACCAAAAGGTCTTAAGATACGTGGAAAATCAGGAAATTCCAGACATTACTCGTGGGAGTGTAAGTTGATATTACCATTATGAAGAGAAATTTGGCAGTAATATTCAAGCTGTCACCGAGCAAAGACATGTCTAGGTCTGATCATTTGACAATGACGACAGCTGACATTTTATTCCTGCTCTGTGGCAGGCACTGTTCTAAGTGGTTGGCTCATTTAATTCTCACAACTCTAAGAATTATTATTCCCTCTTGTTATGATTTAGATTGTGTGTCCTGCAAAAGCTCACATGTGAAACAATGCAAGAAAATTGAGGTGAGATGATGGGATTAGGAAAGCTGTAACCTAATCAGATTAATGGGTGGTAACTGTGGGCAGTTGGGTGTTGGGAGGAGGTAGGTCCTGGGGGAGTGCCTTTGGGGTTTATATTTTGTCCCTAATGAGTAGAGCTCTGCTTCCTGATTGCCACATCCTGAGCTGCTTTCCTCAGTGATACCTTTCTGCTATGATGTTCTGCCTTACCTTAGGCCCAGAGCAATGGAGACAGCTGTGAACTGAGACCTCTGAAATTGTGAGCCCCAAATAAACTTTTCTTCCTCTAAATTGTTCTTGTCAGGTCAGTGAAATAGCTGACTAAAATACCCCTGAATTTACAAATGAAAAAATTAGGTCAGGAGGTCAGGTAACGTGTCCAAGGTCACAGAACTAGTAAATGGCAAAGCCATGATTCACACCCTGCTTTCCACTCTAATTGCATATGCCTTGTATGTACTGGGACACACATGCAAAGGTGTTCATATTGTCCATAGTACCAAAACATTGTCAACCTTAGAGACCATTAGTATGACAATAAAAAATGAAGAAATATTACAGAGCAGCTAAAGCCCAAGCACTAGTTCTAGAATCGGTCAACCTGGACAGATCTCAGAAAGAAATGTTGAGAGCGGTGGGTTAACCTTAGTGGTAGAAAGCTTGTTCACTATGTATAAGGCCTGGGTTTGATACCCAGCACTGTGGGGGGAGGAGTCAAGACAAACCAAGTAAAAATTTAAAAAGCATAGAAAATAGGACTATATTACTCATGGAGACCACACATATAATAAAACTATAAAAAGGATACACTGGAAAGATACATACCAAATTTATGATGTTTGTCCCAAGGGAGAGGGAAATGGGATTAGGGAAACAAACACAAGGGCTTTATCTGTAATGTTCTATTTACTTTCTCTTTCTTTTAATCAAAAAAGAAAGACTCAAACCCTAACCCAGAACATAATTTTGATTAGTGTTTTCACAACTGCATTACTCAAACCTGAAAACTGTTAGTGTCAAGGTGACTACAAGCTTTTTGTTTAATAATGAGCATCTCCCCAAAGAGATTCTCTCAAGCTCCCTTCTATTTAAGAGGATCAGCTGGTTAGACATCCAGGAGCAGCAAATTTGTGCTTAACTTTTAGGCCTGTGGGACTAGAAGGAAGAGTCAGTTCTACCTTTTATTTAGCAAATGTTTTTCTTTAGGTATCAGCTCAAAACACCTGAAGTGCTTCTTTATATAAGTTCCCACTATTCCCTTGTTTCACGTTTCTGTGTGGGGGTAGGGAGGGAGGGTATAGGGCAGGTTATAATAAAATGTCTAATTGTTCAGGTGGAAAGCTGCAGTGATTTAAACAAATTACCCATCTCCAGCTCATTTTAAAGTCAGCAGGCAAATTGGTTACCTAGAAACACTGACTTGTGACAAACCCTCTTCCTGTATTTACCAGGGTCAACACATATGAAAAACCAGAGGTCATATGTTGACAAGTTTTCCTGGAATTGTAATAGATATATAGGGGTTAATGTTCTCGGATTGTCATGGTCTAATGGCTCTGAGGAACAGACCATGTTTCAAGGGGGGAAAAAGCCATTCTTATATTTTTAAATTGAAATTGTTTTTAAGTACCACTCTGAAGCTTTTGTCAGCTGCTGAATATATTAAGAAAGAGCAAAATTACATCAGAAAAGGGAATATAGTTAGTTTTGAATCTAATATTTTTTGTAAAAGTAAAAACTACAAGGTTATGTCCTGAACTTCTGTGAGGAAGCCTCCTAAAGAGCAATATTTATCTCTTTTAAAAAATGTTTTAATAATGCTTAATTAGAAAATCTCTCCTTATTGTGCAACCTCAGTTTCACTTCACAGAATTTTAATATGCTGTGTATCACTTAGGAGAAAAGGTAGTATCCAAAAATCAATAAGTTACATATTAATTCTTGAAAAATTGTGACTCAATTCAGAAATTCAGATTTGGCTTTCTCCTCCTGTCTTAGTAGTGATAACTTTAAAAAATTTTTTTAAATACAGAAATAGGGTCTCATTATGTTGTCCAGGCTGATCCTGAACTCCTAGGCTCAGGTGACCCTCTTGCTTCAGTCTCCTGCACCATGTCAAGGGCAATAACCTTTTTTTTAATGGTACTGAAGATAGAACCTAGGGGCACTTTATCACTGATACAGTCATGGTCCTTTTTTATTTTCAGACAGGGTCTTGCTAAGTTACTGAGATTGGCCTTGAGCTTGCAATTCTCCTGCCTCAGCCTTCTAAGTCACTGGGATTACATGTGTGTTCCACCACACCCAGGTTGTTAGCTCAACTTTTAACAGTTTCACTTGATTTTTAACTTTGAAAATTATTTGCTACAGGAATATATGCAGTATGGGAATCCATCCTCCATACTCCACATGAATACAGAAGTGTACAGAGCAAGTATAAAGGTCTCCCACAACCCTCCTCTCTCCTACCTGTACTGTATTCTCTAACAGGTGACTATGATTGAGAGCTTGCTGAGAACACCATCTTCTGTGCATTTATGTAGAACCAAGTAAGCTACTGGGTTGGTAGCAAAACTGAATTTAAAAACAAAGTCCAAACTGGGTGCACTGGCACATACCTGTAACCCTAGCAACTCAGGAGGCTGAGGCAAGAGGTTCACAAATTCAAGGCCAGCCTTAGCAACTTAATGAGAACCTGTTTCAAAAAATAAAAAGGGGATGCTGGGATTGTGGCTCAGCGGTGGAGCGCTTGCTTCCCACGTCTGAGGCACTGGGTTCGATCCTCAGCATCACATAAAAATAATAAAGATACTTAAAAAAAATAGAAATTAAACAGAAGAGAAATAGTTTAAAAAAATAAAAATAAATAAAAAGGGCTGGTGCGGTGGCACACGCCTATAATCCCACTAGCTCAGGAGGCTGAGACAGGAGATCATCGGTTCAAAGCCAGCCTCAGCAATAACAAGGTGCTAAGCAACTCAGTGAGAACCTGTCTCTAAATAAAATACAAAATAAGGCTGGGGATATGGCTCGGTGGTCGAGTGGCCCTGAGTTCAATCTCCAGCACACACACACACACACACACACACACAAAAAAAAAAAAAAAAAAAAAAAAAAAAAAGAAAGAAAGAAAAAGAATAAAAAGGGCTGGGGTTGTGGCTCAGTGGTAAAGAACCTTTGAGTTAAACCCAAACAAAACCCACAAAGTCCTGGGCATGTAGCTCCGTAGTACAGCACATGCCTAGCATGTACAAGGACCTGGGTTTGATCCCCAGCACCAGAGAAAGTAAATGAAATTTATAGCAGCCTATTATTTTAAGTCATCAACTGTAACTTAAATGCTACCAGACTTACTTCATAAAACAGAAGAACTTCCCCCAGGGCAATAACAGGCATTTATTTAACTTTCTCAAACCCAAGAACAACTAATTGTTCTTATTACTTATCAAACATAGAAAAAATTTAATGGATTTTGTTAGTGTTCCCATAGCTACAAAGTTCTAAATAAAATTTTTATGTACAGCATCAGCTGACTGACACCAGAAGCAGTTACTAAACACCTACAGTGACAATTTCCACATGTCTGGCTACTTCTAGGGGTTATGTGGTATGCCATACTGTCAATGAAATGGTAAGTGTGCTCCATCTTTACAGATAGCAATGTTTACTCCAGGTTAAATAATCACATGTCTATGCAGTTAGTGTTCAATATAAGTTTTTCCCCTTAAATGAAATATATAGAGAACCCCAATATATAAAAGCAAGCTTTAGGAAATTGCATTGGCAGTGGTGACTGGCTAATATATATCCTCATTCTACATACATGCTGGGGAAATTACAGGTTACAGGAATATATGCAGTATGGGGATGGGGGGAGAACACACACAAATACAGAATTGTACAGAACAAGTATAAAGGTCTCTCTCAACCTTTACACCGCTGGGGATATGCCCCTTCTCTCCCTGTGAACCCTGGGGAAATGCTTAGCACATCAAGCCTCAATGCCTTCCAATCTCAATTCAAAGACTGGGCATTGTACCAGAAACACAGAAGTTCTACAAATGTGGTTACCAATCCTAATTGCCCTCTTTTCAGGTAAATAATAAGAGGCAGCATAGTTGTATTTCACATGCCAATATCTAGCTTTTTAAATCTTAAAATTTTCTGGCTTTTTAGTAACAACATGTTTTCTTTCTTTTTAAAATATTTTTTTATAGTAGATGGACACAATACCTTTATTTTATTTTTATGTGGTGCTGAGGATTGAACTCAGTGCCTCACATGTGCTAGGCAATCACCCTACCAACTAAGATATAGCCCCAGCCCAACAACACATTTTCAACAAATTAATATTTCTTCTTGTGTTCAGGCCAACAACACATTTTCAACAAATTAATATTTCTTCTTGTGTTCATATAGGTTTTAAGATTCAGTGATATCTCCTCTTTTACAACAGTGACTAGCAATGAATCTGTCTAAACAATGAGAAAGTACTTAATATTCCTAAAAGGTATACTATCCTGTTTTCTTTCTTTTCCAGTACTGGGGATTGAACCCAGTGGTGCTCTACCACTGAGTTATACTCCCAGCCCTTATTTTTTATTTGGAAACAAGATTTTACTGTTACCCAAGCTATCCTTGAATTTGTGATTCTCCTGCCTCTGCCTCCCAAACAGATGGGATTACAGGTCTACACCACTGTAACCAACTCTAATCTGTTTTTTGAATATGGTGGTTCTTTTTCTTTTCTGCATATTCTTCTAGCCGAAGAAGCCACTTGGTCCAGTACTGGGAACAGAGCTCTGCATCCATGAAATGTGGGTGGGCAGGGGATCCATCTTTGTAAGCTACCACAATCAGGCCACACTGAACCTAGAAAGAAACACAGGGTGATACCAGTATTTCTATATTAGGTCCAGAATTAGGTTTATTTTCTTCTTACTCCAGGGCAAATTCAATCAGTACTAAGCATAATAATTCTAATTCAGTTTCTAAGGTGGGTTGATCAAAGACTTCACCAGGACACATGGAACACAAAGATGACAGATAAAACACTAAAGAATGGTCTGTGATCATTAAATAACTATTTAAACAAATGCCCAGAATGAAAGGAAAAACAGTGATATTTAGGTGAGACAAGGATAAGAGACAGTTAGCAGTGGGATAAAAATAGGGTAAAAACCAAAACCAGTGAAGCAGCTGTAAATAAGCATTGAGCAAATAAGTAAGTAGAGGTTCAGTGCCCTAACCTGAAAACTGTAGTTGGCATCATGGTTTATGGCACCCACATATGCCACAACTTGTAGAGGGTTGTCATATGTATTTTGGATAAAAGGCTTTGGTTTCTCTGATGTCTTCCAATCAATCACACACAACTTGCCCCTGAGGAGAAACCAAAGGAAGTCTTTGTAGGTAACAGTCCAAAGTGAGAAGCTCTGTTAGGTTAACTCTTCTGTACCATTTACTACTTAGTTTACCCAATGACCACTGTTTCTATTCACCACTTTCCAAAACTAGTTTCACTTCTTTAGGATTAGAAAGGCATGATACAGCTGGGCACATGGTTCAGTGAAGAGCACTTTCCTAAGGTGCATGAGGTCTTGGCTTTGATCCTGAGCAATATAAACAAGAACCTCAGATGTGAACTACGTGGGCAAACTGAAACAAAACAAAACAAAACAAAAACCAACTTTTCTGTAGTTTAAGTTTCTAAACTTTCTTTGTTTTTATTTATTTTTATGTGGTGCTGAGGATTGAACCCAGGGCCTTGAATGTGCTAGGCCAAGAGTGCTCTACCTCTGAGCCACAACCCTTGCCCTAAGTTTCTAAACTTTCTTGTAATTCCTTGGACTTGTTTAATAGTTGACAGATGAATTAAAATGTGATTTTGCTTCAAAATCTTCAGAATGAAACACAATATGTCAATAGTGAAGTCCCCATCATGAAAGATTATGTATCATGGCACTTCAAACATTTTCTTGCTCAAAAACCAAAGCTAGGGTTCAAATTCATTAACAATTTTTTTAATAAATTTTAATATTTATTTTTTAGTTTTCGGCGGACACAACATCTTTGTTTGTATGTGGTGCTGAGGATCGAACCTGGGCCGCACACATGCCAGGCGAGTGCCCTATCGCTTGAGCCACATCCCCAGCCCCTCATTAACAATTAATAGGCACTGATTCCTCTACTAAAAGTTTACATACAAGGAAGGGAGTCTGGGATATTGGGAAAATAAAAATTTCTTGCCATTTTTTTTTCTTTTGGTACCAGGGATTGAACTCAGGAGGACTTGACCATTGAGCCACACCTCAGCCCTATTTTGTGTTTTATTTAGAGAGAGGGTCTCACCGAGTTGCTAAGTGCCTTGCTGTTGCTGAGGCTGGCTTTGAGCTGGCAATCCTCCTGTCTCAGCCTCCTGAGTCACTGTGCCCAGCCCGCTATTTTTTTTTTTCAAGGGAGGTATCAGGTAACCAGTATACCTCTCCTCACTCCCCCAATCCTGGTGAGGGTCTTATTTATTTTTTATTTTTTGGTATTGAGGATTGAACCCAGGTATATTCACCACTGAGTTACATCCCCATTCCTTTTATTTTTTGAGACAGGGTCTTGATAAATTGCTTAGGGCCTTGCTAAATTGCTAAGGCTGGTCTCAAAATTGCTATGCTCCTTCCTGCCTCAGCCTTCCAAGTTACTGAAATTATAAGCATGCATCACTGTGCCCAGCCTGGTGGGCTCTTATATTACAATTATAGATATTAAAGGGATTGTAGTGGAGAGATATCATTGGTGCTATCTGTTCAATCTGTCTTTTAAAACTTCATTTCACAATCAGAAGTTTGGCTGGGTGCAGTGGCTCAAACCTGTAATTCTAGTAACTTGGTAGGCTGATGAAGGAAGATTGTAAATTCAAGTTCAACCTCAGCAACTTAGTGAGACCTTGTCTCAGAATGAAAAATCAAGAAGGTAGGGATGTAGCTCAGTGGTTAAATGCCCCTAGTTTAATCCCCAATACCAATAAATAAATAAATAAATAAAAATAAAACCGCAATTTGTAGAGTAATTTTGTACAAAGTATGTATGTTACTTTCGTGTCAATATAACGCTAGATAGCTACAACTTATGCAGGCTTATATAATAGAGCAGCACTTTCTTTCTTTTTGTTACCAGAGATTAAACCCAGGAGTGCTCAACCAATGAGCTACATTCCCAGCCCTTTTTATATTTTATTTTGAGACAGGGTTTCACTAGGTTGCTTGTAGCCCTGCTAAACTGCTGAGGCTGGCTTTAAACCTGCCATCTTCCTGCTCCAGCCTCTTGAGCCGCTGAGGTTATAAAGGTGTGCCACCCTGCCTAGCTAGAGCAGCACTTTCTAAAATAAAATAAAATAGGAATGGGAATATAGCTCAGTTGGTAGAGTGTTTGCCTCACATGTACAAGGCCCTGAGTTCAATCTCCAGCACCACTAAAAAATAAAATGTCAGATGCCTGAAGTCCTAGCAACTCAGAGGTGAGGAGGGAGCAAGTAAGTTCAAGGTCAGCCTCAGCAATTCATAAGCAAGACACTATTTCAAATAAAAAATAAAAAAGAATGGGGGGATAGAGCTCAGCAGTAAAGTGCCCCTTGGGTGCTGTCCCCAGCATCATTAAATAAATAAATAAAATGCAAGCCATATATGTCATTTTAAACTTTCTAGTAGCTATGATTAAAAAAAGAAAAAAATAGGTATTTAGTATTTTATTTAACCCCAGATGTCTAAAATATTATCATTTCAGGGCTGGGGGTGTGGCTCAAGCGGTAGCGCGCTCGCCTAGCGTGCGTGCGGCCCGGTCTCCATCCTCAGCACCACATACAAAAAACGAAGATGTTGTGTCTGCCGAGAACTAAGAAAAATAAATAAATGTTAAAATTCTCTCTTTCTCTCTGTCCCTCTCTCTCTCTCACTCTCTCTTTAAAAAAAAAAAAATAAAATAAAATAAAATATTATCATTTCAGCATATAATTAATGTGAAAATGTTACTAATGGGGTGTTTTGCCTTGTTGTTGTTCTAAAGCATTGAAAACTAGTTTGTATATAGTCACAGCACACCTCAGTTTGTATTGCCCACTTTCAAATTCTATATAGCCATTTATGGGTAGTGACTACTCAATATAGGTCTAGAGATAATTTTATTGTCTTTATAGTTGTTTTGTAACATTGCCAAGTCTGAGAATCTACCTAAATGAGAAGAGAGCCCCAGTAACTCCATGAGGATGGTATTTCTAATTTTCATTTGAATAAATCAAAATGCCTCAAAAAAACAAAACAAAGAAAACCCCAACTTTCTGCCATGGACCACTGTTTATAGAAATGTACTATAATTATAGAACTTAACATTGGTTGGATATATAGCCTTAACCAAAATGCTTAGGACATTAAGTATTTAAGATTTAAGCCACAGGCACATGCCTGTAATCCCAGTGACTTGGGAAACCACAAGTTCGAAGCTAGCCTTGGAGGCAACTAGGTGAGACCATCAGCAATCTGGTGAGATCCTGTCTCAAGATAAAAAGTAAGAATGGCTGGGGATGTAGCTCAGTAGTAAATTGCCCTGGGTTCAATCCCTAGTGCAAAAACAAAAATGAAAACCAAAAACTTCAGGTTTAGAATGTTTCAGATTTTAGACTATTTCACATTTCAGATGAGAGATGTTCAACCTGTAATGTGAAATATCTTAGTAGCATATCAAAGACTGTAAAACATTGATGAAAGAAGATGAAGACGACATAAATAAAATTTAAGATATCCCACGTTCATGGATCGACAAAATACTATTAAAATGTCCTCACTACCTAAAGCAACATACAGATTTAATGTAATCATTAATAAAATTCCAATGTCATATTACATAGAAATAGAAAAAAAATCCTAAAATATTAATTTGAACCTTCAATAGCCAAAGCAATTGAGCTAAAAGGACAAAGCCAGAGCATTGCACTTATTTTTTTGGTACCAGGTGTTGAACCCAGTGACGTTAACCACTGAGCCACATCTCTAGCCCCTTTTTTCATGTTTTATTTTGAAACAGGGTCTGGCTAAGTCCTTGGTGCCTTGTTAAATTTCTGAGGTTGGTCTTAAACTTGCAATCCTTTTGCCTGGGCCTCACAAGTTGCCTGGACTATATAAGCGTACCACTGTGCCCAGCACCACACTTCTTGATTTCAAATTAAAAATTATATGCTGGGCATGGTGACTAACACCTGTAATTCCAAAGACTCAGGATTGGAGTCAGGAGGATCTCAAATTCAAGGCCACTATCAGGAACTTTGTGAGACCCTTCTGAAAATAAAAAATAAAAAAGGTTGAGAATATAGCTCAGTGGTAAAGTACCATTGGGTTCAATCCCTAGTACCAAATAAAAAATAAATAAATAAAGTTTAGTAATCAAAACAGCATGGTTCCAGCAAAAAGAAGAGACACACAGACCAATGGAACAGGAAAGAGCCAGAAATAAACCCATGCATTTCAGTCAACTGATTTAAAAAAGCTGCCAAGAACACAATAGGGAAAGGACAGTATCTTCAATAAATGTTTAAAAAATGGATATCCACTTGCAGAAAAACGAATCTGCATCCTTATCTCACACCATATACAACAACTGACTGAAAATTAAACACCTAATTATAAGACCTGAAAGTATAAAACTTCTAGAAGGGGAAAAGTTCTACAACATTGGTCTGGGCAATGATTTTTTAAATATAACCCCAAAAGCACAAGTAACAAAAGCAAAAATGACAAATGGGATTATATAAAATTAAAAAGCTTCTACTCGGCACAGGAAACAATATAGTGAATAGACAAACCATAGAATCGGAGAAAATATTTATAAACAATACATGTAATAAGGAGCTATTATCCAAAATACATAAGAATTCAACTCAATAACAAGAAAACAAATAACTCCATTTAAAAATTGGGCAAAGAAGCCAGGCATGATGGTGCATGCCTCTAATCCCAGTGACTTGGGAGGCTGAGGCAGGAGAATCACAAGTTCAACGTCAGCCTCAGCAATTTAGTGAGATCCTGTTTCAAAAGAAAAAAATAAAATGGACTGGGAATGTAGCTTAGTGGTATAGCGCCCTGAGTGAAACTCCCAGTACTCCCCCTGCCAAAAGAATTTTTTTTTTAATATTTTTTTCTTGTCAATGTACCTTTATTTTGTTTATTTTTTATGTGGTGCTGAGGATTGAACCCAGTGTCTCATACATGCTAGGCAAGCACTCTACCCCTGAATCACAACCCCAAACGCTGCCAAAAGAATTAAAAAAAAAATTTTTTTTGGCGTGTGTGGTGATGCTGGAGGTTGAACCCAGGGCTTGATGCATGCATGCTAAGTATATATGCTATCACTGAGTTACATACCCAGCCCTGTCTTTTTTTTTTTTTTTAAGTTAAATTTTAACTAGAGCTCTATGGGCTATACACACAGATACCGCCCCCACTCCCCATCCTATTATCATTGCTCACATGCTTTATTTGGAATAAGGGTGCCTGCAGGTTATAGCTACTCTTGGAATCCGGACTAACTTGGAAAAAACAGTAACAGCAGAAATTTTAAAACTGCAGGAAGCTTCAGTAAGTTTAGAATTCTTCCTATCATGTCAACAACTCAACAGGAAGAGAGTTGATTTTCAGGGCCAACAGGTCATGGTACTAGGTTTAGGAAAACAGGAAAAAAGAAAAATCCCCAAAACAAAAAAAATTGAGAAAAAAGGAAATGTAAGAATCAAACTGGATCTTATGCTGGTATCCTGTTTGGAGAGAGGAGAAAAAGGAAAGGCTGGAAGGCACCATGCTGGGGATATTGAAAACTAGACTTTTTTTTTCAGCAGTTTGATTATGAAATACTGATTATCAAGGACTATGCACCTTTCCTTTCTGTATCTGTTATATCTCCTTCCCTGCACCCAATACTTTCACCTATAATATAGGTTTGACTTTAAAGAGGCAATACCACAACACCTGTAGGTATCCCTTGAAGCAGGGGTAAAGAAGAAAAAGTAAGCTGGGTGCACGCCTAAAATCCCAGTAAGTTGGGAGCCTGAGGAAAGACTGCATGTTCAAGGCCAGCCTGGGCAACTTAGCAAGATGGTCTCAAAATAAAAATGAGCTGGGAATATAGTTCAGTGGTTAAGTACCCCTGGGATCAATGCTCAGTACCAAAAAATAAAAATAAAAATAAAAAAACAGGACAAGAAGTATCTCTTGACAGGCACCATCTGTCCTACCTGACATTCACTCACCACCACACTGTGACAGAAACAATTTCATACTTACTGATACTCAGCCACACAGTCCAGTAGACCTACATACTTTAAGGTCTCATGCTGAACAGCACTTTCAAGAGCCCGCACTCCACTGACATCTTTCAGAATATGTTGGATGCTTTCGATGTAGCCACATTTGAGGAGTTTTTCATCTCTCTCTTTTATGCTCCCCTGGGGTGAAAGTATGCTTTCCAAGGCTTCATGGAACTGTTTCCCTTGTAAAAAGATGTCTGAAAGAAAAATCAAGGAAAAAGAAGGAAAAAAAAGATACAAACAAAAACAAAGCTAATACTAAAAACCAATGCTATAGACATCATAAAACTAAAAGTCACATGAAAGTTGCCAGGCATGGTGGCACAGCCCTGTAATGCCAGCAAATGGGGGAGGGCTGAGGCAGGAGGATCACAAATTGGAGGCTAGCCTCAATAATTTAGAACCTTATTCAAAACAAAAAAATAAAAATGACTGGGAATGTAGCTCAATGGTAAAGCACCCACGATATTGGTTAAATCCCCAGTACCAAAACCCAAAATCCCAAAAAACAACAACAACAAAAACACACAACCCATAAAAGTTACCTTTAAGAGGCAACCCCAGCAGGGCACAGTGGCATAGGCCTATAATCCCAGTGACTCAGGAGGCTGAGGCAGGAGGATTACAAATTTGAGGCCAACCTTAGACATTTAGTGAGGCCCTAAACTTAGCAAGACCTTGTCTTAAAAAAAAAAAAAAATTAAAAAGGACTGGGGAAGTAGTTTAGTGAAATACTCCAGTACCAATTAAAAAAAAAAGAAAGAAAGAAAAAGAGAGAAAGGGGCAACCCCTATGATACAAAATTTAGCTTCTGGTGGACCCTAAGTATGTACTTTCAAAAACCAAAGGGATCAGATCTGTTTAGAAATGAAACACATTTAAATGAAATATTTCTAGTAGAATTAAGCCAAAGCTAGAACTGAAGATCTGGGGGTGGCTTGGGGGGCTTAAGGACCACATCTAATTTATGGTACTGTCTGTGTAAGTACCCAATTTAAAGAGTTTTAACTGGTTGTAATAAAAACCATTAGAAATTTAGGGCACTATGCTTCTGGTTAGTTCTTTTTACAACTAAAACTTAAGATAGGCATAGATTAAAAATATTTGGATGTTGTGGAATTTGGATGGGGAGGTGAGAAGAATATGTGGCATTCTTCCTCTGCACTTATTTATTTTTTTGGTACCAGAATCTGCTCTTTTTAATTCACCCCAAGCAAAGAAAGAAGTTTAAACTCAGAGAACACCATTGAGATACACACAACAATTAGTAGGAGATAATACATGCTTGGAGACAGACCCTCATAAAAGGAGAAAAACAATCTCATCCAATAGGTAAAATTAAACCATATTAAGTTTTTCAAGTTTGTTTTGCACTACTGGGGATTAAACTTAGGGTCTCACATATGCTAGGCAAGTGCTCTATCCCAGCCCTTGTCAAGTATTTTTATGAAGACTTTGAAAGTTGAATTCTACCACTGGCAAAAAAATGGCACTGCTTCTAGGAAATTACTTGGAGAATTAAAGATGAATTCTACTTAGTAAATAAATTATTCTATTCTACATATACTTTGCTCAATTTGGATTATTAGCCCATAGAAGGCTTACAAAAAAATTTAAGACTGATGGAATTAAAACCCAAAGAATAGAGATATGGTATTTATCTATAGACTAGCTTAATGAATCAGAAGATAAACATGTCAAAACAGGAAGAGGGCTAAGGGGCGTAGGTCAGTGATAGAGTGCTTGCTCAGCATATGTGAAGTGGCTGGTATTCACCAGCAACATACATAAGAAAATGTTGCTTTATCTACTGTCATGCAAACAGGCAATTCATTCTTTGCTGCCAACCTGAACTGTGGCTAGATTCTTCAATATATGTAACCTCACACAAGGAAATCTAGACTTCAGAGTCCCTTAGAGTATGTGGCTCAGAACATCAAACATGACTCAGTTTATAAATTTGGTCTGAGATGAGGTCATGAATTCAATCCCTGGCACCAGGAAAAAAAAAAAAAATTCAAGAATAGATTATAGGTATCATCAAGTCAGAGTATTTATTCAATAAAGGAATGCAAGTGAGGGCTGGAGATGTGGCTCAGGGGTAGCGCGCTCGTCTGGCATGCGTGCGGCCCGGGTTCGATCCTCAGCACCACATACCAACAAAGATGTTGTGTCCGCCGAGAACTAAAAAATAAATATTAAAAATTCTCTCTCTCTCTCTCTCTCTCCTGTCTCACTCTCTCTTTAAAAAAAATAAAATAAAATAAAGGAATGCAAGTGAAATGTTTTAAGTCTCAGTACAAGTGCATTTAAAAATAAATCATGCATCGTCAATATTCTGATGCTAGAACTGGCAGGATAGTTGATATTTTAGGATTAAAAAAAAAAAAATTAGTGTTGACTGGAGGGTGTAGTTGTGGTAGAGTGCTTGCCCAGAACATGTGAAGAGTACCACTAAAACAAAACAAAAACAAATGAGTGTAACAAAAATAAATAAATTAGAATAAACTTCAGCCTTTTTCATCATGATCAACACTTAAAGCTGAGTATAACAGACTTTCTCATCCTCACCCTTCTTTTGAAAAGTGAACTTGGAAATTGCTCAAGTGTTTGGAAGAAGGTGAGCCTCTGGGCACATCCCTATGCTTTGGGCTTTGGATCGACTAAAGAGAATTTATCAATCCAGTAGTATTCAGATTGCCTCTCTAGACCCAGTAATCAATTTAGTGACTTTTCTCCTTCCTTCTTTTTTTCTCTTTCTTGACATGACACTAATCTGTATGTGATTGTTCCTATTTTCTTAAAGAGTGAATTGAAGGTTGATCTAGAGTTAACAGAAAAACACAGCAGAAAGCTCATCTAGATCAACAAAGTTGACCCTGAAATGCGCCCAGGGTTACAGGGGCACATTTGCAATCCAAAGAGAAATTCCTTTCCTTTACCTAGGGGGCCACCAGTGCATTTCCTTACTCTGTGCCAAGAGCTGCAGACCCTAGGCTCCCATGTGACCCAGCAGATTTCTCCCTTTACAATTCTTAAATTATCAGTAATTTCAGATTCCTGAAAGTTGTTTAAGGAAAATCAAAACAACTCCTCATGAGGAACATAAATTCTAGTGGTACAAATACAAAACTTAGGTCATTAGAAGAGTTTTTTGGTACTTATTTAGAAAGCGGAGAATAATTTCATGGTTATCCCTAGTTACCCATTTTAAGAAGGCAGCCCCTGAGCCTGGCATGCTGGTACATGTCTTTAATCCTAGAAACTTGGGAGGCTGAGGCAGGAGGATTACAAGTTCAAAGCCAGCCTCAGCAAAAACAAGGCGCTAAACAACTCAGTGAGACCCTGTCTTTAAATAGGGCTGGGGATGTGGCTCAGTGGTGTAGCCCTGAGTTCAATCTCCAGTTCCCCTGAAAAAAAAAAAAAAAGGTTGGGGATGTAGTTTAGTTGTAAAGCGCCCCTGGGTTCAATATCCCCAGTACCACACACCAAAAAAAAAAAAAAAAAAAAAAAGCTGGGTCATGGCAATAGCCTCTGCATATAATTCTTGCCCTATACAGCTAAGGAATATTAAAAGGGAGGTAAGGCCTTGACCATGTACTGTACATACTTAATTTTCTTTAAAATGTGTGCATGGTTACATCATATTTTCTAAAATGCTTGAGAATAAGTACACTACTTTTATTTTTATCTTTTCAGTACTAGGGACTGAACCCAGGTGTACTCCATCCCTGAGCATCTTCCCCCAGCCCTTTTTATTTGGAGACTTAGAGGTCTCCCTAAATACTGAGGTCAGTCTTGTGATCCTCCTTCTTCAGTTTCTTGAGTTGCTGGAATCACAAATGCCACTATGTTATATTATAAACACCATAGTGCCCCTATGTCTAGTAAGCACACTACTTTTAAAACAAAAAGAAAAGCGCTCATGTACCACTAGGGGAATATGTACTGATCTTAAGGAAGCATGGGCTAAGGAATGTCTATGTAAAATTTAGTTTGAACAAAACATACACGCAAATCTTGCCACTAAGCTAACTCCCTAGCCCCACTTTTTAAAAATTAATTATTTTTTTGGTGGTGCTGGGGATAAAAACCAGGATCTTATGCATACTTTTTTTTTTCATTTTATTTTGATAGGGTGTTTTATTAATTTGCTGAAGCTGGCCTTGAATTTGTAATCCTCCAGCTTCAGTTTCCGAAGTACCTGGGATCACAGTGGGTACCAAGACTGTCCTCATGGGACCAGCTAATTGGCTTAAACAAATCAAGTGTTTTTGAATGGAAGCTATTCTTACCCATCTAAGAAATTTAGGACTTGAAAGCTAAAGTTAATTTACTTTTAGTTCCTAATCAAGAATATCTGAATAATGGGCCATGTGTTCTGGCTTATTGCCAGGATCTTTAAATTTACCAGTCAGTTTACATTTGATCTACTGAACAGGTATTTATTTGATTCTGATGCCTATCAAATAAGAATTTTATTATCAAGTGACTTTTTTCCCATAATTAGGGAAAATAACCAATTCTGATACACTTTGTAGCTTATAAAACAAATTAATTTTATGTTCATGTAGTCAAATTATTGATCTCTGTGTTTCAGTTTCATCTATGAAATGGGGAACTAGTTTATGTTTCACAGGATTGTCACGAGGATTGCATTAATACATGTGAAGTGCTATTTTATGCTAATTAAATAAATAGTTCCTCACTAGTAAGGTTAAAAATGCTTAATTCTGCCAGGTAAAATCGTATATACCTCTAACCCAGTAACTTGAGAGGCTGAGATGGCAAGTTAGAGGACAGACTCAGCAACAAAGCAAGATCCTATCTCAAAATTAAAAAATAAAAATAAAAAGGGTTGAAACTGTAGCCCAGTGGTAGGGAATCCCTGGATTCAATCCTTACTACCCCCCCCCCCCCCCAACAGAAACCATCTTCGGTTCTTTTGATACCAATACTTTCTCTATATTCTAAAAATTATAGAACCAGAATTAAGAGAATTACTTGAGGTGTATTCTGCAAAGCCATCTTCTCCCAGCTCCAGAATCATTCGCTGTTTCCACCTCTCCAAATAGAAAACCTGTTGTGATGTCATGGTCTGCTGAAGTACCCGGGTCACACTTGGTATCATATTCCTTTGCAAAGGGATTTTCAAAGGCATTGAAGAATCATTTGGATCAGAAGAGTCATTTCTCTCTGGATTGAAGATGGGAAACCAGTTTCGTGGGACTCTTGCCCCCTTATCTTGCTTTGAGAGTTTATGTTTAGTCACGGGTCCATAGAGTAAACAATCTTCCTCAAACAATGATTCTGGAGTCTGGGCAAGGCCTCTGAATGACAAAACAGACCTTACTAAACTAGAGTATTTTGTTTGGTCCACTTCTTCATAAGGGTTTTTTTTCTTCCGGCCACATGAATAAAGGGAAGTGGAGAAATTCACAAGGGGAGCTGGCTCTACAGAAAATCCCTTTAAACTTCTGAGATGCCTGCAAATGGTCTGAAATGCTTTCATCTTTAATTTTTTTTCACTTCTATCTCTGCAATGTCGAGAACCTTTTTTATTTTGTATTCCTATTAAAAAGAAAAGTGGTGTTAGATACCAGACCTATAACATATTTGAACCACCAGTGAAAGCTGCATCGGAATCACGTTGCATATCTAACTGTATTCAGTAAACCTTTTCGACGTGTTTGCAGAAAGCTATTTCCCATGAAAGAATCAATCCCAGAAAGGCTAGCACTTATTAAATGCCAACTATTTGGGTAAGACGCCCCTAATCTTTAATCTTAAGAGATGCGACGCTCAGGAAGGAAGGTTTTCCTGGGAGACCGCAAAATAGAAAGATGAGAAGCGTCCTGCAAAAGCCGCGAGTCGTAATTATGGATCTCTAAATATCAGGTTTTTTGTTAAATATACGGATATTTCTTATTTAATCCTCACACACTCTAGAGTGGGCATTATAGTGATCCCGTTTTACGGACGTGAAATTCGAACTTCTGAAAGGTGGCCTTGTTACAGGTTGGAGCTAGTAAGCCGCGGTCAGCAAGGGCCCGCCGACCTATCCGGACAACGTGGTCTCCCGCTCCACAGCAGGTGCAGACCCACGGCGGGGACAGAGCGGCTGTGGGCCGTGTGGGGATAATGTGGCTCAGGGAAGAGTTACAACTGAAACAGAACGTCAGCCTACAGCAGGGTTAGTACCTTGGAAGCCACCACGCTTTGTTAACTCCCAGGGCGCCAACACCTTCTCGGGAATCCTAATTTTATCAGTCCCGCGCTTTGGCCTGGAGTCAAGCCCCGCCCCAGGCAAGACAGCCCCGTCATGCACTGCGGCGCTCACGCCCCACCCCCTGTCCTTTCTCAAGCCTCCATAGGCAAGCAACCCATAGGGAGTCCCACCCCTCGTGCTGAAGCGCGGGCATCTCCAAATCTCGTACTTTCTCTCTCACGAGATCTTGCATACGTCACCTCTCGTCGCCATCTTGGACTCGGGCTGAGCAATAAATTGCTTGGTACAGGTTCGTGATCTCTCTGTTGAAGCGTGCCTCGCAGGAAGAGAGTCAGTGGCTCCGCTCCGCGTCGCAGTCCTCGGGTCAGCGGTCTCCGCGTGGTGCGGAGCGAGGGTAGGCCCCGCATTACTTCTTTGCCCGGCTCCAAGATGGACGGCAGCCGGGACGGGGAGGCCGCTCTAGGGGAGCACGTGGCGCGCCGTTTGCCTGCTCCCGGGGCTGCTGGGATGGTGGCGGAGTCCCAAGGCCTCCTGCCGCCGTCGGGCAGGGAGGCCAGCGGAGGCGGGGCCGCGGTCGCCCCTGAGAGGCGCCCTGGCGGTGGTGGCCCAGCCTCTTCTTTCCTCGCACAGCCAGGCGGCCCCTGCTCTAGGCCCGCGTCGCCATGGCCGCGGTTCCCGAGTTGCTGCAGCAGCAGGAGGAGGACCGTAACAAGGTGAGGTCCTCCCCTCAGTCTCCAGGACGGGAGGCCCAGTCGACCTCCCGGAGCCTTGTTCCTTTCTCCACCCTCTCCCAGGGACCTGGCTGCTCTTGGACCCCAACCCCCCTCCCCCCCCAAGTACCGTAACACCTGCGAGATCTGGTGCCCCTTTTGTGCTCTGTTTCATCTGAAGACTGCCCGGGGTCATCCTGGTGGCCCCCGATTCTCCCATTGGGGAGACGACCACACATGCTGGAAGGACCCTACATAGGAAACACTCCTCCACTGCCTGATAACCGATACCGAGTAGTCTCTTGGCCAGTCTCCTTGTCTAATTCTCGAAAACCCCGGAATGTGTTTTAATATTAGAAGTTCATAAAACTTCCGTTGGTGACTGGAAGGTGGACGTGAAATTTACTCATTATGAAACAAAAGTCAGTGGTTTGTAGTCTCCAAACTGGTGCCTCTCCCAACCCCCTTTAAGAAAAGGGTCTTTTTAGCCCAAACAACTGGGGAAATTCAAATCTGTAGCATGTTCCTTGCAACTTCGTAAACGCTAAATGCGTCCTCGTGGGAGTTGTGTAATTTTTAGTAGGTCTGAAATGTTTACTGAGCTGCGCTTTTATTTTTAAATTCTGTGTATTTATGTAAGCCCCAGGCACGTTTCTTGAAGTCCAAAAGATTGCAAATGCCATAAACTGAGGTTACTATAGCCAATTAAAGATTTAGAGGTGAGTCTCCACTCTTTATTGGTCCTTTAAGTTTGAATTGTTCGGAGCCGCTATCTTAAATGCAGAATCATCATATAGTTTTCTTGACAGAAAATTTTAAAAATAAAATATAAAACAATTAGGCGCTCTCAAATTTAAGAACTTTGGATCCATGTTAAAAACAGCTCTTTCGAACTCACAGGCATCTTTGGAGAAAGTATTCTTCTAGTAAATAAATACCCGAAGTTGCAGGCTAAGCAACTGGACTGTTGGAACAAGGGCGCCATTGTATTATTGAAACAGCTTTGTACACGGGAGGGGCTTGATTTTTTTAAGTTGAAAGAGGTTCATTTAAATCAAAGTGAGAACTTGAAGTTAGTTTCTTTGAGTATTCGGGGTATTTTTCTCTTCAAAATGTAGGTTTTGGATAGAAGTTTTTATAGCCATTTGTTTTTCTTATTTTCTTTGGTGAGGGGTACCAGGGATTGGAACTAGGGCTGCTTGAATCATAGCAGCTCAGGAGGCTGAGGTAGGAGGATTTGAAGTTCAAAGCCAGCCTCAGCAACCTAGCCAGACCCTGTCCCAAAACAGCAACAACAAAAAAGATTTGATTGCTTCAGCTCACCTTATTTATTTAAATTGGTTTTTAAAATGACTTCCTCAGCACCCTGATTCTCCATCAAAATTGGAAGAGGGTTATGAACACTAAAAACTGCCTCTCAAGTTCCAGGAACTTGGTCTATCAGTAGCGAAGATACTTGTTTGGAAACTATGGGTTCTTTACCACTGAGCTACCTTTTTACTTTTAAGACAGGGTCACACTAAGTTGGTGAGGCTGGCTTTGGTGTCCCTGGGATCCTTCTGACAAAGTTACAGAAATAAATTACCCTTCATTTTGCTGCCTGATCTGTGCTGATAACTAGTATTGTGCTGTGGTGGATCAGGTCTAGATCGTTTTACAGTTTATCCAATAGGGAGTTTGTGGCCAAGTCTTGGGTAAAATCTTGATTAAAAAAACAGTTTTAGCCTGGTTCGGTGGCACACCAGCTGTTCAGAGGCTGAAACAGGAGGATCACTATTTCAAAGCCAGTCTCAGCAAGGGGCGGCAACCCAGTGAGACCCTGTCTCTAGATAAAATACAAACTGCGGCTGGGTAATGTAGCTCAGTGGCCAAGTACCCCTGGGTTTAGTCCCTGGTGCAACCCGCCACCACCACCAAAAAAAAAAAAAAATAGTTTTATAGTTTGTTAGTCAACTGAAATATTTGGGGAGGGGGATGGTACTTGGAATTGAGTCTAGGGTTGCTTTCTCACTGAGGTACATCCCTACTTAATTCTTTTTTTAAATTTTGAGACAGTCTTGCTGACTTGCCCAGTCAGGCCTAAAACTTAAAATCCTCCTGCCTTAGCTTCCCAATATGCTGGAATTTCAGGTGTATGTGCCTGCATCATACAGAAACATTTACATGTTAGCTTAATGTTTAGATGTTATTTGCTTTAGTTTGCAATTTCCACAAGGGTGGAATTCATGGATTTGCATAGATCCTACCACCCTATGGGGTTAAAACAAAAGTAGAGGGTAAAATTGATTATTGAGGATTTTGAATGCTAGTATATACTCATTTTGGAAAAGTGAGCAAAACTGAAAGTATTGAGCTGTGTCTGGTAGCTGAACACTCCAGTATTTGTAATATCCTTATGCCTAATGTGTTTGCTTGTTCCTCAAAAATCAGGGGAAAAGTTGCATGGTTAATTTGGTCTTTCCCATTAGTGTAAGGGCAAATCAAATGTAACAGCATTTTTGTGTGGGTGATAGTCTCTTTGGTTCTGAAAAGCTTCAGATTTCTCTCCTTTATTGTGAATGGACTGAAGTAAGCTGAACATTTGGAAAGAAAAAGCTGTCTAAGATTGAAATCTGTTCTTAACTGATTTGGAAACTTTTAGGGGTGAGGGCACTTAAGCTAGGATGGAGAAATGTCCTGCAGGGCCATTCCTGATTTTTGACCAGCTTTAAGTCCAAATTTACCAATTTTCGTGGTCTAATGTTTTTTGTTACACTCATGACTATTTTTTCCAGGAAGTATGACTTATCAAAGCTGCCCACGCCCTAGTTCTGGATCAGTAACTTGCACACAGTGTCTTAAGGTCCCCATTTGTGAATACTATTTTGACAATTTATGATGATCTCCTATTTTTTGGTTACAGGAAGAAATGACCAAGAGGTTATTTGAGAATTTTCTAGATTTGACTTTTTCTGAGATCTGAATTCTCATTTGGTAAGACATAGTAAGTGACAACATCTAATCTAGAAGTTTACTTTAAGCCAGGATTTTTTCCAACTTGAGCACTGTTGACATTTTGTTTTGGGAACTTGTCTTGTACATATATAGTTGGTTGTTGAACAACATTATCAGCCTCTCCTAGGTAACAGCAGCCTCCTCTCCTTCATTCGGATAGTCAGAAATATCTGTAGCCTTTGTCAAATGTCCTTTGAGGCCCAGTAGATTGACCCTTGATTGAAAATCACCATTTAAACTGACTCTAAAATGATGTGCTAAAGGCTGGAGTAAAGTTGTGTTATAGATGCCAGTCTTAGTTGGCTAGTTTGGTGCAAGTTCTTGAGGTTTATGATTGTGTAAGGAAGTAACATAAAACTTAGATAATTGATTTGATATCTTTGGTAGCTTTTCCACTAATATCGAAGAACTTTGTTGAAAAATGTTAAATGGTTGTCTTCAGCAGGTTCTGGGGCACTTAAAGGTTATAAAGGGGCAACTTTGTATATGTTATGTTTGTGAATGAAGTCCTGGGTTTGGACATTGTAAACCTGGGGTTCTTGTGCCATAACACCTGTAAAAGCTCTGTGAGCAAAAATTAAAGCTCACTGAGAATTGTGCTGTGGTGAGATGATTTTAAATCCTACTGTTTATTTAATTTTGCTTGCTATCTTTACTACCAGGGCTTTGTTTTTTGAGCAAATTAAGAACAGTATATAGATTAGAAATCTGAATATCTCAAATAGCCAGTGGTCAAAGAAGTATGCAGCAAAAGTTAGTATTTAAGGAAACTTGTAAACTTGATACCCATATTTTTAGAAAAGACTTTCAGAACTTTGTAAGTTCTGCTTTTTCTTTTTGAAACAGGAAAAGAAGATGGCTGTAGGACATCATGTGTCATGAATGTGGTAAACTTATTTAAGTACCATAATAATTAAAGTCTCTGGGTTGGGGATGTGGTTGATTGGTAGAGCAATTGCCTAGCATTCCTGGGTTTGTTCCCCTGCACCAAAAAAAGAGAAGTTTCTAAAAGAGGGACATGGGCTTTGGTTTTTTTTTTTTAATTTGTTTTTTTGTTTTTTGGTACTAGGGATTGAATCCAGAGTGCTCTACTGAGCTACATTCCCTTTTGCTTGATTGCTTATTTTTTAATGTATTTATTTGGACATGGGGTTTTGCTGAGTTGCTGAGGCTGGCTTTGAACTTGAGGTCCTCCTACCTCAGTCTTCTGGGCAGTGGGATTACAGGTGTGCACCACCGTGCCCAGCTCTTTATTTTGAGTTAGGTTCTCATGAAGTTGCTAGGCTTGCAGTCCTTGTGCCTCATTCTCTGGAATTGCTGGAATTATAGGCATGCATCACTTTGGTTGATTTTTTTTTTTTTTTTTTTAAGGAAAACCCCAAAGGCAAATCATAAATATGCAAATTTTGGGTGGAGGTGAAGGGCTTTAGCTCTGAATGAAATATTTTTTTTTCAACTATGGGAGCTTTTTCTCTTGCAGTGTTGTGGTTGTTTCCCAGTAGGATTTTTGTGCCAAGAGATACTTGCAGATCATATGGTTCACCCAACCCTTTTTGCTTTGTGAACTCATTTGAAGATAGTCCAGATATCAACTAATTAGATGGATTTCTAGACATGAACTTAATTCAGTGGAATCTTTTTCTATTTATTTCTATGTTCAGATTTGACTACTGAATGGACTTGCAGCCTTGTGAAATGATGATTCAGTTTATCCATTCGCTGAGTGTGCTGCATTGACCTTCTTCCAAGCCTCAGTTCCTGTTCTAGAAACTTTGGTGCTATGTAGCCTCCAAATGCCCTGCAGTCTGCAATGTTCTATTGCAGATTGCTTGTGTGTTGGTAGCCTACTGGTAAGAGTGGTTGATGTCAGCAGGGATGGGTCCCTCTGGGTCCTATCTTACCAAGATGAGTGGTGCAAATCTGATCACTTGCTGCAGCCCTTCCAGGTTTTTGTTAAGCCTGTGCCTAAGTAATTTTCTTGTTATTAGTAGCCTGAGGTCTAGAAATCCTAAGTTCTCTTTTAAAAAAAAATTTATACACATACATTTAGTTGTTGATAGACCTTTATTTTATTCACTTATTTATATATGGTGCTGAGAGTTGAACCCAGTTAGTGCTCCTCAGATGCGAGGCAAGTGCTGTACCATTGAGCTACAATCCCAGCCAGTTTTCTTATTCTTGAGGATAGATATATGGTTATAGGCCTCAGTCAGGGAGAACCAATGGGGGGAGAAAGAGTGAATTACCCATAAAGGCAGAGAGAATTAGTGTAGTGGTTATAATTGATTCAGTTGTTTTATGTACCAGTGCTTCAGTGGAGATTAAATTTTAGTTATTTGTTTTTTAAAAATATTTTTAGTTGTAGATGAACACAAAAACTTTTTTTGTTTATGTATTTTTTATGTGGTGCCGAGGATTGAACCCAGTGCCTCACATGTGCGAGGAAAGAGCTCTATCACTGAGCTACAACTCCAGCCCCAAATCTTAGTTATTTTTAGGGTAGGAGAAAACAGTAACAATTCAGAATACCAATACTTTGAATCATTTTTGCCTTTTAATACACTTAAACCATGAAGGAGGTATAGGGAAGGCTATGGTATTTCTTAGAGCACTTTCTTCTTGTGAGTTAAAACAGTAACAAATTAATGTTTTATAAGCATGTGTGAGACAAATCTCAAATATTTACAGAAAATAGTATAAATCTGGAGTATTTGGACAAGTTTTTCTTTTTTCTTTCTATTTTTTTGAATTGGATATTGATCTCATGAGTTACATCTCCAGTCTTAAGTTCCTGTGGCTGACCTTGAACTTGAAATCCTCCTGCCTCAAATCTCCCCAATCTATGGTAGAATGTTTTTGCATTTTATTTCATACTAATGAGTATGAGAAAGGAAGGTATTATTAGTGCCTTGCCTTGCTTTTGCTTACTGTGGGAAAAAATGAAAATCTGATCCAGAAGGCATCTTTCCCCTCTCAGTTCCTTGTACACTTATACAAAACAAATGTGTTTTCTCTGTAGTAGTTTCTTTGTAATATTCAGATACATAGGGGACTATTGGGACTGACATACAACTTTGTAACATTGTGTATAAAACTGATTAGATTAAAATAACTATTTCACTAGCTCCCACTCTGGCATATCCCTGCTTATGGAGTTTCATTTTGGCTATATGGCACTAGTATAAATCAGAATTTGAATTTGCAAGCAGCATAACATCCTGACGTTTATAATTTCATTTGTTTTTGTTTCCCCTGTGGGTTTTGAATTTGGGAACATTGCCCTTTTGTCATGAAGGTACCCTTTGCCATCTGTGATCCTTTAGATCTTTTGAAGAGGGAGCTTTGCTGATGGCATTAAGTCAGTCTTGAGCCAGAATGAGTCACAATAGAGATTTGAACCAAAAGTGAACGTCCCAAAGATCTGCCGGGTTGTCCTACCACCAGTGCCTGATTGACAAGTGGAGGAAAATGCACAGGGGAGTCACTAACAGTTTTTCTCCCTTCAGGAAAGTGCCTGGCTCTCTTACCAAAAGCATTCAGATTTCTTAAAAATGGTTTAAGGTTTGTTTCTAAACAAAGCAGTGCTTCTTTGCCCCTTGTTGGCCTTGAGGAAGGTGCTTGTAGTCTGTTGGTTTTAATACTGGGGATTGAACCCAGAAGTACTTTACCACTGAGATATTTCAGCCTCCCGTTTTTTTCCCCCTCATACTGAGGATTGAACTCAGGGGAACTTAACCACTCACATCCTATCCCTTTTTTTGTATTTTATTTAGAGACAGGGTCTCACTGAGTTATTGAGGCTGGCTTTGAACTCGTGATCCTCCTGCCTCAGCCTCCTGAGCTTCTAGGATTATAGGCATGTACCACTGTGCCTGGCTATATCTCTTATTGAAAGATGGATCTGGTAGAGAGGAACTTTATGTTGTGTGTGATGCAGTGGTTTATAGGAAAATCTATATAAGAGTCAGTTTAAAACTCAATTCCATTGTTTGGGTGTAGGTATTTGAAATTTGCTTCTCTCAATGACAAGGGGTCTGAGAGAACTGAATTCTGCATGTCAAATGTCTGGCATTGAGCCATTTTCCCAGTCCCTAATGTCCAAGGTTGAACCTGGTTCTGAAGCCTTCCTTATCCTGCTGAATGTAAATGTCTATGTAAATTCTAGGTATTTTAACATCTGTTTAAGTCATTTAATATGTGGGTCAAGTCAGATGTTCACAATATTGGCTTCACCGAATGTGAAGTAGTGCTCTGGGTGGTTTAATCAAGATAAGGGGTAGAGGTGGGTAAAAGGAGAAGAATGCTCATCCCTTCCTACCCGAGTCTGGCAATTTATGTAGCAAGTACTGGGGCATGGGACTGAAGGGTGTTGATTTTGTTAATCAAGTGTAAGAAGGAATGCTGACTTAGAAGCTCTAAGCATTTCACAGTTATTTTTTCCCCCAGTGCTGAGGATTGAACCCAGGGCCCCATACATGATAAGCAAGAATTCTGTCGCTGAGCGACATCCCCAGTACATTTACAACTTTTTATTCCATGATGATGTGTGCTTCATCTGGAGGATTGTATGCTACAGTGTGAGAAAGTTGGTGATGTCCTCCTTCCCCTGGGAATTCTGTCAGTATTCTGTTTTAGATCATTATTTAAGGCCCACATACAGACCTGCTTATTTGGTGGTTAACACTATCTTGTCAAGTTGTTGGTATTTTTGTTTGAATTCCTTCTAGTGGTGATATGAGAAGCATATCCTGCTTGGTTACTTGGTTGCCATTTTCTGGGTTTTTGATTTTTTTTTTTTTTGTGGTACCTGGGATTGAACCCAGGTTGCTTAACCACAGAGCCACATCCCCAGCCCTTCAAAACCATCTTTATAGGGCTACCTCTGGTTTGTTTTTTACAACTTGAAACCTTTTCTTTGTCACCATGCTTACAGAAAAGAGAAGTACTTACAACTTCTAAGATAGGGGAGAGAGAAGTAATTATATTTATTGTTTGTTTGTTTGGTACTGGGAATCAAACCCAGGACTTCATGCATGGTAGGCAAGCATTTTACCATACCCTAATTATATATTTTTAACGAATGTAGTCTTTTTATAGGTGATTGGGCCAGGTTTCTTATTTAAGTTCATCAGTTCCTAGACTTTACTACGACAAGAATCAAAAGGGAAACGCCTCAGGGCTGGGGATGTGGCTCAAGCGGTAGCGCGCTCGCCTGGCATGAGTGCGGCCTGGGTTCAATCCTCAGCACCACATACAAACAAAGATGTTGTGTCCACCAATAACTAAAAAATAAATATTAAAAAATTCTCTCTCTCTTCTCTCTCTCCTCTCTCTCTTAAAAAAAAAGATGTAAAAGGGAAACGCCTCAGACTTCACTGAACATTTTCTAGAGTAAGATGCTAAGCAACTCAGTGAGACCCTGTTTCTAAATAAAATACAAAATAGGGCAGAGCACGTGGCTCAGTGGTTGAGTGCCCCTGAGTTCAATCCCTGGCCTTCCCTCTCCAAAAAAAAAAAAAGAATTAAAGAATTTAACTTGATTTAAATTTAGTAATAAAACTATTTAACTGCTTTTTACTAGTAACTCAGTTTTAGTGTTTGTACTGTTTTTTTCCTTACTCTGAAAAGAAATATTTTCTTAAATCTGGCAAAATGAAGATGGGTGTGTAGGCCCCCCACCCCATTTTTCCAGATTTACAGCTCATAAAGTCAGTCACTTAGTTTCCAGGGCAGGACTCATACTTGTGCTCATGTGTAACCATAGTAGGATTCTGCTTTGGTTAGTATCTGGTTTCTGTAATTCACCCTTCTTGTCTAGATTTCTCAGCTGTTTGTAACTGTCTGAATATAATTAGGTCCATTTATTTCTCCATCTAGGACCGCGCATACCAGGGGACTGTTCTCTGTCATTTTCCAAGGTTTTTCTAGTCTTTTGGATCCTCGTGATATATAATCTTTACAGTCAATAATGCTACTGGGGATTCAACCCAGGAGTGCTTAACCGCTGAGCCTCATCCCCAGCCTTTTTTTATTTTGAGACAGTCTCACTAAGTTGCTTAGGGTTCCACTAAGTTGCTGAGACTGGCTTTGAACTCCTCCTTTCTTGGCCTGCCCCATCCCCAACTGCTGGGAGTTTTGTGCCTAACTAATAATGCTTCTTGAGGGTCTGGGTCTGTAGCTCAGTGGCACAGCACCTATCTAGCATGTATGACGCACTGGGTTTGATCCTTTGCACCACATAAAAATAAACAAAGGCATGCTGTCCATCTACAGCTAAAATTATTTAATAATAATGCTTTTTGAATGTTGTCATTAACATTTACATAAGAACTCATCTAGTTAGTGTACCGTCATAAGAAATGCAATCTCCTGTACATGATATTAGAATCATACAGTTAGTTGCTTTGTTCAGTTTATAGGAATGCTTTGGATACATGGATTGGACTTAAAGAGCAGGTTTCCCTATAATTTCAAATATCAAAACTGACTTTGTTCTAAATGATCTATATCAAGAATACTTTTTAGGGATGAAATTAATACTCAAAAAATGTGTTTCAGCTGAGGTCTGTGTCTGTGGACCTGAATGTTGATCCCTCACTTCAGATTGACATACCTGATGCACTCAGTGAGAGAGATAAGGTCAAGTTTACAGTGCACACCAAGGTAAGTGACAAAATGGCTTTGGTAATACTAACAATGCTAGGTTATAGCCTTGTTCACGTTTGGATGTGAGAAGACTGATTCCATTAACTACAATGGTTACTGTTTGCTGTGTACCAACTGCATAGTGTGAACCTCTCTCATATGTATAGCTTGCTGTTAGCAAGTGCTGTTGCTTCAGCATCCTTCTGCTAAGGTGAAGCCACAATGACAAAGTGTAGCTGGATGCTGCCTATTTATATAATTCAAACCTTGCACCTTTGGTTTTATTTGCATCTGAAGGTAGTGTTTGTGGCTTGCTTTAAATCTTATGTTTGGAAGGCCCTTTTGTTTGTGGTATTCTTCGTATACCTCAGGTATACTTCAGGGAAAGTGTCAAGACGGACAACTTGATTCTCTACTTGAGTTGACTTGATCATAGTAGATAAAATTAGCATTCACAGGAGTTCAAAGGAAGCCGAGGATAATTTCCACCACCCTAGTAGCTAAGACTTTTTTTAAAAAGATCATGATGATGATGATGATGATGATATTTTTTGGTCATAACTGGGATAAGTTCCTTTTTTTCTTTTTTTAAGATGGAAGTAGGGTTGTTTAACTTCCTGGAACTTTTTCTTTTACTAGTAGATATTTTTCTCTTTGATTTGATACCTTGGCAAACTTCCAAAAAGTGTAGTTTTGTGAAAAGTCTTCCTTAAAGATCAGATTGAGTCTTAGCTGTGGCTAAGTGGTAGTTGGAGATCATATACTGCTACTTCTTTATCATGATGTTTTATTATGCAGAATTTTCCCATAGTGCAGCCCAGGAAACCCAAACCACATTATCAGGTGATGGTTAGCAATTAACTTCTTCCTCTTTACAGACTACACTGCCCACTTTTCAGAGCCCAGAGTTTTCTGTTACAAGGCAACATGAAGACTTCGTGTGGCTACATGATACACTTATTGAAACCACAGACTATGCTGGGCTTATTGTGAGTACGTTTTAGCATACCAAATAATTAAGTTATGCTACCTTGGTATTAGATTTCACCAACATTTTATAATGGGTTGTGAAAACTCTTGGTTTTTATCTGCCTATTAGAATATTTGCTAACTCCAGATTGGTATAGTCTTTAACTGAATAGTGCTGTGAGATGAAGCATACACAGAATATAGTATATACATTATAAGTAGGTAAACAAGTTTAATGATTTAAGTCCTATCTACCTTTTCTCTGGCATCATTTTTGGGCATTAGTAAGTTGATTTCTAGGATACTTCAGTATTGTTATAGTTCCCAGAATAAAGAGGCCATTGTCATCTTTTGAGAATTAATTTTTGGCTGTGGGAACTTCTGTTCAGGGGTCTTCCCTTCATTTAAAATTAGGATCTTTTGATTGTCCTTAGAGGTTGAAAATTTTGCTTTTGTTTAATCATTTTTGTCATTGATTATCTTAATTTTAAGCTAATGTCAAACTGGTACTCTGCTAGTTCTCTATAAACTGAACAAATGATTATGTCAGAATGCCCAACTGTGGGGAACATACTTTGGGTCAAAAGATTTAAGGTTTGGGTGAAACCCAGTGACTTTAGATAGCCCCACTTGGGTGGCCAGAGTTGAATGAGGCATCAACTAGAACGTGGCGGGCAAAATGCTCATCATGTATTACCTGACTATATTGCAGATTCCCCCTGCTCCTACAAAACCAGATTTCGATGGTCCTCGAGAAAAGATGCAGAAACTGGGAGAGGGTGAAGGGTCTATGACCAAAGAAGAGTTTGCAAAGATGAAGCAAGAACTGGAAGCGTAAGTGAATTTTCTTTTTAAAGTTTGAGACTGGGTTTCACTAAGTTGCTGAGGCTGGCTTTGAACTTGTGAACTTGTAGGTGTACCACACCTGGTGGGTGGGTTCTTTTTAAACAGTGTAGCTGTTAATTGCCTAGTGTTGATTTCTAAAACTACATTTTGTAAATATAGTTTTGTGGGGTACAGTTTTTGTACTTCTGACCTTTATTCCTTGAAAGTCATTTTTTCTCCCACATAAACCATACTTTTATTAGGGCATTCTGGTCTGGCATAAGGAAGAAAGTAGACCTTTAAATCTTCATAAACAACATTTTCAAAGTGTTAAAATGTATAAAAATTTGTCCCTTGAAGTTTTGTTACAAGAAGTATTAGAAGGGGGCTGGGGATGTGGCTCAAGCGGTAGCGCGCTCGCCTGGCATGCGTGCGGACCGGGTTTTGCGTGCGGACCGGGTTCGATCCTCAGCACCACATACCAACAAAGATGTTGTGTCCGCCGAGAACTAAAAAATAAATATTAAAAATTCTCTCTCTCTGTCTCTGTCTCTGTCTCTCTCTCTCTCTCTCTCTCTCTCTCTCTCTCCTCTCCTCTCCTCTCCTCTCCTCTCCTCTCCTCTCTCACCCTCTTTAAAAAAAAAAGAAGTATTAGAAGAAACTAGGTTGTAACAAATGCTGTTACAAAGCATTCTAAATAACCATATTGATGGTTTGAAAGAGGCCAGGTACATAGGCAGCATATTTTAATCTGGTTGTAATTTTAAAGCAAAACTGTATTCTTTATTCTGTATCATAGGTGTAGGTTTGCATTACTGAGTACTGAAAAACTTATAGCAGATGTTTTTCAACTATTATTTCTTTCCTTAAATCAAATATGAATTCTAAAACCACATACCATACCATTTAAGTACTGGAAGGTTAGAGAAAAGGTATTGTGATCTCCTCACCCCCACCTTGTATTAGGGATTGAACTCCTGAGTGCTTTAGCACTTAGCTATGTACCTGGCCCTTTTTATTGAGACAGAGTCTCACTGAGATGTCAAGGCTAGCCTCAAACTTTCCATCATCTTATCTCATTTTCTCAAATCCCTGGAATTATACGTGTGTGCAACTATGTATTTCACTTTGTTAAATTGGTTACTTATAGATGATGATTATTATTTTTTTAATTTCTTGTTCCTCTACTCTGAACTTCTTTATCTTGGCTCAAAAGCATTCACCCTTTCCTCTTATCATCATCGGCAAGTTAGAATTCAGGTGCTCCTTTCAACAACTCTTCAATACTCTGTCCCAAGCCCATATTGTGTAGGGCAGGGCTCACACCTGAATAACTCTGTGCACTTTGGAGTGCCTGTGAGTCCAGCCCTGGGGATAAAGCACTCAACACAAGTTTCCAAACCCTAACATCTTGAATGCCTTAATTGAGGTAACACTGCTTTGTAATTTCTGCTGATCCCAATCCTTATTAAGGATTTGTGCTGTGTACATGACTGCCTAAAGGGGTTTCATCCTTTTTAAAGCAACAAATGTCAACGTACTTGCTAAATTTCAAGTAATTACATGTAGGCTTGGGGAGTCTTAGAAGGCAGAAAAGCACCACTTTCCTCCTCTATTGGTTCATTCTAGATTCTAAAATGCCAACTGATTAACTACCAAATCAAACCAGTATGTTGTTTTGGCCTAGTTGTAGTAAAAATGAGCAGATCATTAGATTATAGATCGTTGACCAGCAGCACATGATAGTATCCATCAGGTAGTAGAGTGATGCCAACTGAATTGTGTATGCATTTGTCTTTTCAGTGAATATCTCGCTGTCTTTAAGAAGACTGTGTCCTCTCATGAAGTATTTCTTCAGCGGCTTTCTTCTCATCCTGTTCTCAGTAAAGATCGAAACTTTCATGTTTTCCTGGAATATGATCAGGATGTAAGGCAATTTTACTCACATTTCCATGGTTCAGTTAAAATGTATGATTATGACCCAGGCATGATGGCAAATGCCTGTAATCCTAGCTACTCAGACTGAGGCAGGATTGCAAGTTTGAACCCAGCCTTGGCAACTTAGAAAGATCCTGTCTTAAGCTTTAAAAATGACTGGGAGTGTAGCCCAGTACTGGAAAAGAAAAATTTATACTTTCTGAAAAATGACTTATCACAGAAACACAATGGATGGTTTGGGGATGCTCCCCCCCCCCCAATCTATTATAGAAGTAATTTTTGTGACTCTGCCTAAGCTTTGGCTTTTTATCCATCTTCCAAAGACTAGTTTTTTCCTAGTTAAGTTTGGGATTGTTAGAAGGAAATTAAATTGATTTACATTGGTTACCCTTTCTGTTAAAGGAGAAGTGCTTGTGTCCTTATTTTTGTATTTTTTTTTACATGTTATATTTATTGTCCCTTGATGAAACAAGCCCTGATTTAGAGTTCTGAAGCTTAAAGCCTAATCAATGTAGATTGAAAAGAATGTAATTCTGCCAAGGACTGAAAATCCTCAAAGACTTGGTTCCTACATATGTGATCCTTTTAGAAAGAGGTGACTTACATTTAATATTATCCATTTATTATGTTTTTCAGTTTAGTTGGTAAAGCAGAACTAAAGATATCTATGTTTCTATATTAGTATTGTTTGGAATGTTATTATTAATTTGAGAGCCTAGAAAAAATATGTAACAAACTGTTTTGGAATTTTCTTTTAGCTAAGTGTTAGGCGGAAAAATACCAAAGAAATGTTTGGTGGCTTCTTTAAAAGTGTGGTGAAAAGTGCTGATGAAGTTCTTTTTTCTGGAGTTAAGGTAAGGGACTTGAGCTTTTTAAGAAAATTCATAACTTTATAGGAATAGATCATCTATTTGGATGAGATAATACCACAATGTACTAATTTTAAGGAATGGGCTATTTTCATTTACTTAATTCAGTTTTTGCTTATTTCTCCAAAACACCTTGTTCTCTCTCAGGAGAAGTGACGTGAACCTTTCCACACTTGAGTATTTTCTCCTTTTGTAAGGACAGAGGTTACTCAATTTTAAAAAGAAAATAAGCTAGAAGATCAGTATTTCATGCCTTTCTCCAGTATGGTGGCCGCCAGCCACAGGTGGCAGGTGAGCACTTGACATGTAGCATAGTAGGCATGGTGAAAAAAAAATAGATTTTGTTTGATTTACATACTGGATTTAAGAATTTACTACAAAGAAAAAAATATAAAATGTCTTACTACTGTTTTACATTAGTTATGCGGTTAAGTATAATATTCAAATTAATTTTACTCTTCCCGGAATACGAGTAGAGAAGTTAGCATCAGAAATTCCTTTTGGGTAGTGCTGTTCTAGAAAATAAGAATTAAAGCACAAGTCTTTGATTACCCTCATAGATGTGATTTCAAATTTCTTTACTCTTCAGGCCATTCCCCTCCTTTTAAACTGAGATACTTTAATATTTACTACCAGAATCTGACTTTGTCTTTCCAGGGTAAGGCTTAAGTGGGAAACAGTATAGGTGTATAGTAGAGAGGGTAGTTTCATAAATTTGGAAACTCTTTGGCACAGTGCTGAGATGTGTGGACTGTCCTATCAATTCATTGAATGATATTTAGCATCTTTGGCCAGTGTCTATCAGGTGTACCAGTATGGCCTCTCAAACTGAAGCCATCTAAATTTAAATAAAAAATAACCACATGCATATTCTAGTATTCAAGTCTGGGTGGCAGTACCTGACTTGGCAGAACTGCTGCAATAGTAATAAAAACATTGAGTCTTGGGTTACCAGAGATTGTTCTTCAAAATGATTCTCTGACATTTTCTTGATTATTGCTAGTCCTGGGTATTATCACTGTGTTTTAAGTTTGCAATCCTCTTATCTGTGGAGGTTAAACTTTTTACTTAGAAATTTGTCACAAAATACATTCTTGTAATTTATGCTAAAGTTCTTTTTTTTTCTTATCTCCTTTTAGGAGGTAGATGACTTCTTTGAGCAAGAGAAGAACTTCCTTATTAACTATTACAACAGGATCAAGGATTCCTGTGCTAAAGCTGACAGAATGACCAGATCTCACAAAAGTAAATATCTTTTACCCACTAGCCACTTTTGGCTTTGCTAGTGTGCCTGCTCTGCTCATATAATAAGGATTGCACTGTCTCTCCAGATGTTGCTGATGACTATATTCACACCGCGGCCTCCTTGCAGAGCCTGGCTTTAGAAGAACCCACAGTTATCAAAAAGTAAGCTATTGTTGTGAAAACATTTCCCTGACTTCCTGATTGAAGACTACTGAGTGATATAATTAAAGAATAAAGAGTACTGTCAGAGGCAGTTCTTCCCTGGAACACAAGCTTATCAAGAACACCACACTGTTCAGCACTCAAGTGTTTGGAAGGCACTAGTAAGAGAATCATAGTAGACTTTGGATTCTTCTGTATGCAGCTGAATGGATATGGTGTAGAGCCTTTATTTCTGTCACATTAAATGACTTCTTTTAAAAAAATTTTTTTTTAGTTTAGTTGGACACAATACCTTTATTTATTTTTGTGTGTGCTGAGGATGAACCCAGGATCTCGTGCATCCTAGGCAAGCACTCTACTCCTGAGCCACAACCCCAGCCCAAATGACTTCTTTTTTGTTCATTTTAATTTTGTGGTTGTCTTTGAGAGAAGTTTGCCTTGGTTTTCTTTGTTAATTGGTTCTTGCCGTTCTATCTGGTCTTTCTTGAAGAGATTTCTTTTTGTTGTTGTTGGGGTGTTTGTTTCTTTTGCACTGTAGTTTGAACAGGGATACTTTACCACTGAGTTATAACGCCAGCAGTATATCTTCGTTCCCCCACCCCCTCCGCCTTTTAAAAAATTTTTTCAGACAGGTTTTTATAAAGTTGCTTGGGGCGTCTAAGTTGCTGGGACTGGTCTCAGACTTATTATTCCTCCTGCCTCATCCTCTTTTCAGTTGCTGGGATTATAGGCGAGCACTACCACACCTGGCTCTTGCTGATTTGGGGAACAATTCAATGACTCTATCCTGATCTTGGACTTTTACATTTGCTTTCCACTCTTTCTCTGTACTGGGCATTTTGAGTATAAGACTTTAACCTAACACATCTCTACTTGGTATAATAGGTGATACAACCTCTAACTTGAAGTTGAAAGTCATGCTAATAGTAGAACCAAGATGAGATGGTAGCATATTTTTGCTTTATGATGCCCTTGGGGGAAGCTCATTAGAATCTGACCTTCTTTGAACATAGGATAGGTCTTTGATAACAGCATCCTGGACACAAGACAAGGTGACTGAAGGGCAAGGAAGAGAGGCTAATGCCAGTAGGCTGTGGCACTGGAAATGTGCTCAGTTTTATAGTCATTTGGAAGGAAAACACTACTTTTAAAAATCAAAGCACATTGTACTCATTCATGTCTTGAGTTTTGATAAGATCATTTATTTAATACCTTAAACCACAACTGTTTATTTTCAGATACCTATTGAAGGTTGCTGAACTGTTTGAAAAACTTAGGGTAAGAATTTTTGTTTCTGTCTTAATAAAATATATATTTTGTAATCTGTACATAACTGCTTTGATAGTGACCTTTATTTTTTTAAATAGAAAGTGGAGGGTCGTGTCTCATCAGATGAAGATTTAAAGCTGACAGAGCTTCTTCGATACTACATGCTTAATATAGAGGCTGCAAAGGTAAGATGAGGAACCGGGAAACCCAACACAGTGCTAGACCACCTGTTGTGACCAGAAACCTAATGCTAGAGCTATTCCTTTTTTTGGTAGAAAGGAAAGTTGCTTTATATTAGGAGGGAGATAGGAATTTTATCAGACTTCTTTGTTAAGTGATGTGCCCTTTTTTGGTATTGGATCCATAAGTAGTGTGCAGAATAAACTCCAATCTCTTGACCTGAGCATACCTTTTCTTATTCTTATATTTGGACATTTTTAATGCTTTATAGATTTTCATGGAATTAAGAGCTAACTTACAAAACTGGGTATAGTAGTTTCACTGAGCTTCAATAGTTTTTGGTGTTGAGGTGACTTCTACTTTGCTATAAGATTGCAAAGAATCATTATTTCAAATTAGGTTAGTCCCTAGTATATATTTCCAGAAGCAGGATTTGCAGTGTAGGGTTATGTGTGGTCCAGGCTGCTTTGTTGCTTAGTTGTATTCTTGCAGTATTCTGCTGACTCACCAGCAGTAACATGTGATTTGTTGTTGTCATTATTAGATTTTTCTGCTATTTGTTTTGTGATACTAGAGGTAGAACCCAAGTGCCTCATGTTTTGCTAGTCAAGTGTTCTAATTTTATTTTCTTTTGAGACTGGATTTCACTAAGTTGCTGAGGCTGGCCTCAATCCTGTGATCCTCCTGCCTCAACCTCCCAAGTATTGGAATTAGGCATGTGCCACCACAACCAACTGTGCATGTATTTTAGTACACAACATTTAATTTTGTTAATTGCTTTCAATTATTGAATCAACTAGAAAATAATCCTTATTTTTACTGTTGGATCATCCCGCCACCCCCGCCCCAGGTACTGGAGATTGAATCCAGGGGCTCTCTACCAGTGAAAAACATTCCTCTACCCTTTTAAATTTGGAACAAAATATTGCTGAATTGTCTTGGTTGACCAGGATACTGGGATTCTTTCCCTGCTGAGTTGCTGGGATTTAGGCATGCATCACCATGCCCCACTGTTGAGTTTTGTTCTGTTTTAACCTTACACATAAAGAATTCAGGGAAAGCCCTCAAATATGAGTGGCATATCCGTGCTAATCTTATGAGGGTAGATATAAGCATAAAGGTAGATTAGATTCTAGATTGTGTAAGCTATTTGGTATTCCTGTTTTGTTCTCTGGAGATTTTTATGTTTTGTTAATTTTCTTCTCAGGATCTCTTATACAGACGCACCAAAGCCCTCATTGACTATGAGAACTCAAACAAAGCTCTGGATAAGGCCCGGTTAAAAAGCAAAGATGTCAAGTTGGCTGAGGCACACCAACAGGAATGTTGCCAGAAATTTGAACAGCTTTCTGAATCTGCAAAAGAAGGTTGAGTAGGAACATTCTTTACTTATTTTCGTTTTATTTGGAAAAGGTTACAGAGAGGAAAAGTTTTTCAAAAGTGCAATAATACCCACATGTCCCACATATCTTTTATCACTTGGACACTAACACTTGCCTTCACATGGTGTAAACATGGATGTCTGGTGTTCCTAGTCCATATGAATATCCTAAAAACTTTGTTGAGTTTCCTTAGTCTCCTTTATTAGGAAGTTTTTGGTTATTTAGTTTTTGTTGTTGTTTGCAATATTTATCTTTTAAATATTTTGTAAATATCTCTTTGTAAAAAGATTTTTACAAATAGATTATAATGTTTGTGTGCATCTTCTTTCCAGTTGTGGTGTTCATTTTGGTTACTTAGTCAAGTGTCCACTTTCTCCACTGCACTTAGTATTCCCCATCACCTATCTATAGGGGAGATAACTGAAGATCACATACATGTTCTGCTTTTCACTAAACTTCCCTGGGCTAAGTGTGTATGATTCTTTCCTAACCAGCATTTATTCTGATGGTTGCAATTAGATGATGCCTCCTCCCTCAATTCTAGCATTTCATCTGCAGGTTAGCAGTTGCCTTCATACTACAAACAAGAGCCCTGCCCCTCCACCCCTTTTAAAATATCATCTTAATTCTTTTTGGGATGCTGGGGATTGAATTTAGGCTCTTGAGCATGCTAACCAGGCCCTCTACCACTGTGCTACATCCCCAGCCCTTCCTTTTCTTTTGTTACTGTCCTTAATTATTTTGGTGCTCAGAGTGTCCAAACTTTTCCAATGGGAACATCTTGAAACTAGTATGTCTTTGTGACACATTACACACACTTTTTTTTTTAAGCAGTTAATTGTTCTATGTAATCTGTAGACTTTCAACTCCAACCCTAGATTTGACCATTTTTCAAGGAGCCGAGGTTCTTTTTCTTAGGTAATAGTAGCCAAGATCTGGGTGTGCTGGGGCACTTGTTGTTTGGGGGTGTCTTTGCATCTAGGCCCTTTAGGAGACAGAATTGGGAGATGTAAGTGAATACATGTGATTGCACACTAGACAAGTTTGAGGGATCATGAGTCTATCCTGATGACTCGATTCGAGTCTGTGTCCACTATATTCTTTCTTGCCTTTACCCCATTCCAGAACAGGTTTTTTTGTTTTTTTTTTTTTTTAATCCTGGGATTGAACCCAGGGGGTCTTAACCACTGAGCTGCCACATTCCCAAACCTTTTTCATTTTATTTTTGAGACAGGGCCTTGCTTGGGGCCTTAATAAATTGCTGAGACTGGCTTTAAACTTGGGATCCTCGTGCCTCAGCCTCCTAAGTTTCTGGGATTACAGACACATGCCACCATGCCCATTCCTATCTCATTTTAAAGCATATCTGTCATGGGACTTTTTGTAGAGTATAATATCTTGCTTTGCTTCATGTCTGTGCTTTGCTTCTAATGCTTTAACTGTATGGCAAAGAGCTTTCTATTGCAAGTTGGCAATTGCATGCAAATATTTATGTTGCTGGCTGTGTTGGATTGTTTCAAAGTATCTTTTTACTGCCCTATTTCTTTAAAAATAGATTCTATTTTTGTTGTTGTTTGTTTGATTTTTAAACTGGGGATTGAACCCAGAAATGCTCTACCACTATACTACCCTGTTATCTTTTATTTGAAACAGGATTTTGGTGAGTTGCCCAGGCTGTCATCTAACTTGAAATCTTCCTGCGTCAGTCTTCTGAGTCTCTAAGATTTCAGGTGTACTCCACCGGTTTAGAATTTTGCTTTATTTATTTTTTTAAGGCTGAATAATACTCAATTGTGTCTGTAATTCATTTTTTAAAAAAATTTATTTCTTGTCCATTGATGGACACCGGTTGATTCCATGTCTTGGCTATTGTTAGTAGAGTTCAAGACGCTTTTGACTGTTGTATTTTGAGAAGAATTTTCACCTTGGGATCCTCCTGACTCACTTCTCCCCACTATCTTGAGGGCAAGAGTGAGGCAGTTCCTCACAAGTTCTTCAGTGGTGCTTGGTGATTTGAGTAGTGTGTGGCCTGCTTAGGATCACAGTAACCAGAAGACAATTAGTGTATGTCCCAGTCAGAGTGCTTAAGAAGGAGGAAATAATGGTGGTTTGATTATAATGATATTTGGAAGCTATGTGAATATGAAAACTTAACTCTTGGTTTGATAAACTTTAACTCTTTTTTCCTGTAGAACTTATAAATTTCAAACGGAAGAGAGTGGCAGCGTTTAGAAAAAACCTAATTGAGATGTCTGAACTGGAAATAAAGCATGCCAGAGTAAGTGTTTTCAAATTAAACCAATAACATTTTAGGTTCCACCTCTCTTTCCCTGTTCGTTGCCCCAGTGTCCTCAGGCAGATAGGGTTTGCCGTGTGGTTTTAATTCCATGTGGTACTTAGTAAATGGGAACCACCCATCAGAATATTTTTGTTACTGCAAATCAGAAATCAATATCTCGAAGCAGTTTAACTGGTGTGGGGGGGGTACTAGGGATTGAACTCGGGCCACTAAGCCACCCCCCACCCCCTTTTTTTTTAAAATTTAGAGACAGGGTCTTACTGAGTTGCTTAGCACCTAGCTTTTGCTGAGGCTGGCTTTGAATTTGTGATTCCCCCTGCCTCAGTCTCCCAGGCTGCTAGGGTTATAGGCATGTGCCACAGTGCCTGGCCTTGAAACAGTTTTTTGAGAATAGCATTCTTGGTTATGGCTCCCTTGGTTCCCCCTCACAGGGCTTGTGAGCCATACTGACACGCCTGCTCTATTAATTTAGCAGTAAACTCTTTAGTATCTTGGATTTCATTGGCTTTCAGTAGAAACAACTTTTTGTTTGCCAAGCTTCTTTCAGTACACTTTCTTGGTTTAGAAAGGAAGACAATCTTCTGTTGCATATATCTGTAGCTTAGCACAGAAACGAGAGGACACTGTTCTCAATGCTGGGAACATGTTAGATCTAATGGGGTCTTTTGAGAGTTTTTGGTACCTGAGGGTATCTCCTTTGGCCATTCAAGGACTTGGCTTCAGACTGCTATGGACGAGGTCAGCCTGTCAACCTTAAGGACCATAACAGGGATTCCTCCCTTGGAAGGAACTGTCACTGGCCTTCAGTTTGTGCTTTTTATCCAACCACTGAGCCACATTCCCAGTCCTCATTTTTTTTCTTAATTGGGTACAGCTTTCTGTTTATGACTTTTCATTGGAATTTAAAGCATAATTTTGCATAAATCAGCCATGTTCTGGGCACTTTTTTTTTTAAGTTGTTTTTGAGGTGGTACTAGATATTGAACCCAGTGATACTCTACCACTGAGCTACATCTCCAGTCCTTTTTGAGACAGGGTCTGGCTAAGTTACTGAGGCTGGCTTTGAACTTGCAAGCCTCCTACCTCAGCCTCCTGTGTCACTGGGATTACAAGTGTGGGCACTGATCACAGCTCTCTAATGTCTTTGAGGTGAGAACTTCGCAAAGCAATTTTTAATCTTGCCAATGACTTTTTATTTAGAGACAGGGTCTTTTATTTAGGGACAGTTTTTGAGGTGATCCTCTTACCTCAGCCTCCCTAGCCACTGGGATTATAGGTGTGCGTCACTGTGCCTGGCATCAATGACTAATTTTTAAGCAACTCTTTATCTGGTCTTTTTAAGGCCTTGTAAATCAGAACAGGCATGGTTGCATTTGGGAGCAGATAGGGTGGGAGATGCTAGAGTAGTGACCAGTAGTCCCAGACAGACTCTCTTAAGGGAGAGAAACTCCACATGAAATGGGTGGTGAGTAGTTTGTGCACTTTAATTGGGATTTAGAGGAGAAAAATGCCAACCCACTTGGGCTAGTTTTAGATCTCTATGGACATGCTATGTCAGTTGAATTTATGCTTCATTCTTGATTATATAACAATTCTTAGATTCTAGAATGATTTTTTGGTCTACTTTGACTTTGATGTTACTTGTGTTTTGTTTTTTTCCCCAGAACAATGTCTCCCTCTTGCAGAGCTGCATTGACTTATTCAAGAACAACTGATCTATCTGCCTTTTCTCTGAAGGAAACAAATGTGAAAACTGCATCACTTGCACTTAAATCATTACCATAGAATATGATTAGCTTTGACTTTAGTTTAAAATTATGTGAATAAATATTTTGATTTCTAAAAATCTTAACACTTAACCATGTTGGTTTAAAAATATTTTTATTGCATGCAGCTTGGATATAACTAATCTTTTCCTTATGCATTTAATACCTCAGAGTGGGCAGAATCTAAATACTGGATTCTCCTGTAGTTTGTCTTCAGTTACTTAAGAAAGGGTGTGGAAGACATGTGCCTTCTGGAAATATGTAGAAGCAATCACCAGGCTCATGTCTGTCATCCCGATTCATGTGCCCATGTCCCTACAGACTGATCTGTCAGGAAGGTGCCAGTTCAACAAATGATAATAGCTACTTGTTACAGCTAACAGACATTCCATTCCTTCATTAGGGTTTTTTTTTTTTCCTTGTTACTTTCATGTTTTTGAGTCGCCTAAAGTGTTTGTATAATAACAAGGGCAAAAAAGATCTCATTTATCTTTTTAAAAACCCTTTGCAGTTCCATTTTTATAGTTGGGATATAAATATTTGAGGGGAGAGAAGTATGTAGGGGTATATATAGAAATAAACAGTATGGCCTGCTTTAAAGACGGCTACACAAGAAAGGATGTAAGCTCTTTCCCTGATGTTGGGGGAATGTGTGTTTGGGCCTTTGTTTTTTTATAAAGTATGCAATAAAATAATAAATCATACTACTTATGGAGTTTTTCTGTGAAAAGATGAAATGCGTTTGCAGCTAAGCTAAGCCTTGTCTAGTTGACCACTGAGCCATCTCCAGCCCTATTTTGTATTTAGAGACAGGGTCTCACTGAGTTTTTGAGGCGGTCCGTCCTTCTATCTAATCTTAATTTTTGAGGACTTTAGGCCAGTTGTTTAGGAGGTCTCTTAATCCTGGTCTGTTTGTTCCTGTTTTTATTCAGGTTTGTATTTTTGACAGGGGCATATGTGACACTTGTGTCTTTGGGTTTATGTCATCTTTTTTGGCAATGACTCCAAAGTACCCAAGGTTGTTGTGTCTGTCAGGTTTTCTTTACTGTAAAGCTTAATTTTTACCTTTGTAATAAGATACTTTGACATTAGGTAAAATCTTATTACCCAGCATCTTTAGTATCTATTATAGTGTAATCAGTAGCTGCTACAAGGGTTACTTAGCTGATCATTTGAATATCACAGGGAGCACTTTTCTATTTTAGCAGGTGTTGATGTCTTGCCTTCCCAGCTAGGTACAGGTGACTGTCTTTATGTGCTGGCCACACTGTCCTCTACTGCCTCTGGTATTTATTTGGGAAGTGTGATTCATGTAATGGATGAATTTAAGCTCAGCTGTTACTTCTCCAGTCTAGCTCCTATCTACATTTCTCCTTCCCTGTCATTCCCATTAGTGTTCATAGTAGCATAGCCACAAGGTCCTGTATTTGGATGGGTGACAGACAGTACAGAGCTAGTACTCAGACCTTGACCATAGCTGCTGAGTACCCTTGTGATCAGACCTGGTTTACTGAGCTCTCTGGTTACTGGGCTTGGGGTCTTATACTTCTTCAGACTGGATATTTTGCTGGTTATAAGATAGTGGGATTATACAATAATTGTGTTATTCAAATATGAAATAAAACTTGATAAAAAAAGATAGTGGGATATGGGCTCTGGCTCTGCCACATTCCCAGTGGTTTAAGCAGCCTCCCCATGTGAACCAGCTGAATTTTGTGCAAGCTGGAGTTGGCATTTTAGACTAGGTGCCCCTCAAGTTACCTTAACTACCATTAGTCTCTAAATCAGCCTTTGTTTCACAATTCTGGATGTGTGTACCTTTCATGCTGCTATAATGTTCCTTCACACTTCCCAAATTTGATGGTGATGAATGAGAGCCCCAGTGGGTCGGGGGTGTTTATATATAGTCCTTTTTCTTCTACCCATGTCAGCTTACAGTTAATATTATATGCAGTGAATTAGGCTGTAATAATAGTGTCCTTATGGAAGTAAGTGAATTGGCAGGAGAGGTCACCGGTGAACGCAAGGCTGGGACTAGATGCAGACTGTATCATATCCTTTGGGGTCAGATACAGGAATGCTGGAGCTGAGATCTGGGCAAGCAGGTTCTGCACAGCTTCAGCAGGGGTAATTCAATGTGGGAAGCTTCTTATGGGAAATTGGTAGAATTACTCCTTATGGGAAATGGGAAGAGTAAAGATGATTCAAAGCTTTTGGTGTATCTTTTTAAAGTGCTTTTTAAAAAAATTTGGTTTTGGTACTGGGTATTGAACCCAGGGCACTTAACCACTGAGCCACATCCCCATCCTGTTTTGTATTTTATTTAGAGACTAGGCCTCACTAATTTGCTGAGGCTGGCTTTGAACTCAGGATTTTCCTGCCTAAGCCTCCTGATTATAAGTGTGCACCACGCCACCTGGCTAGAGTGCTTTTAGATTGAGGGTTGTCTTGAAAAATTTAGCTAGTCATCCCTCAGGAAATCTCATTTACTGGTTGTATGCACAGTTTTTATGGAACCCTTCGAGAAGGATTCTAAAAGCAAGGAATGGAATGAATGGGGAATAGTTTGGAAGATAGGCCACCTAAGGAAGTCTAGTACTAAGGATCTCATCTGCTTTGGTCACACTGAACATACAGACCCCAAATTCAGATTATACATTATTCCTAAAGATGATCAAGAGAAAAAACAACATTTGTCTAAACTTTGTAGACAAATTGAGATCCATGCTGTATGGGGTAACACTGCAAGCAATAGGCAGCTCACCTCTCCATCTATACTTGTTTCACATTTCTCTTCATGTTTTTTCCATATTTGCCTTGCTCAATGTTTTTGGAAGTTCATTTGAGGTAATGCTTGGGCTCATCTCTAAAGGGGGTATTTCCACTTTGAAGGTCTTTTCAGGTGAAGTAAGCATCTTGCACCACCAATATTTTACCTGTAGGTGGCAGACCAGACCCAACTCAGTCATAGGCCCAGGGCTGGTGGTGCAGGTGGGCCCTCCTTGGTGCAACTGAGGGAACCCAGCATTCCTGCAGAGTTCCTCAGATCAGTGTCCTGTTGCTCAGATGCTGATTGTACCAGGAAAAGGAGTGTCCTGCTACCTGGGATCTCTAGTAATTGTGGATTGTGTCTGCCCAGACTTCTGGGCATCGGGTTCTTAGTGACCCGTGAAAACCTCCCTGGCTGAAGCCTTTCTGTTCCAGGAAGAGAACCTAGCCTGTTTAGTAGTTAGTGAGGGTTAACAGGAGCTCAAAGCCTGGCCATGTCAAGTGCCTGAAAAGGAAGCAGAGGACCACAGCTGTACAAAGACCTTGTACAGTGGAACTTTAGACAGCTGGAACTATAAGGTACAGGGAGGCACTCTCCTATTCACCTACCCCCTAACACATGGGTCCTCTGCTAAGATGGCACTCCCCAAATGATTATTTATTGGAGGTTTGGTTGGCTTGAATCTTTTTTTGGGTGGGAGGCAGGTACTAGGAATTGAACCCAGGGGTGTTTAACCACTGATTCTGTGACAGGGTTTTGCCAAGTTTCTAGGGCTGGCCTTGGACTTGAGATACTTTTGTCTCAGCCCCCTGAGCTGCTGGGATTACAAGTGTGCACCACCATGCCTGGCTGTTTTGCTTAGTGGTGCTAGTGATTAGGACTATGTGCATGCTAGTGCACTACCACTGAATTACATCTGCAGTCCCTCTTCTTTATGGGCTAGGCCTCATTCAGACTTAAGGAATAAAACTTCCAGAGACTTGAAACTACTTGTGTATCTTTGTCCTTCCACTGCTAGTTTCCCATTAAAAGGGCAGATTTCCCTGCAGATGAATAAGAGAATCTTGGTCCTTTCCACAGTCCAACCAGACTCTTCCCTCCTTTCAGCAACCCCCCCTCCCCTTCTTCAAAAACCTTGTTAGCTGGAAGTTCTGAATGACTTACAAAGCTGTTTTTGGAGTATTTGATTTTTACTGGGATTTTGTTTTCTAATGCATGCTTTATAAGAATCCTTTTAAGGAATTAAAAGCATGAGGGCTGTAATAGTCAAAGCATGAAAAGAACCTATAATCCCACCCCACAGCCACTTTTGTTCTGGATCGTCACCTTTTAGTTGCAATAATTCAACTGTTGCACTAATGAAACAAAGTGATTATTGGGGAATTTTTAGCATTAGTCAAAGGGGAGAGTTTGGAGGGCTTCGAGTGTGGAGTTTCCACTGAGCTTGCTTCAAGGAAACTGGAAGGTTAGCCAGCTACTTATGTTCCTTAAACTGTTTACTGGCAATATTTTTAATTGTAACAGTAGTAGTTGTATTGGGGATTGAACCTGGGGGTGCTTAACCACTGAACTACATCCCTAGACCTCACTATGGTTAGGGCATACTGAGGCTGGCTTCAAACTTGAGATTGTTCTGCTTCAGCCTCATTAGTTGGGATTACTGGTGTGTGCTACCATGCCCAACTTGTTTGCCATTTCCTCTCCACATTGCAAAACCACAGAAGAGGACAATTCATCCTATTGTAAGTCTCAGCTCCTTCTAGTCCCACCCTGCTGAGGTCAGGGAGGTTTCTGTGAAGTTGAACGTTTTGCAGGAGGGTGGAAACTTCAAGCTACCGGCTCGCCCGGCTGCAATTCCTGGTGCCCTGGTGTTTCTTGGATTTGTTGATTTTATCATGATCCCATGATTTGGTTGTGTTGGAGACCAGTGGCCAGACATGTATCTGAAGAAGAAAAAGTGGCAGGAGTAGGAGGAAAAATACATGAAAGAATCCTAAAGGGACAGATGAAAGGCAAAAATGCAAAGCCCCATCCCTTCCTCCAGGGGAAGCTGGTCTTGGCTTCAACAAATGCCTGAGAAGACAGGAAATCCTGAGCCTGTGGCTCGTGGCTGGAGAAACACTGGAAAAGCCTGCTGTGAATCTCAACAAGCCTTGCACTACATGTTTTTTTTAAGTCTGGTTTGTGTCTGTAGTGCTTTGTGACCCCTTCTGCACTGTTAAAATGTTTGTTGCACAGTGAGGAGGCAGGACCAATGAAACTGACCACACATAAATTGCTTCAGAGTTGGGACAAGAGAAAGCTGATGTGAGGTGTCTCTTGCTCATGAGGGATGTGGGGTCTGGAGACCAGGATCCTCATGCTGACTCAATCACAAAGGATTTGGCTGGGGTCTGATTTGAGCCTTGTCAAGGCTGAGCTTGACTTAAAATACAGTCCCAGGCCCTGCCATCACACACTTATATCTTAAGGCAATCAAAGGGATCTTTTTAGGCTGGGTGTAGTGGCTCATGCCTGTAATCCCAGTCACTCAAGATGCTGAGACAGGAGGTTCAAAAGTTTGAGGCCACCCTTGGCAACTTAGACCCTATCTCTAAAAAATAAAAAAGTTGGGCTAATGGCGTGATTTATTTAGTGGTAGAGCATTTACCTGGCATGTATGAGGCCCTGGGTTTGATTCTCAGCTCTTCAAAAAAATTAAAAAGGTCTGGGGATGTAACTCAATGGTAGAATGCCCTTGTGTTCAGTCCTTATAACTGCAAATAAACAAAAGGGATTTTTGTGTGTGTATGTGTGGTGCTGGGATTGAACCCATGGCTTTGTGCATTTGAGGCAAGCACCTCTACCGACAGCTATATCCCCAGCCCCAAAAGATATCTGTAGAATGTATGTCAGATTATGACCTTTTTTTGCCACCCAGTAAAGAGGTTTTTAGGAGCAACAAGGCAGCATGGTGGAAAACGGTTGGCTCTTGCCTCCAATGTCCTTACCCTAAGGGAGACACTTTGATATGATTTTTCAGGGGAAGGTATGTGGGTCCTAGACAATTGGGCGCCTCAGTTGTCCAGTGTTTTTTAAAGTAGCTTTTTTTTTTTTAAAAGAGAGAGTGAGAGAGGAGAGAGAGAGAGAGAGAGAATTTTTAATATTTATTTTTTAGTTCTCGGCGGACACAACATCTTTGTTGGTATGTGGTGCTGAGGATCGAACCCGGGCCGCACGCATGCCAGGAGAGCGCGCTACCGCTTGAGCCACATCCCCAGCCCTAAAGTAGCTTTTTTTGACATGTGGGCTGTGTACTTATCTCATTCACGTAGTCCGCAGAGACTTCCAGTGCAGCGGATCTAAAGACACAAATGATCAAAGTTTCTGTGCTTATCAAAGTGACCTGTGTCTGGTTTTTGTTGTAGTCAATGTTTCTGGCAAGCACTCTTCCAGGTGTGACCTTCTTTTGTAACTTGGGACCAGGGAGTGTGGGAAGGGAGGATTTTGTGCCTTCCTAGCTAACTTTAGTATGCAGTTTATCTATAAAAGATAGGCTTCAGTGGGCAGCTAGTCCTTATGATATAGAACAGGCAGAAGCAGAACTTCTGAACTTCTGAGAATTGGATCTGGATGGGGGGGGGTCTATGTGCACTCTCATCAATACCCCCCATGACTCCACTTTTGACTCAAAAGCCCAAATCTTTCCAATGACTACAAGGCCTTACCTAATTTGATGCCTGCTACTCCAAGATTATACTTTCCAAAAGTGTCCACAGCAATAGTTCCAATCCCACTTGCTCTTTGGAAATGGAATTTTGTTGCTTTTCCAGAAAAAGGAATCTAATTGCCCTCTTCCTGAATCTGAGGTGGTTTTAATGACTTATGAGGTAACCCAGAGAATGGGACAGAAGCAACATTGAAGGGCAACTTTCATGTATAGGGCAGAGGAAGTTTTGGAACTCGGCTACCTTGCAGTGAGTATCCAAGCCACATGTATGAGAGGCCTGGTGTCCCAGTGAAGTCTGTGGAGCTTCCCAGTCATTCCAGCCCAGAATGCAGATGAGTGACGATGTCTTCCCATCAGCAGTGTCCCATAGAACTTTTTGCATGAAGGAAATGCTGTGTTTGTGCCGTCCAGGATGGTGGCCATTAGTCCCGTGTTAGTTAGGGTTTGGATAAAACACAGGAGGCCCTGTCAGATAAATCTAATTTTCAGATAACATATATGGTACTTCTTTAGTGTCAGATAAATCTAATTTTCAGATAACATATACGCTACTTCTTTAGTGTAATACATCCCATATAATATCACACTGTGTGTTTTTTATCCGAGATTCAAATTTTCACAAGGTGTCTTGCATTTTTATTTGCCAAGCCTTGCAATTCTGTCTGGGTCACCCAGAATGGGACTAGTACAATTAAGGAACTGAATTTTAATGACTAGTAGCTAAGTATTAGACAGTGAGTTCTAGATAATGCCAATAGGCATTCTTTTTTCTTTTTCCTTTTTTTTGGGGGGGGTGGTCGGTGAAGGGTATATGTGCTGGATGTGGAACCCAGGGTCTCTCAGTGCTAGGTGAATACTCTAATTACATCCCTTCCCACAGATGGGGCATTCTTGTCACCTTGAGACTTCTTTTTGGGGAGGTACAAGGAATTGAGAACCCAGGGCACTTAGCCACTGAGCCTTTTTTATTTTGAGATAGTCTCACTGAGTCACTTAGGATCTTCCCAAGTTGCTGAGGCTGGCCTTGAACTTGTGATCTTCCTGCCTCAGTCTTCTGAGTCCCTGGAATTGCATCACCACTCTTGGCTGAGACGTTCAGGTCTTCCTAGCCAAAGTCCCCAACATTGTGTAACAAGGACAAGTCATTCGTCCTAAGCTCTGCCTGGACTCTTGACCACAACTGTCCAAATGGTAATAAAATGTTGGTTATTTCAGGCACTCAGTATGGGTGTTTCTTTCTCAATAAATGTAACTGGAAATCCCCTAGCCTCTTGGACCTTTCCATGTGCTGTCCCCTCCTTCATTCTACTCCAGCTGGTGCCTCCTTGAAGCTCCTGAACACTCCAGGCTCCCTCCTGCCTCAGGGCCTTTGCATCAATGGCCACCTTGTCTGGAATGTTCCCCCTCCACCTCCACCAGATTTCAATGGCACAGGGTACAGCCCAGATCTTGGTAGTTTAACAGATATATCTGGCAATTCTGATATACAACCAAGGTTGAGACCACTTGGTTGTTCAGTCTCGGTCATATCCTGTGAGCTGGGGATTCTCATCAGCTTCACCTTACAGAGGAAGAGAATAAGGTGCAGGGAGGCCAGGCCAGGTGCCCAGGATCAACGTGTGAGAAACAGTGCACCTGGGCCTCCCTGGGGTCCTCTACGTTCAGTGAAAGGCAGAGTCTGATCAGAAGGCAGAGGCCTATGACTAGGGCCCCTAGACTTTAGACACCCTGTCCTTTACCTCCCACCCCAAGGGTAGATAACAACTTGTCTTTGTTCCCTTTGGCTGGGTCTGTTTGATAATCAGGTTAATGAAAGCCTCTCTCATCTTGCCCATTCTCCCGCTGTAATTTTTTTTTTCACAATTAGCCTAATGTGTATTTATGTACTAACATAAAACATTTATTAAAGATAGCACTTAAACAAAATAAAACAATTCCATAATTAGCAATCAAAATGTACACAAATAGTTGAAATAAAATCAGAAATTGTTAGATTCCAATTCTGTAGAGCAATAATATGAGCATTCTAGATAGAATAGGAAAGATACATTATGAAAGGTTTTTATTATTAGTCAAACTTAACATTTTTTTAAAAACTGTATACTTCATGATTTAACTTTTAGGCAAGTTAGAATGGCATCAACAATGTCTACTTCTTGAGAATAGATTTGAACTAATGAAAAACTGCTTCTTGATCATACTATTCAGTATCATGTGAGTACCACATACAAGATTTTTTTAAAATGTTATAAATACTAAAAAGAAAGGATTAGAAATGCTGACCCACACATTATACTAGTCAATAAGTTTTGTAATTTTATCTGATGAGTTTTTTTGTTTTGGGTTGATAATAAAATGAAACTCATGCTCTTTGTGTCCCGCTGTAATTTGCTCACAGTGCTTCCCTCTCATTTTATTGCTCCTTCAGCAACTCCAAGGACCTGGGGAGGTCCCTCCCTGGCATAAGGAAGAGGCAGCTGGCTAGCTGAAGGGAGAGGTTCATTTGCAGAGCCCATGAGATGGGAAAATGTGTTGGCCAATGTTTAGAACAGGAGGTGACAACCCCTTGTGTCCACCAGCTCCACCAAATGCCATTCTAAATACTTTTTTTTGGTGATGGTTGTATTGGCCCCTGCACATGCTCGGCAAGCATTGAGCTACATCTCCAGCCCTTCTAAGTACTTTTTTGGGGTCTTTTTCTTCTTCTTTTCTAGTACTGAGGATTTAACCCAGCGATGCTTTACCACTGAGCTACATCCCCAGCCTTTTTATTTTTATTTTGAGACAGGGTCTCTCAAGTTGTCCAGGCTGGCCTTGAACTTGCAGTCTTCTTGCTTCCACCTTCTGAGTCTCTGGGATTACAGGTGTTTGCAATTCTGCCTGGATAGATACTTCTTGAGAAACTCCACAGAGCTCTAAAGAGTAGGAGGCAGGGCATCCTAGGAGTGAATAAAAGGCAATGGGATCCAACACCTGAATGTGCACAACTGGCTCTAGGTTGAGACTCTCTTGTCCTTTTTTTCCTGTCTCTATTGTTCTTTTGCCTCCAATCCAGTTTAATGTCTCTTACTGATTTTCCACAAGGTCTTGTTTTCCCTGGTGGCTCCTTTAAAGTAAGAAATCTGGGGCTGGAGATGTGGCTCAGCGGTAGCGCGCTCGCCTGGCATGCGTGCGACCCGGGTTCGATCCTCAGCACCACATACCAACAAAGATGTTGTGTCTGCCGAGAACTAAAAAATAAATGTTAAAAATTCTCTCTCTCTCTCTCTCTCTCTCTCTCCTCTCTCACTCTCTCTTTGAAAAAAAAAAAAAAAGAAATCTGATGTGTTTGAATTATCCAGACTTCCTGTGGTTTCTACTCTCTGGCAGTGATGATATGGAATTCAAACCTTCCCACACTTATTTAAAAAATAAAAAAACTTTTTTTTTTTAAATGAAGGAAAGTACTCTGGGCAAAGAAGGGGGATTCAGTTTGTGCCCCCCACCTCCCTGAGAGGCATTTGGAATATTGGCCCCATCTCAGATGAGGATAGTAACTCTGTCTGGCAAGAGGAGCTGGGAGGACAGAGGGACGTAACTGATATGAAGCCTTAGCAAGTTCTTCATAAATATGATATGGCTTTATATTACTGTTTCCTGCTCATTTTCTGGTGTGGGTATGCACACAGTAGGTTCTTGATCAGGGTTACCTGTACCTTTGCATGTAATGCCATTGGTTTGGGGGCTAATTCTAGGAGTTCCATCTCTGCAGAAGAGTCTTAATCTCTGGACTTCAAGGGTGTGACCAGAGGTGATTGTTGTGGCTTTTCTAAGGCTGAGTAGTGCTCCAGTAGTGGCTCAGAGCCCTCTCTGAAAGTGCTGACCCTTTGCTCAGGTGCCTCAGTGGGCACCTTTAGCCAGGTGGGCTTGGGAAATTTAATATCCAGCCTGAAGGTGGAGGGTCCTCCTGCTCCTAGTTGGTCTGCTCTGCTGAAAAGCACTCCCAACCCCAGTTATCTTTTGTGCTCTGTGCCCTGGGGCCTTGCAGGTCCCCTGAAGTCAGGAATGCTGTTCCCAGTGTTCTACAGGTACCTGGCCCACTTAGGCCACCTGCAGCACCTTCCTGAACACACATCTGCATCCCACTTCAAGACCTACCTTCCTCTGTCCAGTGGCATCCCTGACCACAGCACATGCTCTGCCAGGCAGTGAATGCCCAGAATTGATGCCCTAGGAGTGTTCCTTACCCAGTGAGGGGCAGCAACACGTGGGCTATTGCCCCCAGTTGCAATAAATCAGAGGCAAGCTCTACAGAATCCCAAGGAAGCCCCAGAATGGGTGGCCAAGCCCCATGGGTCCGTAGCAGTGGTCTGTTAGAAGACCCTGTTTGACTTGCCTAGTTTCCTACCAGAGCTTCCTGGGGCTACCTCCCTATCAAATGCTTTGCCTGTATTTTCCTCTTGGTGGACATCAGGGAAAGCCTGAACTAAGGCAACATTACGAAGCAGTTACAAGGGAAATCAAGAGACTCTCTGTGGTTTTCCTCTCAAATTCCTTTGGATTCCCCCCTAAGGTGCCCAGGATGGAGGGTGGGCTACTAAGCTGCAGCCATTTTCAGCTGGGCCATGAGGTGCTGTGGGACGTACTTGGTGGGCCTGTTCCCCTTTGATCCACCATGCAGTATGCCCATCCCTGAAGTGAGCAGTTTGCAAAAGAGAGGTTATTCACAAGGTGACTAAATGAGGCAGCCCTGAGACTCCAGTCTGCTTCCCTGAGGACAGGGTTTATGGCTATTTATGAGGTAAAGAAGCAGGGTGAGGGCTGGGGTTGTGGCCCAGAGGTACAGCATTCTCCTAGCATGTGTGAGGCACTGGGTTTGATCCTTAGCACAACATATAAATGAATAGAATAAAGGTATTATATCCATCTACAGCTAAAAAAAAAAAAAGGAAGCAGGGTGGACTGAGGCATAGGGAAAGGTGATTTGAGGCAGAAAAAATGAGGTAATTAGCCCTCTGCCCTGCCCATACATGGTCAAAGTACATGGCTCTTCTAGGATTCATGCTTAGAAAATGGTGGTGTGAGCATGCCTTGAGGGTGGACTTTCAGCCCTCTGACCTCAAAAGGTCATCCTGGATACCTGCATAGGGCCAAGTGAGGGATAGGTAGTTTCAATGGTTTTGAGCTATACAAGTTTACCTCCAAATTCCTGAAAAACAACTGAAGCAATCATTTCCACAGGGGCCATATATCAGAGGTGTTATCTATAGCAAAGTTAATGGGAGTATACTGCAAAGCTAGGTGACCTCTAAGATTGGTGCCCAAAACAAGTAGCTTGAAAGCAAGTGAAGGTTTATTCAGGTTTCCCTGCTTATTTCTTACTTTTTGTCTTTCCATACTAAGGACAATTCAGGCCTCAATGCAGTTTGAGGAAAGAAAAGGCTAGTACCTGGGTGTCTTCAGTGGGGGGCCTGGGCGGACCTTTGGCAGAAGGAGGAGGCACCTCTGTCCAGTGGTCCAGAGAGCTGTGGGCAAGGTATACCTCAAAATACCCTTACTTTCTTGTACAAGTTGTTTAGTCTTGGTTTTCTCATCTGAAAAATAGGGGTAGGAAGCAGGGCCTTCAGACTCCACTGGCAGATTGAGCAAAAAGATCAAATAAATAAAGTGTGGAAGTCCCTTTTTACACTCTAAAGGGTTATTCAAATGGAGTCACTACTGTGACTGATGAGATGAGGGCCCAGAGCAAGGCGGCAGATGGAGAAGGCCCAGAATGTCTCAGTGGTAGTTCATGGCCAACTGGATTGGAATCACTAGGGTGTAGGAAGAGCTCATTCATTCCACCTGCACAGAGGCCTCCAGAGCAGTGCCCCTCACCTGGGGCAGTGAGGGAGGGAGGCAGTTGGAATTTGTAGGAAGAGAGTTTTTTTTTTTTTTTTTTTTTTTTTTTAAAGAGAGAGTGAGAGAGGAGAGAGAGAGAGAGAATTTTTTTAAAATATTTATTTATTTATTTTTTAGTTCTCGGCGGACACAACATCTTTGTTGGTATGTGGTGCTGAGGATCGAACCCGGGCCGCACGCATTCCAGGCGAGCGCGCTACCACTTGAGCCACATCCCCAGCCCCAGGAAGAGAGTTTTGGATAGAGTAAGGGCAAAAGCCTTGAGATAGAGATGTATTAGTTAGCTATTGTTTTAAAGGAGAGAAAAATAATTTTTCCTCAATCCTCATGAATTGGGACAAACTCCTACAGTGTTTTAGTTTAGATCTGGACTGTCCTCCACTCCAAAGGCTTGGTTCCCAATTCAGCAATGGGAACAGATGGGGCTTTTAGGAAATGATTGGATCATGAGAGCTCTGGTCTTATCAATGGATTAATCTGTCAGCTGATGAATTCATAATGGACTATTAGGAGGTGGTAGAAGCTGTAAGAGGTAGGAACTTGGTTGAAGGGAGTGAGTTCTTGGGGGAATGCCCTTGGGGACCGTATCTCGTCCTAAACCCCTTAAGCTTGCTCTCTACCCTCCCTCACTTTCTTTCTGTCTCTGCTTCCCAGCTGCCATGAGCTGAGAAGCTTTTCTTGGCCATGCCCTTCCACCATGATGTTATACCTCACCCTAGGCCTAAGACACTGGAACCAGATAAACATAAAATGAGACCTCCAAAACCATGAACCAAGATAAATCTTTCCTCCTTTATGTTGTCTTTCTCAGGTGTTTTGTTACTGTGATGAAAATCTGATTAAAACAGACAGGTTAACAAGAGAGAAACAAGCAAATTTATTAATTCATGCCCTGCATGCCAGGCAGAAAAGTAACTCAAGGCAATGGTTTAGAAGTCCGGCCATTTTAGACAAGTGACAAGACAAAGGAAAGCAGTGCCAGGCTTCCAGTGGCAGGAAACCGTGGAAAGCACTGTGTATGGAAAACATTAATGGAGTAAAGTCTGCTGAGTCCTCTGCCATCATCTCTAAGCTGCTAAGGGTTGTAAAGGAGGATTTAGATCCTGTCTTTAGGCTGGAGATGCAGGGAGGATAAAAATATCTTTTATCTTTATGAATCTCTGTCCTGCTTGTAAGCAGAGAGCTCCCTATGTTCTGTCTTCAACTTAACAACCTTTCACATTTTGGGGAAGCATGTTTCTGTTTAGTTAATTTGATACAATTACAAACTACCCCAAAACTTAGGGGCTTACCATAGCAGCCACTTATGTTTAATGGCTCTACTCAGTGGGGCAGTTCCTCTGGTAGGTAGGTGATTGTACTCAGTTGTAGAAGATCAACTGGTAGGTCTTCTGGGGCTGGCTAGGTTGACTGGCCTCCATGGTCATGGGTGGACTTTGCTCCATGTGTGCTCTCATCCTCCATCTGGCTAGCTCAGGCTTGTCCTCATGGCGGCTGGGCGGGGGATCCAAGAGCACAAGGGAAGCTGCAGGGCCCATCAGGTGGACTCTGAACAGGCACCATCCCTCTGCTTCCTTCTGTTGGCCAAAACAATTCACAAGAGCAGCCTATGTTCAAGCTGGAAAAATAAATTCCATATTTTGATGGGAGAAGTTGTAAAGATCATAACCATTTCTGCTATTTTCAGTTGAGAAACCAGGGCTAAGAGGGCTAAAGGCACAAGCTGCTCATCTGAGGTGATACAAATATGGCAAAACCCAATCTTATTTAACTTCAAGTTTTTTGTCTTTTCCAGTACAGTCTGCTGCTTTTCCTCTCCTCCCCGCCCCTCGACCCTTTTCTTTTTTTTTTGAGACCAGATCTTACTATGTTGTCCAGGTTGTCCTCAAGCCCCTAGACTCAAGTGATCCTTTGACCACAGCCTCTGGGACTACAGGTGTATGCCACCTCTGCCCAGCTTAATTTTCTTAAATTGATCTTTTAATTTCCCCCCAATTCCATACTAAAGTACAAAACACAGAAAAGGAAATAAAGTCACTGCAATGGCAGGACCCTGAGGTGATAATTCCAAATATCCTTCTAGCCTCTTCTACACACCACATGTAAATCCATACCTCCCACACCAAATGCGCACACACACACATATTCTCACACACTCACAGACAAATAAGTTTTCAGGAGGTTGCTTCCCTGCCATGAAGTGAACAGACATACACTTCCAACACTGATGTACTTGCCTTGCCAAAAACTACGGGGCCAGCAAACCATGGACTGAAATTGCCAAAATTTTGAATCAAAAGAAGCTTTTCCTCTTTTTTATTATCTCAGGTATTTTGTTTTAATTACAGAAAGCTAACTAATCAGGAACCAGAGTGATTTTGGTGTGGTGGTGGCAGATAATGTGGAACCATTTGAGGGACTGAGAAGTGGGCAATCCATGCTTAGGGAATGACAGGATTCTGTGGCAGGCCATCAGCACAGGGTGGGTCTATAATCCATGAACTGAAGTGGTGGCACATGAAGAAGTAAGAGCGCAGGACCAAGGATGCACCTAGGTAAGCAGGGTGGGGTTTGGTGGGGGTCATGAGGACTTCCAGTAAACCTTTCAACACTCTCAGGTGAACAGTGAGGCAGAACCAGATGTGGCAAGTAGAAGAGATGGGGAGACAGGATTTGACTCAATTCCAAAGAAATTTATGGTCATCAGAGCAGCTCCCTTGTGAGGTCAGGAAAGGTGTGATAAGCTAGAGTGGATAGGCGTTGAGTTTTGTCTACCTAGCTGTTAAAGATGCTTTTGAGGAGAAAAACCCCACTTCCCAATTTTTCCATGGGGTGCCTCTTCCCCATTCCTGTTTCCATCCTTCAGGTGGTGATGACTCAATGTTCTGCCTGCAGGTGTGGCTAGAACACTAGCTCTGGCCAGTAGAGCTACAGAGACTGGTTCACACACAGGAATATGGCCCCCAACAGGACAAGGAGAGATAGCCTTAGAGCTCCAGGGTGGGAATGGGTTGGTATGGTCCTGTAAGGGCCAAAGAGGACAGGGCTGAGATGCTGGGAGGAATTCCTGATGGTATTGCCCAGACATCTGCATCTAACTCTGCCTGCTGTATACTGGTCACCAAGTTGGTATGGGATGGCCAGTTGGTGGTTAATCACACTCCAGGGTGTCCAGTGCTAGAGAGTGGGAAGCCAGGGGACAGGGGACCCAGGAACAGGCAGGGGCCAGGAGAGAAAAGGGAAGAAGAACTGTTTAAATCAGCTTTTTCATCTCTGTGACCAAAAGACCTGAAAAGAACAACATAGAGGAGGGAGAGTTTATTTGGGACTCACAGGTTCATAGATGGCTGACTCCATAGCCCTGGGCCTGAGGTGAGGCAGAATATCTTAGTAGAAAGATGTGGTAGAGAAAAGCAGTTCAGGATATGGCCACCAGCTGAGCTCTGCTCACCAGGGACAAAATATAAATCCTAAAGGCACGACCCCAGTGAGCTGTTTCCTCAGCCACACCCTACCTGCCTATGGTCACCACCCAGGTAATTCCCATCATCTAATCATTTCACCTCTGAACCTTGGTGCATTGTCTCACATATGAGCTTTTGGGGACAGCTCATGAAAACCATAACAAGAGCATTTCCCGTCAAAGCAACAGAAGCACATCTGAGGTCAGGTAGAAGCCAGGAAACCTGGACTCTCCCCTCTTGCTGCCCTTCATTCCTTAGGTGGCAATGGAGAGTTATGTCCCCTCTTTGGGTCCTGGCTTTCTCTTACATTAAATGGCTCTAATGGCCTTCTACCTGAACAGAATCACCTGAGAAGGTTGTAAAACTATCCCTGAGCACCTTGGTATAGAGGCAGGATGGATGAGGCTCAGGCTGTACCTTTTACCCAGCACCTTGTACCCCAGGGGCCTCTAGTGAGAGTCTTGAGCCCACATTCAAGAAGCTTCAACCCGGGGCTCGGTTTGTGGCTTAATGGTAGAGCACTTGCCTAGCATGTGTGTGACACTGGGTTCAATTCTCAGCACCACATATAAATAAATAAATAATAATAAAGGTCTATTGACAACTAAAAAAAAAAACATTAGAAAAAAAGGAGCTTCAACCCTAGAATGTCAGCAGATCTTTGAACTGTGGGACCCATAGGACAGGTGTTTCCCAGGGTCTTCCAGCTGAAGGATCCTTCAGAGATTCTGGGTAGCTCCTCTGAGCCACATCTTTGTCCAACAAGAGCAGTTGAGCCTCTAGAGGCCTGACTCAAGTCCCCAGGGTCCTATAGGTCTTCACAGAGGCACTGAGGACTTTTGTAAGAGAGGCTTCTCCGGGGGCCCCTAGGGAGGGCAGCTCAGACCTGGGGTTTCCTCAGAACTCTCCTGGGAGCCCTTTCTAGGACATGCTCTCGCTGGGGCTGGCCACCAGGTCTTGTTGCTTCTCACCTTTGTCAATATTTATTTCTTCCTGGCCTCAAATAGCCTGATATTTGCTTAAAGGGCAGGGACAGATGAGGCTGTCTTTCCTCTTTGCCTTGTACCCTGCGTGCCATTTCTGGGGAGTTGCCTCTTCCCTGCAGAGGCTCCCAAGACAGGCCTGCCTCTGTCTCTGGCCCACTGCCAGGGCCTGAGGTCTTGTGAGAGCTTTCTCACTTCATTCTTGAATCCATTTCCCCTGTAAGACCCTGACTTGATTTTATGGCTCACATACACTGTGTCTAGTTGATGAGCCTATCTAGTTGATGAGCCTCTAACAGAGGTGCTCAGAACATTCGTAATATCCCTCAAATACTCCTGGCTCCAGCACTGGCCCTGGATCCAAATTTGAACAGGCCACAAAGAGGCTGGCAAACGGTCATGTGGTTTGAAACATATATGCACATCATTTTTTGTGGAATCAGAACTTGGTGTAGACTGAGGCCAGGGCATGGGTCTGAGAGACCTGAACTGGAAATATATAGAGTCACTCACACTATTGATAAGTGTGTGACAGACCCAGGACAGGTCACAACATCTTTTCTCCTAAATCTATTCAGCTGGGACCTTGTAATTGTTGCCTCCTCCCAACCTCAGGGGAAGGTTTCCAAGAGAAAATGCATCAGACTTTACCACTCCATTTCCACATTTCAAAATATTTTATGATGCGTGGTCCCAGTTTTAAGCATTGTTCATATGCAATTGTCCCTTTTCTCATACAGATACTGCTGAAACACTAGGCTTTTTTAAATTGATTATTTAAAAAAATTAATAACAGCGGAATGCATTACAATTGTTATTACACATATTCAGCACAATTTCTCATATCTCTGGTTGTATAGAAAGTATGTTGATACCAATTTGTGTCTTCATACATGTACTTTGTTTTTTATTTTTAAAGAGAGAGTGAGAGAGGAGAGAGAGAGAGAGAATTTCAATATTAATTTTTAGTTTTTGGCTTACACAGCATCTTTGTTTGTATGTGGTGCTGAGAATTGAACACGGGCCATAAGCATGCCAGGCGAGCGCGCTATCCCTTGAGCCACATCCCCAGCCCCATACATGTACTTTGGATAATGATGACCATCATATTCCACCTCCTTTGCTACTGTTTTTTGTTTGTTTGTTTTGAACTGGGGAATGAATCCAGGAGCACTCTACCTCTGAGCATATCCCCTGCTCTGCTACTGCTGTGTGTGTGTGTGTGTGTGTGTGTGTGTGTGTGTGTGTGTGTTTTAACTTTCTACTTTGTACTAGTTTTAGACAAGTAGAATTAAAGAGAAATAGTAATAGGGTTGGGAGTGTAGCTCAGCGTTAGAGTGCTTGCCTAGTATTTGTAAAGTCCTAGGTTTGGTCCTCAGCCCTGAAAAAAAAAAAAGTAGTAGAAAAGTTTTAAGAATAGTTGGGTTTTACTGTATCCCTCCCTCAGTCTCCTCCAACCTTATAAAACCATAGCACATTTTACAGAACCTTAACCCAAAGACAAGAACTGGGAAATCAACCTTGCTATAACACCCTTCATCAATTAAAGGCCCTATGCCACCCTAACCAATTTTTCTGCTAACATATTTTTCTTGCTTCAGGATCCCAGTCAGAATAACATTTGCACTTAGTTGGCTTTTTAAAAGCCAATGGTCTTCTGCCCTCTGCAATCATTGTTCTGTTATTCCTTACCTTTCAGGACTCAGATATCCCTAAAGAATATCGATAGTCACTTTGCTGAAGTCCCTCAGTTCGGGTCTGTTTGGGTCTTCTCATGATTGTCTGCAGGCCATGTATTCTGGTGATGTAGTGACAGAGGTGGGGCTCAGTGCACTGGGCTTCAAGGCCCATGGCATTGATGGTGTCTCATTTCCGGTCAGGCGGTCCTATGGGGTGTTGCATCTACCTCTTGTCTGCTGTCCTTGTCAGCACATCTTCTCTGAGAGATACCTTGAGGATTTGCAAATCCTTTTTCTTGTCAAACTTTTCATTGATTCTAGCATCTATCAGCAGATTTTGTCTGCAGGAGTCTCCACAGTTGTGTTGGCCTAATGCTCATTTTCTTCTTCCTTCCTTCCACATTGGTTGATTGGATTTCCATTGCAAAGAAGAACAGCCACTTCTCTATTGATTTATTTAATCAAATATTTATTTATATCAGTATGAACTCATGGTTATTAATTTTATTCCATGGGTTACGGTCTGATGCTATTCATTGTTCAGTTATTGGCCATTGGGAGCTCATCTATGGCTTCTGTATTCTTTCCACAAACTATCTTTTCCTGGTTCCATACGATGTGCCAAGATTTACTGTAGATGTTTGCTAAGCTCATTGTTAGATATTCTCTTTGAGTTTTGCATAGATGGTAAGCTACTGAGGCCATAGATCAATCATCTGCTTGAAGCTGGGCGTAGTGGCGCTTGCCTGTAATCCCAGCCTCTTGGGAGGCTGAGGCAGGCTCTTGAGTGTTCAAAGCCAGCTTCAGCAACAGCGAGGTGCTAAGCAACTCAGTGAGTTCCTGTCTCTAAAGAAAATACAAAAAAGGGATGGGGATGTGGTTCAGTGGTTGAGTGCTCTTGAGTTCAATCACTGGTACCAAAAAAAAAAAAAAAATCATCTGCTTCACATCATTTGATGAACTTAGTTGATTTTGCTCAACATTGTACTTAGTTCATTATTATATTGGAAGAGATGATTCTTTGATAGTTGGGGAGGTTGGGAGTTGTGTTGGGGGCAGTTAGAACTGCTCAGGCAGGACTCAGTGGGCTCCAACTCCACTATCTTTTTAATTTTTTCTCAGTGCTGGTTCACTCATACTAGACAAGAGCTCTCCCCTGAGTGGCGTCCTCTGGTCTTTACTTTCTTTTATGGCTTATGTTCTTCCTGCTTTAAAGTCTCCACATGAGCATCTAGAATTCAAAAGCCCCAGAATACCCACTCAGATTGACTTGACATACTGAATAATGCCAAGATTTCATGACCATAACATTGATTTCAACTTTTTTTTCTGTTTCTTTTTTGGTACCTGGGGCTGTTTTACTACTGAGTTATATCCCCAGCCTTTTAATTTTTTTTTTTTAAGTTTGAGTCAGTTTTTTGCTAAATTGCTGAGAGTCTCACTAAGTTCCCTTGGCTGGCCTGGAATTTTGTTATACTCCTGTCTCACCTATGTCCTGTACAGGTGATGGAAATGGGGTTCCCCTCGGTGGAATGGGCTGGCTGAGAAATAAAAGCTAAGAAAAACAGAACTATGAAAAAAAACCCCACAGGATACAGAAAGTAGTTTCAAAAGTGGGGGCAGGACAGGCAAGCCGATCAGATGGATGGAGCTTCTAAACTGTGGCAAAGTAGAGCCTGCTTGCTTTATTTATATTGGGGAACATCAAAGACAGGGATAAAGTTTCAAGGGTGGACTCTTGCTTCCGGAATCTGGCAGTCAGCAGGCTGACTGACATCTTGGCAGGTCACACCCATCTCAGGTGCTATGTGGGATCTCTGGCAGAGCTTGAGGGGGAAGTTCACCTGCATCAGGAGGGTCGATCCCTGTGGAGGTGCCATGGGAGGTTCCCAATGCCAGACTTATACCCTCATTAGGCTCCCATGCGCAACAGTCCACACACAGCCCAAAGACAGCTCGTGACACTTCTGTCTTAACCTCCCAAGTTGCTGGGATTACAGGTGTGTGCCTCTGCTCTTGAACTTTGTTCAAGGACTTTGCCTGAATTTACACCTTGAGAAAGTCAGGAAGTCTGGGATCCTTCAGAAGTTGACCCTGTTACAACTTCAAGTGCAAATACTGTCTCTGTCAGGTGATCCCAAGGGGCCATGGGGAAGTGAAACAGAGAAGGGAAAGCAGCCAGGGTAGGCTATATTATCAGGCTCCTCACCACTGTGGGCAACTGCTGCTCTGTCTCACTGGAGAATTCTGGGAGACAAGTAGAACATGTACTTCAGGATTATCCTTCTTGGGAGCTGGATTTTTTAATACCCACCTATTGATCTCTGGTTGAGGGTTTCTCCTGTGCATGTTAATTTTTACACACTTGTTAGTATCAAGCTAAGTTGTGCATGTGGTGGTAAGGGCTGCAGAACACTGGGAGGTACCAATGACATCTAGCATAGCAGATCCCCCTTCCAAACAAAGACATTAGGTTCAGAGAAGCCAAGTCACTTATCTGGGATCTAGTACTTGACCCTATGTATTTGCATAAGGATCAGGTTAGAAAGTTCTAGTCTCCACCCAACTTTCAAATCTCTACTGCTTAGGGTGTATTCTTCCTGTGCTTGCTTGCCACCAGGTGGACTGGTCATTATCACCATTATTCCTGGAAATAGCCTCCTGGACTTGGCAGGGTGAGTGTTTGCACAAAGGCACACCCAAGCACAATGAGTGATGGTTTGGCTTAATATCTTGGTGGTTGTGAGTTCATTCTTTGTGTTGGATAAGGACAAGTCCCTGTATTATTTCAGGAGGCTTGAGTTACATCAGCCCTACCAATAAGCACTATTAAAGGATTAGGCGAATAGACAGAAGAAACTCCTAGCTTTTGCTTAGACTGTTGGCTGACGTTGAATCTGTTAATCTCTCTGGCCCCAAGTCCTTCTGACACCTCTAGGAGATAGACATTTCCAGTGCTGAGATAGGCTGTGGTATGTCCTGCTTTTTCACTGTTCCCCCTTTCCCTTCCCAACTGCCCACCTCTAGTTCTTGGTGCTTATTCAGCTGCCCCCTTCTCCTGTGCCATCACATAGTTCCAACCTGTTCTAGTGACTTTGGAACCTAGGCTACCTTTATGGAAAGAATTCTGGGCTAGGAGACCTGGGCTTAGACTGGCCCTGCCAATAGATATGTTCCTGTTTTTCACAGGAAGAATTGGCATGCTTAAAGAGTAAATTACCCCTGCCTGGTCCACATACTAGGATTGCCCCCAAATTCAAATCAGATACAGTTACGAAATAGTTTCACAACCCAGGGCTTGGCTGGCTTCCTGGGTTTGAAGCAGGGTGTAAGACACATGTAAAATAAACATAGAAACTCTACCTCACTGGATTCAGGAGCAAGAGAATTACAAGATACCAGTGATGTTGGGGGACCAGCCTTTGGTGAACATGTGGATACCATCCATTACAATAAAAGACATCTATATTCTACATCCCAGAGAATCATTGTTTTATTTAGTGTGTTGCTGGGGATTGTGCTAGGTGATGAAGTTTTGCATATGCTAGGTGAGTGCTCTGTCACTAAGCTGTACCCCAATCTAGACTTACTTCTTTTTATCTATAGGAGAGATGCTTGACATTGAAGAAGGAGGTAGGTTTGCATAAACAAGCCTGTTCACAAAAGCAATGCTTCTCAGCAAGCTGGGGGCAAGCTCCCGTTTATCTCCAATCTGTTGTAAATGTGTACATTTTTGCTTTTGCAATAAAAATGAATTACTAGAGAAAGAAAGATTTTAAAAATCAAAGACTTAGAAAATACAGGCCTCTTTTTTTTTTTTTTGGTTCTAGGGGCACTTTACAACTGAGCTATATTCTCAGCCCTTTTTATTTTTTATTTTGAGATAGGGTCTCACTAAGTTGCTTAGGGCCTTGTTAAATTGTTGAGACTGCCTTGAATTTAGGATCCTCTGGCCTTATTCTCCTGAGTTGCTAGGATTACAAGTATGCATAATCCACAAGCAGCCCTCCAATTTTTATTGTGAGACTCAACATAACATTGCTCTGCCAAAATGCCATCAAAGTTTTTCAATGCTTACCTTCAATTTATTTTCATTCTTTCTTTTTTCTTTTGGTGCTGGGAGTAGAACCCAGAGCTTCACATATGCTAGATAAGTGCTCTACCACTGAGCTACAACATCCCCACACTCTCAATTTTTATTATTATTATTTTTTGGTACTGGGGATTCGACCCACAAGGGTTTAACCACTGAACCACATCGACAGCCCTTTTAAAATATTTTAATTACAGTACAGAGTCTCATTAAGTTTAAGTGCTTTACTAAGTTGCTGAGGCTGGCTTTGAACTTGTGATCCTCCTGCCTCAGCCTCCCAAGCCACTGGGATTTACAGGCATGCTCCACAGTGCTCCACTCAATTTTTATTCTTACCAGAGACTGTTAATAAATAGCTTATGTGGTTGTGGGAGTTGTAGACTTTGAGTATCCCTGCATAGTGCTTCGCTTGTAAATAAATAAATAAAACAACTTAGAAACTACCTAAACATCAATCACCAGAAGAATGGCTATATGAGTGTGTGTCCATGCCATAAATTCCATGTACTGGTAAGAGATAAAGGAGGGGAGACTTTACAGGGAAAAATGGCTAAAACACATTATTGAGTGAAAAAAAAAAAAAAGCAAGGTGAAAAATGATGCATAGTTTTTTTGGATGACAAAACCAGGCCTGGATGTAAAATAAACTATAAAAACACTGTCGTGAAAAACTAGTGTCCAGGACAGGGAGAGTTTGCTTCCCACTTAGTCACCCTTCTTCAGGAACCCTCTACCTTTTGGATTGGAAATAACTACCACTAGGAATCTAACTACGCCCCTTTGAAGTGTAAACATCCTCCTGGAGGCTTTGGGCCCAAGGCTATTGATTTATCTAAGGCCTTGTGAGAAGAGCCTGTTCTTCCTCTTATCACTCTCTGCTTCAGTAAACATTCTTCCCTCTAAACCAACCCCTGCCCCCACCCTGGAGCACGGGCTTTCTATCGTGTAGATAGAAATTTTATGGAACCAGATAACCTATAAATGTTGTGAGAAACTGGAGATGGGGGCTCAGAATTTGGATTCTGATCTCCTCTGGGCCCACCAGCTTAAAATAAAGTTTGAGTTCTCCCACCCTCCGAGTGCCAAGTGCCGTTTGTGGCTTCTTGACCTGTCTGATTCCCTCAACTTTCTTATATAGTAAATGTAAAAAAAAAAAAAAATCCATGATGACCAACACTGCACATTTCCTGTGGGTACATGAATACTTGTGAAAATATGAAGAAAAAGGACTGGAAGTGGATACCACCACATCCCTGGCCCTTTATAAAAAAGTTTTTATTATGAAACAGGATCTCACTAAGTTGCCAAGGTTGGCCTTGAGCTGACTATCCTCCTGCCTCAGTCTCCTGAGTCACTGGGATTACAAGCATGAGACACTGGACCCAGCTGCTTGTACAATTTTTAAAAAGTCAAGGTAGATCTAAGGCAAGCAGAAGCTCTCCCTCGCCCCTAAGTTACACTGGGAACCCATTTTCCCAGCACCTCCATTCCTCCCCAGAGGACTGCACCACCCCCTTTGAGATGCAGGTGACATATGAATTGCCTAAATAATAAATACCAAAGTGAACGATATGTGTGGAGCATGGAGTTGGTTACAAGAGCCACCTGGGCCCCAGCTACAGCCTAGAGGGCTGGAAGAGGAATGGACTGATGGATTCAGTTGCCTCTGAGCCCATGTGAGGCAGCCAGGGGCAGAAGAAAGAATTTGGATTTCAGATTCTAGTGTAGGATAAAACTCTAGCTGGACTTCTGAGTTAAGAGGGGGAGTGCAGGTACTAGTTCCCTCCTGAATTCTAGCTGAAGTGACAGACAAAAGCAAAGTTGAACGAAGCTGGAAGACAGAGAGGCTTGCTACTGATGTAGTGAACAAGAGCCAGGCGAATCCTCAGTGAGTAGTGGGGTGTGGACAGGCCCCACGTTATCCCACAAAGCTCCCAGGAGGTTCTTTGATACTTTTCTCTTTTCCTCTAGAGTTCTTTGATCCTAGAATTCTGAAATGAGATGATTTGCTTTTCAGAAAGTTTTATTCTGCTACTTCTTTTCAGTTCTTTTAAAAATTAAAAAAATTTTTTTTGTTGTTGTAAATGGACACAATACCTTCATATTATTTGTTTATTTTTATGTGGTGCTAAGGATCGAACCCAGTGCCTCACAGGTGCTGGGCAAGTGCTCTACCACTAAGCCACAACCCCAGCCCCTCATTGTATTTTTTTTTTTTGGTACTGGGAATTGAACTCAGGAGCACTTGACCACTGAGCCACATCCCCAGCCCTATTTTGTATTTTATTTAGAGACAGGATCTCACTGAGTTGCTTAGCACCTCGCTGTTGCTGAGGCTGGCTTTGAACTCACAATCCTCCTGACTCAGCCTCCCGCGCCACTGGGATTATAGGTGTGTGCCATCACACCCGGCTCTATATCTATTTTTTTCCTGAGAGTTTTTTAAAAATTGTGAATGGATGTTGAATTTTGTCAAATGCTTTTTCTTCATGGATGTAAGCATGTGGTTTTCTTCTTTAGACTTACTACACTGATAGATTTTTTGAATGTTGAACCAGCCTTGCATCCCAGAAATAAACCCCACTTGTTTGTTCATTGTGTATGACTTGTTTTATAGTTACTGAATTTTTTGCTAATATTTTGTTAAGGATCTTTGCATCTATATTCATGAAGAGTATTAATCTGTAGTTTCTTTTTTTTATACCATTTCGTCTGGTTTTGTACCAGGGACCCTATCTTCATAAAGTGAAGTGAAAAGTACTGCCTCCTCTTCTATTTTCTTAAAGAACTTGTGTAGAATTGGTGTTAATTCTTCCTTAAATGCTTCGTAAAATTCTTTAATGAAACCACATAGACCTGGTGTTTTATTCTTTTTTGAGAGTTTTCAATTTGCAAATTCCATTTCCTTAATAGTTACAAAACTGTCATATTATCTACTTCATATTGAACTCACAATCCTCCTGCCTCAGCCTCCTGAGCCACTGGGATTATAGGTGTGTGCCACTGTGCCTGGGCCATACCTTATTCTTGATATTGGTCATTTGTGTCTTATTTTATTATTTGTCAGTCTTAGTAAAGATTTGGTGATTTTGTTCACCTTTTCAAAGAAACAACTTTTTTGCTTCATTGATTTTTTTTTCTCTATTAGTTTTTATTTTCATTTTTATTGATTTCTGTTTTTATTATTTTCTTCTTTAAATTTTCTTTGAGGGGGCTGGGGATGTGGCTCAAGCGGTAGCACGCTCGCCTGGCATGCGTGCGGCCTCAGCACCACATACCAACAAAGATGTTGTGTCCGCCGAGAACTAAAAAATAAATATTAAAAATTCTCTCTCTCTCTCTCTCTCACTCTCTCTCTCTCTCTCTCACTCTCTCTCCTCTCTCACTCTCTCTTTAAAAAAAATTTTTTCTTTGAGTTTCATTGTTTGCTCTTTTTTTCCCCTAAATTTATGAATTGGGATCTTAGATTATTGATTTGAAACTTTTGATTTTTTTTCTAATATATATGTTTTGGGGCTGGGGATGTGGCTCAAGCGGTAGCGCGCTCGCCTGGCATGCGTGCAGCACAGGTTCGATCCTCAGCACCACATACCAACAAAGATGTTGTGTCCGCCGAGAACTAAAAAATAAATATTAAAAAAAAATTCTCTCTCTCTAATGTATATGTTTTATTGCTGTGAATTTTTCTCTCCATATTGCTTTAGCTGTGTTCCAGAAGTTTGGGTGTGTTTTCATGTTTGTTCAATTCAATATATTTCATTTAACTTTTAATTTTTATTTAATTAATAGTTAATTTATGGTGCCAGGAATTGACCCTAAAGCGTGGTACACATTAGGGCATATGTTCTAACACTGAGCTACATCTCCAGTCCTCATTTCAGCATATTATAAATTTCCCTTGGGTCTTCCTCTTTCACTCATGGATTATTTAGAAGTATGTTGTATAATTTCTAAATTTTTGGAGATTATCCTATTTTCTTCCTTTCTTTTCGTTTTCCTTCTCTCCCTTCCTCCCTTCTTTTCGTTCGTCTGTTCGGTCCTTCCTTCTTTCTCCTGGGGACCGAATGTAGGGATATGCTATTACTGAGCTACACCCCCAACCCTTTTTATTTTTATTTTGAGACAAGATCTTGCTAAGTTGCTGAGAGTCTCACTAAGTTGCTGAGGCTGACTTCAAATTTGCAATCTTCCTGCCTCAGTCTCCAAAATTGGTGGGATTATAGGTCTGTGTCACTGCAGCTAACTGATTTCTAATTTGATTCCATTTTAGTTGGAGAACACTCCTTTTATGATTTCAGTTCTTTTAAGTTTGTTGGTTTGTTTTATGGCTCAGGATAGCTTGGCTTATGTTCTGTGGTTACTTGAAGAGAAAGCACATTATGTTGTTGCTGGGTTAGGAGTTCTATAAATGCTAATTAGATTCTCTTGTTTTTTTTTTTAATTTTTTAATATTTATTTTTCAGTTTTCAGCGAACACAACATCTTTGTTTGTAGTGGTGCTGAGGATCGAATTCAGGCCTCACGTATGCCAGGCGAGCGCGCTACCGCTTGAGCCACATCCCTAGCCCAGATTCTCTTGTTTGATATTATTTTTGAATTATTTTACATCCTTGTGATTGTTCAGATCCTCTATCAACTGTTGTGGGAGGGATGTTGAATTTTCCCGTATAACTGTGGATTAGTCTATATTTTCAGTTCTGTCAGTTTTGCTTTATACATTTTATAGCTCTGTTATTTGGTGCATGCACATTTAAGATTGTTGTCTTCCTGGTAAATTGAGTCTTTTATCATTATATAATGTCCCTCCCTGTTTCTGGTAATATTCTTTGCACTGAAGTCTACTTTATCTGATACTAATACAGTCACTTCTCTTTCTTCTGCTTTAACAAATGCTTAGCATATATTTTATAGTGTTTTTGAGTGTTTCTCTTGGCATATTTTTTTTCATGGTTTCCTCTATTGTTGTGGCATATATATGTAAGGCATCTCATTCTACTTACTTCCCTTCATCTTCCTGCATTTATAATATGATTGTAACTCAATATTTACTCCACGTACCCTTTGAACCACATCAACCACTGTTATAATATTTGCTGCAACTTTCAAACATTATTTTGAAGAGGAAATGAGGAGTCTATCATATTTTTCCAGATGTATTTTGTTTATTCTCCTCATCCTGATGTTCCAATATTCCTTATTTTATAGATTTCTTTCTGTTTAGAAAAAGTCCTTTAACAATTCTGCTAGGATAGTTGTGCAGGTGACAAATTCCAAGTTTTCTTTCATCTGAGAATGTCTTGACTTCTTCTAATGGTCTTGAAGGATATTTTTGTTGGATGTAGGACTCCAGGTTGGTAGTTCTTTTCTTTAAACCCTTGAAAAAATGTTGTGCTGGGCTGGGGATGTGGCTCAAGCGGGTGTGCTCGCCTGGCATGCGTGCGGCCCGGGTTCGATCCTCAGCACCACATACAAACAAAGATGTTGTGTCCGCCTAAAAACCAAAAAACTAAATATTAAAAAAATCTCTCTCTCTCTCTCTCTCTCTCTCTCTCTCTCTCTCTCTCTCTCTGAAAAAAAAATGTTGTGCTACTTTCTTCTATCTTCTATGGTTTCTGGTGAGAAATTTTGACCTATATTGTTTCTAGTTCTCTAAAATAATTTAACATTTCTACAGGATAGTTCTACTGTCAACAAATCCTCTCAATTTGGGTGTCTAAGAAAGACTGTTCTTCTCTTCCCTTTTGAAGAATACAGGATACAGAATTTTAAGCTAGTAGTTTGTGTCTTTCTTTCCTTTTTTTCTTTTACCAATTTAAATATTTCACTCACTCTCATCTTGCTTGCATGACTTCTGAGAAGTCAAATGGAATTCTTTGCTCATGTATTGGTAAAATGATTTTGCTCAATTTTTTTCTTTGATTTCCTGCAATCTGAATATTGTATGCTTAGGTGTAATTTTCTGAACATTTATTTTGTTTGGTGTTTTCTGAATTTCTTGGATCTGTGGTTTGGTGTCTGCCATTAATTTGGGGAAATTTTCAGTGAGGGGAAAGCAAGGAACGAGACAGGTAAGTGAGAAATGAAAGACAGAGACCAGGCAGAGATACACACGAGAGTTTATTTGTCAGAGCTGACAAATAAAGGCTATCTCTCTATAGTGGAGAGAAGCAAAACAGGCTTTGGTTCCAGGACTTTTTTGGGGCAGGCTCAGGAATCAGAGCGGGGTGGGTCCTAGTGTAGGCGGTTAGGGGTTGAGTTGGTATGAGCCCTGGTGAGCCTTTCTCAGAAATGCCCTTGGGTGGGAAAGTGAAACTTTTTTCTTAAAACAGCAGCTGTCACTTAAGCTGGCTATACAGATGCTTAGCAAGGACCTTATACTCAGTGATTATTGTTTCAAAAATTCTTATTTATTTCTCTCTCTTCTTCTGTTTTTATCACTGTTATGCACCAGTTACATCTTTTATAAATCCACAGCTTTTGTATGCTCTTTTTTTCAGTCTTCTCTCTTTTTTAAGTTTTGGAAGTTTCTATTATCATGACTTGGCATATTTTGTTTATTTTTCTTTGAATTTTCATGTCTTTGCATATAGTACCCTCCTAAAGCATGTTGTCTACTTTTTTTCCATTAAATCTCTTACTATGTTAATCATAGATTTTTTGTTTTAACAATCCTGGTCTAAAAATTGTAGCATTCCTGCCACATCTGATTCTGATTCTGGTCTTTGCTCAGCATCTTCAAACTCTGTGTTTTACGTTTTAGCATGCCTGGTCATTTTTGTGTTGGAAGCCAGATATGATATACTAGGTAAAAGGAAGCAGTGGTGCATGCCTGTAATTCCAGCAGCTCGGGAGGCTGAGGCAGGAGGATTGAGAGTTCAAAGCCAGCCTCAGCAACTTAATCACTAAATAGAAACAAAACAAAACCCCAAACCACCAAACCAGAATCTCCATGGCATACAAAAATAATGTTTATTTTTAGTCATAAGTCTAGCAGTTGGTGTTGGTTCTGCTCATTTGGGTTGGGTTCTGCTGACTTTGCCTGGGGTCTTTCATATGCACAAAGGCAGCTGGTGGTTGGTAGGGGCTGGCTGATCTTCTATGGTCTCAGCTGGTATGACTCTGCTCTCCCTCATGTGATCCCTTGTCCTCTAGCAGGCAGCTCAGGCTGTTCGCAGAGTGGCTGGGCAGGGTTCTGCAGCACCTCCTGAGACTTATGATCAGAACCTTGTAACGCTTCTGTTTTTGTTGAAAAAAGCATGTCATAAGACTATCTTGGATTCTAGTGATAGAAGGGACAGAGCCTATTTTATCAATCACTCTCCCAGAGTTTATTTTATTTTAGAGGTTTTGTTCAAATATTCACTGTTTTTTTTTTTGTTATTTCTTCATTTGAGTTTTAAAACCCATATGCATAGTATACTTTGGTAAAAATATAAATTTAAAAATATTTATAGCTTGTTTCTGGAATCTATGCTAAGGATAAAAAATCTATATGCAAGGATATTTTCTGCAGTTATTTGACACAATGAAAAAAAAAAGGAAAATCTTAAGTGTTCAATAAAGAGAATGTTAAATAAATTATGGTGTATTTATTAAATGGGATATTCAGCAGCCATTAAGAATATTATCTTTGGGTGTGGTGGCACACACCTGTAATCCCAGATTCTCTTACAGAAATTTTAGAACATGATGTAGGCATTTGTCAGATGCTCACCAGTTTACATGCAAAGCCCAAATAATAATCCTGACATCTGATTTAGGGGAAGGTTCCCATCATCCTGTGAGTCTTGGGCTCCACCCTCAGCCACTCCATACTCTCTGCAGCTGTTTTTTTTTTTTTTTTTTTTCCTGGAGACTGAAGAAAGAATGCTGAGAGAGGAGTCTTGGGATTGACAGTGGCAATGTGCTCTTAGTGCCCCTCCCAGCAAAGTGGGAAGGGCCACCTGACCCTGTTTCATAATCTACCCCAGTAGGAATTGTAGCAATGTCGATAAAGATGATAATAAAGTCCTCTGCACCACCCTCAGGGCTGAAACCCATTAGACCTTGCTAATGAGGTAAAATCCATCTTCTGTTAATAGGGAGAAACCCTCTCCTTAAATAGATTACAAACACACTGAGCACTTAGATTTTTTTTTTTGAATGGGCAATGAATTCATAGCTTTCTAAATTTTAATGAAGACAGAAAAGTATATCCAAAAAGTCTTCTTAGTCCCTGTTCCCATCCACTTCCATCTCCTACAAATGCATGACCATTGGGCTGATGGCGTCACTCAACCGCAGAGCACATGCTTAGCATGCACAAGGTCCTGGATTCAGTCCCCAGTACTACTAATAATAATGACAACAACAATAATAATAATTAAAAAAAACAAACTTTATTGAGGTATAATGTTCATACAATAAAATTTATGCATACATTGTTGGCATTTAATTTGATGACTTTTGAGAAATATGAGCACTTAATAAGATATAGAACTCATCCATCACCCCAGAAAGTTTTAGTCTCCCTTGCAGTCCCCAGTCAACCACTGATCTGCTTCCTGTCACTATGAATTAGTTCTGCTTGTTTAAATGTTTTCTATAAATGGAATTATATGGTAGGCTCTCTTTTGCATCCAGTTTCTTTCATTCCACATAGTGGTTTTGAGATGATTTATGTTGTGGCATCTATTAGTGATGTTAACTTTTTGATTACTGTTCCTTTTTATGGATGGACCAAATTTTGTTTAGCCATTCCTTAATTGATGAAGATTTGGATCATTTCCAGTCATAAGCAACCGTGAATAAAGATGCTATGCACATTTGTGTACAAGACATTTTTTAAAGATAATTTGTTCTTTTCATGCAGATTTTCACAAGCTTTTGAGCATCCAGAGTTTATGGAGTTATGGTCACTAGCTTCCTGTGGCTGTTTGCTTATGTGTATGAGATTTCTTTTTTTTTTCAGATGTGTGTTTTCATTGCCCTTCAGTAAATAAATACTTAAGAGTAGAATTATGGGTCATATGGTAGGTATGTGTTTTGCTTTAAAAGATATTCCAGTATTTCTCCAAAGTGGTTGTACTTTTTAAAATTCCTGCTGGAAAATGAAAAGAGCTCTTGTTGTTTTCTATCCTAACCAGCACTTGATATTACAAGTCTTTTTGATTTTAAAACTCTGGTGGGAGTTAAGTGGTATCTTGCTGTGGTTTGTTTTGCATTTCTCTGATGACTACTGATATTGAGCCTTGTTTCATATACCTGTCCTTTTGCATATCTTTTGTGAAGTGTTGGTTCATGTCTTTCCTTCATTTTTTTCATTGTTCAGCTTCCTATTAGTGAACTCACTAATAGTACAAGTTCTTTTTGTTTGTTTTTGTTTTGGTCCTGGGGATTGGACCCAGGTGTTCTACCACTGATCTATATCATGTATCCTCCTTGCTTTTTTTAAAAAATTTTGAGACTAGATCTCACTAAGCTGCTGAGGCTGGCCTCAAACTTATGATCCTTCTGCCTCAGCTTCCTGAGTGGCTGGGATTATAGGCCTGTGCCAGTGTGTGCTGCTCTCTAGGTTGTCTTGCTGGAGCCAACTCTCAGGGTTGGACACCTAGAAAGGGGATTCTGTCACACCAGTAACCTCAAAGTGTAAATTTTGTTGGAATGAAGAGGCCCCAGAAAGGTTAAACTGAGGTAATTTTCTTCTTCTTTTACTTCTATGGATTTTCTTCTCCAGATTTGGGCCTCCTGTCAGATTAGAGGCTGCAGGGCCACTCACTTAGGCCATTCTTATTTTCCCCCACTCTTTTTCAGAGCTTGGCGCTACTCAACAAATAGACCAAGGTGGTTCTCAAAGTGTGATCCCTGGAACAGGGGTGTGCATCAGAATTGCTGGCAGAACTCATCAGAAGAGTTAAAACAAAGATTACTAGGGCCAGCTTTGGAATTCCCTAGGTCTGGAGTGGGGCCTGAGAACATGCATCTTAACAGATTCCCCTGGTGATCATACTGCTGCTGATCTGGGGGACGTACTTGGAGAGGCACCAAATGAGAGGTTCTAATCAGTTGGTGGAGATCAGACAGGCCCAGCCAGCATGTGTCAAAAGCATCTCCAGGATTCAGACTTTTAATTGAGATTGGAAATTCCTGTTGTTGGTCTCGGGTGCATCATGACTATACATGCACATGTCCAGTGGAAAAGATTTTTACATACAGAGCCTTCCTCATGGGCTTCTTCCTCCATCTAACCTTTCATTACAAGCCAACCCTGTGTGGCCAGTGTGCTTGGGGCTCTTAGACTTCCTCCAAGGATCTGCAGGGTCCTCTCTGTTTGGGTCTGAGCGTGGGCGTTTCCTGGAGTGCTGCTGCAGCTGGTAGCTCACCTGCTTGGCCCCAAGTGCTGTTGGAGACTCAGAGGACAATTCAGGGGAGTGAACCATTGAGAGCTGTGGGAGGGTTCCCAGCCTCCTTGGCTGAAAGGGGACTCATCACCTTTGGTGCTGGTGCTGGTGAGCATGGAAGGTATTGCTAAGGGAATGTGACTCACCTGGCTGTTATGAAATTATATTAAATTCCCCAAATGACTCTGTTTACTGTAATACATCGAGCCTTTGACCTTTGATTTTTCAGTTGTGCCTATCTCAAATCAGCACTTTTGATTATCTTTACTCTTTTATTGAAGTATAATTTGCATATAGTTTAATGCACAGATTTTTTTAAAAAAAGTTTTTCCATTGAGCTACATCCTCAGCATTGAGCTACATCCCCAGCCTTTTTTTTTTTTTTTTTTTTTTGAGACAGGGTCTAGCTAAGTCACTGAGGCTGACCTGGAACTTGTGATCCTTCCACTTCAGCCTCTTGAGGCACTGGGATCACAGACATGTGCCACCATGACAGGCTAATGCACAGATTCCTAAAGGAGACACTTAATGAATCTTTACCTATGTAAACATGTGTGTCACTATCGCGCAGATTAGGATAAAGAACATTTCCATCACTCCAATAAGTTCCTTTGAGTCCTTTCCTAGTCAGTTCTTATCTACTATCTAACAGGCAACCAATATTCCTACATCTCTTGCCATAGATGTTTTGCCTATTCCTTTTTTTTCTAAAAATTTAAAAATATATAATCTTTAATTTTTAATTGACATATATTAATTGTGCATTTTATGGGCATACAGTGTGATATTTCAATGCGTGTGTACACTGTGTAATGATCAGATCAGGGTAACTCAACATTTAGCATTTAGCATTTCTTTGTGTGGGAAACATTCACAATCTTCTCTATTGGCTATTTTTCCCTCCCCCTCCCCCTCCCCCTCTCCTTCCCCTCCCCTTCTTCTTCTTCCTCTTCCTCTTCCTCCTCTCCTCTTCCTCCTCCTCCTCCTTCTTCTTCTTCACCTGGCTGGGGATTGAACCCAGGGCATTGTTCATGCCAGGCAATCTACTGGCTATTTTGAAATATATAATTGTTGCTAACCATAATTACCCCACTGTGCTATAGAGCATTAGAAGTTAATCCTCTTCTCCAACTGCATCCCTGTATCCTTAGCACCTACTCTCCATCTTCCCCTCCCCCATCTTTAGCAGGCTCTGGTAACCACTATTCTACTCTCTCCTTCTATGAGTTTTTTTTTTTTTTTTTTTTTTTTTTTAGTTTCTATATATAAGTGAGAACATGTGGTATTTTTGTCTTTCTGTGCCTGACTTCTCATTTAACATGATGTCCTCAGGAGTTTTGCCTGTTCTTGAACAACATGTAAATTTAGTCTTATAGGATATGCTCTTTTGTGTCTGATTTCTCTCTATCTCTCTGTCTCTGTTTTCAGTGCAACGATCAAACCCAGGTACATACCACTGCTAGGCAAGCGCTCTACCACTGAGCTACACCCCCCAGCCCCTGAGTCTGATTTCTTTTGCTCAACATTGTATTTTTGAGATTCATCCATATTACTGCTTATAAGAGCAATTCATTCATTTTTCCTGCTGTGCTATACACCACAATGTTTTCTGTTGATGGGCATTTGGATTTTCTTTAGTTTTTGACTATTATAAATTCAACAGTGATGTACATTTGTGCTCCTATATTTTGGTGTGCATAAGCACTCATTTTTTTGGGACTGTATACCTAGGAGTGGAACTGCTTGGTCATATGGGGCGTAAGTGTATGTTTAATTTTAGAAGCAACTGCCAAACAGCTCTCCAAGTGCTTGTACCAATTTACACTCCCACCAGCAGAATACGAGAGTTAAACTTGCTCTACATCCTCACCAATTCTTGATATTTTTGAAAGTTTAATTTTAGCCATTCTAGTGTGTAGTCAAAGCACTTTATAGTTTTATTTTTCATTTCCCTGTAACTGTTGGTGTTGAGAAACTTTTAGTAAACTTACTGGTCACTGAGATATTCTTTTGAGGTGTCTGTTCAATTCATTTGCCAATACTTTTCTATTGAGCACCTGAGGCCTTATTGTAAAGATAAAAGTATTGTAAAATAGCACCTTACTTATGCCAAGAGTTAAGAGGGGGCATAAGTGGGGTTGTGCACAGGGTGATGAGGAAGGGAAGGACCCTTCTTAACAAATCTACTCCCCTCCCCCAGGTTCCTGAAGCTTATTGTTCTCTGTCTTGCTAGAACCTAGTACAGAGCCAGGCACAAGGTTGAATCTCAGTAAATGTCCATCTGTCCTTGTAGGTGTCGAGTGTTGCTACTCTTCCTCCCACACTGAACCCAACCATGGAACCCTTTAAATTTCAGACAGGTGGCCTATAGGCAGCCTTAGGCCCCCAGCTCTCTGACACAATGCTGTTTTACTGAGCAGCCTGTTTGAATTCCATGACACATCTCTCCAGAATGAGGGTCCTCAATAATCCTTAGGATTGCATCATTGTCTATACCTCAATTTCTTTAAAGTCAAGATTTGCAGGGCTGGGGGATGTAGCTCAGTGATAGAGTACTTGCTTAGCCTGTGTATGACCCTGGGACTGGTCCCCAGCACTGCAAAAACCAAACAAAACAACAAAACCCAGACAAACAAATCCCCAAGGATTTGCATTCAGTAGTGCTCAGTCCCCCAGGTCAGGATCTTACATCCTCAAAAGAGTTCTACAGAGACCATGGCTGCTCTCCTTCTCTGTTAAGCACTTGCTCTGCCCCAGGTGATTTCCAGATTGGGGACAAACCTTGGACTTTTTCTTTTGTGTGCAGAACTCAGAAAAGCAGCCTCCACCTCCATTTATCCACACGGGCCCTTGACTACAAGAGTCCCAACGAATATTTGTAAACTGAGAGTGCCTCGCTGAAGAATTTAGGGTCTGAAACATCTCCCAATCAAAAACAAAACAACAAAACGAACAAACAAACAAACAAAAAACGAAAAAGGAACATATTCTTAGACTTTACCAGATGCTAAAAAATCTTGATGTTTTCATGTTCTTGATCATCCTGTAAAGCCAAACTTCTCTTGATGTTGGATACTTGTGACAGCTCAGTCGTTCGAAACAAATCCCATTTCTGCATTGACTTCATAAGAGATATGTCCATTTGAAAAAAAATGTTAAGAGAGATAGTAAAATGTACAGTGATCGAGTTCTGGAATCCTCAGAATTAACCAATAATTAATAATTTCTTTATTCAAATAGCTAACATTGATGATTATATCCTAGGTGTCAGGCATTGTGGTGGGCCTGATGGATATGATCCTGGAGATTTCAGTCTGTAGGGGTTGGAGTTTTATGACTAAGGTTTTTTCTTTCTGGTTTTTCATCCCTTCTCCTTCCTGGTATTGGAGTTTTTCTCACATTTGTGGATCCCCTGGTACCTCATTACCTCATTGATGATTGTTGAAACCCAATCTGGTGGGTTCCAGTGTCCGATTGTGCTAGGTTGTAATTCCATGTTCGGCCAGTAGGTGTCTCCATCTAACACCTGATGCTCCTGGAAGGAAAATTCTTGTTTTCTGTTTAACAAATGAGAACAGCGAAAAAGACAATTTTGCCGGTTTGAAGTTTTATTCTTATTTTTTTTCAAAGTTAACTTTGAATGAAAAAATTACGTCGGGTCACAAGATGTAAGTAAAATATTTTGGAACAGCACTGTGCAACTGACCTTTTTACTGTGATGGAAATGTTCTACAATTTACAGTGAGAGTAGTCATTAGCCACAAGTGACTGTCAAAAAATTGGAATGTGATTAATGCCACTGAAGAATTGTATTTTAAATTTTACTCAAGGTTTGGTAATTTAAATTTGAGTGGCTACGTGTAGCTAGCAGCCTACCTTTGGAATCATTTCTGCTTCTATCATTTCAGCAAAAGAGGAAATATAGCAGAGTACCATAGCTCATGCCTATAATTCCAGTTTCCAGGGCAGAAGGATTGCAAATTTGAGGGCAGCTTCAGCAACTTAATAAGACCCTGTCTCAAAATAAGCTGGGGTTGTAGCTCAGTGACAGGGGCTCCTGGGTTCAATCCCCAGTTTAAAAAAAAAAAAAAAAAAAGAAAAGAAAAAAGAAGAAGAGTAGCCACCATTAAATTTCCTAACAGTGTCAGTGTGGTTTATGTACGACTATGAAGATTTGGGAAATCAATTCTGGCCTTGCTTGGTCTTACCACTGAATAGCTGCTCTGATACTTAAGTAAGTGAGTTTATCTCTCTGGGCTTCTGTTTTTCCACCTGTGAATTACAGATAGTGATGCCACCCTCAAAGTCCATTGTGAGGAATGAGTGATGTATCTGAGTAGCACTTGGGCATTGCTAGCATTGTCTTCTGTAGAAATTGCTCCTGTCCCTGCTGGTAGTAATGATGGCTGTGACAGAGTACTTATCACCACCAAAGTCTCCAAAAGCCTTCCTGCTCTGTGTCTTTTAAGGGGCTAAACCAGGGTGAGGACACAGTCCAAGCTCAAGAACATCAAGTAAATGGATTTAGCCTAGGAGTTAGGCTGTCAGGTCAACTTCATGAACCAGAGGTTAAAATCAAAGGAGCTCACAGAAAAAACACAAGACTAGAACAAATATTTTTTTTTATTCTTCACTCAGAGTCCCCAGATGTTAAACATTTTACCACATTTTTTTTTAAATTTTTTTTACCACATTTGCTTTATTTTAAAATTTCCATTCGTGTGTAAAAATATGTATTTATATAAATCATATGAGAGTAAATTGTAAATATGAAGCCCTTTACCCGCCAAGCTTTAGTTTTTAATTCCTAACAAGTAAAGGACATTCTAGACATAACCACAGTGCAATTTCCTAAGTCAGGAAACTGACATGCTTTCAATACAATTATCTAATTTATAGACCTATTCAGACTCAGATGTCACCAACTGTCCCAATGTCCTTTATGGCAAAACAATGTCCTGGATCATATGCTGCATTTAGTTGAGACATCTCTTCACTCTCTTCCAGTCAGGAACAGTTTCTCGGGCTTTCTTTGTCTTTCCTAACACTGATATTTTTTGAAGAACACAGCAGTTATTTTGTAGATCTCTCAATTTGGTCTTCCTGAAGCTTCCTCATGATCAGACTCCTGTTGTGTGTTTTTGGTGAGAACATGCAGAAAATGCTGTGTTCTGCTCAGTGCATCCTATTAGTAGGAATGTGTGGCCAATTTCTTGATTTGGGACAAAAGATTCTGATGATAAATATTTCCTAGTGAGAAGGAAAACTGGAGAAGCATCCAGGGAGACTGGTGTGTTTTGCATGAACAACTGCAGTTAGCTCAGATTTCCAGGGAAAGAAGCGAGGGGTCAAAGTCAGAGGACTCAAAACAGAGAGGGAGCAAATAGAGGCATGGTTGAAAAGCTGATGCCCAGAATGAGCCAAGGTCATGAAAAATGCTGACTGCAACCAAATGAGCTTTTAAATTGCTTACTTAAAAAACTCTCTTTGTTTTCCTGACACTAAAAAACCAGAATTATGCCCATTGTGGAAAACACAAAAAGGTGTAAAGAAGAAAATAGCAACTCTGAGTCCTCCATCTTGCTGTAGCCACTGTTAATATTTGTGGGCAGGGCTGGGGATGTGGCTCAGCGGTAGCGTGCTCGCCTGGCATGCGTGCGACCGGGGTTCGATCCTCAGCACCACATACCAACAAAGATGTTGTGTCCGCCAAGAACTAAAAAATAAATAAAATTCTCTCTCTCTCTCTCTCTCTCTCTCTCTCTCTCTCTCTCTCTCTCTCCCTCCCTCCTCTCTCACTCTCTCTTAAAAAACAAAAAAACAACAAAAAAAAAAAATTTGTGGGCACATTCCCTCTGGGCTCCAGGAAAGCTTTTCCCTAACTGCACTTGGAGCAGGAAACAAAGTGGGGAAAAGCCAAGACTTCTCAGCTCGCTCAGGGAAGGTGATGTCATGCTAGCAGAGGCTCTGTGCTTTCCCTTCACTCAGCGAGGACAGTGTCTGTAAACTGGGAGGGAGGGGACTAAGTCCAGGCAGGAGTCCTAGGGTGACTTGAAGAGCCCAGAGCCGCTGTCACAACCTTTGGGAAACTCTGAGGCTACTTCCAAAAGTTGGAAACTGATTTTTGAACATATAAAGGAGGGGGCGAGATGTGTGGTGACAGGGCGTCCCAACTGTAGACTCAGCCCTGTGGACTTTGGGTTCAGACTGGGGAGGCCAGCCAGGAAGGGGCATGCAAGGGAATGTCCTGGGGAAGGATCCACAGCGAGGGCGGAGAGCTACAGGATATGGTGGGCCTGGGAACCAGCTCTTGGCATTAGAGGGATGTCCATCTGGATTGGCTCACGGCCCAGCCCAGGGCCCTTGTGTCAGTGAGAGGGGGACAAGCTGCCCTTATCAGGAAGTAGGGAGAACCCTCTAAGCCCGCTTAGCCCTTATGTAGCACAAAGGATGACTGGGTGGGGGCATTCTTGGCCCTTTAAAGCTGGCTACAGCAGTGCTATTTCTTGGCAGTGGGCTCTGGGGTACCCTGTACAGGTCTGTCTTGTATGAGAGGTTCAATTCACCATGGGGCCTGTGGTCCTGAAGGAAGGGGTAGGCAGGATGGCTGAGAAGTAGCCTTCACCGAGGAAGTCTCTGCTGGGAGCAGAGGGGATTGTTGTGACTCCCTCAATGAAAGCTGCTTCTCAGCCTTCCTACCCACCCCATAGAAAAGGCTAATGTGAGCCAGGCATGGGGGTGCACACCTGAAATCCCTGGCTCAGAAGGCTGAGGCAGGAGGATCTCGAGTTCAAAGCCAGCTTCAGCAAAAGCGAGGCACTAAGCAACTCAGGGAGACCCTATCTCTAAATAAAATACAAAAAAGGGCTGGTGATGTGGCTCAGTGGCTGAGTGCCCCTGAGTTCAATCCTGGTACCCCTCCCAAATGAAAGAAAAAAGGCTAATGTGGATAATGTTTATAGTATACTTAACCTGTGCATCATGCCCTCTACTATGGAATACAAAGTAGCTTTTATTACCCTTCTGCTGAAGTGGATAATTCTCATCTCTCATGCACAGATAAGGAAACAGTGACTCAAAAATAAATGAGGTGTCAGATGCGGTCAGTGCCCCTCCCAATGTCCTCAGCCATCCTGAGGTTACCTTGAACTGTGCCCATATGTGCCTATGGTTTCCTGTATCTCTCTGCAGAAGGGGTTTGCTTGTCCACAGAGTATGGGGAGTTAACACCCCAAAAGTGATTCTGAGTCAGTGGAGGATGGGAACTGATAGATGAATACCCTAACTTGTTTATTTCTTAATGAGACTTTTATTTTTAATTATGGTAAAAAATACATAACATTAGGGGCTGTGGGAGTAGCTCAGTGGCAGAGTATGTCCCTAGCATGCTCAAGGACCTAGGTTCTATCCCCAGTACCATGGAAGCAAAAATAAATAAACAAAAAACTTTACCATCTTGACCATTTTGAAGGGTACAATATAGTATTCTTAACTACGTGCGCCATGTTGTGTAATGGATCTCATGAACTTTTTGTCTTAAAAACTGAAACTCTACACCCACTGAACAACCACCACCCCACCCCTGACCCCCAGGCCCTGGCAACCACATTCTGCTTTCTGTTTCTGTGAAGTTGACTATTTTAGGTATTTTGTATAAATGGAATCATGCGGTCTTTGTCCTTCTGTGGCTGGTTCATTTCATGTAGCGTCATTCCTCAAATCTCATCTATGTCATAGTATGTGTTTGAATTTCCTTCTCTCTCTCTCTCCCTCTCTCTTTTTAGTTTTTTTTTAACACAATACCTTTACTTTTATGTGGTGCTGAGGATTGAACCCGTGCCCCGCCCGTGCTAGGCGAGCACTCTACCGCTGAGCCACAATCCCAGCCCTCTCTCTTTTTTTTAAGGCTAAAATACAATCTATGCATGTACATAGCATGTCTTTATTCACTCGTCTGTTTATGGATATTTAATTTGCTTCCATCTCTTGTCTATTGCTACAAAAAACAGGGGTACACAAATATCTCTTTGAAATCCTTTTTATGGGGCTGTGGTTGTGGCTCGCCTAGCATGTGCAAGGCCCTGAGTTCGATCCTCAGCACCACATTAAAATAAAGGTATTGTGTCCAACTACAACTAAAAAAATAATAAATTAAAAAAAATAAATCCTGTTTTCAGTTTTTTTGGCCCTAGGGATTGAACCCAGAGGTACTTTACCACTAAGCTATATCCCCAGTCCTTTTTTTTTTTTTTTTTTTGAGACAGGTCTCACCAAGATGCTGAGGTTGGCCTTGAACTTGATATCCTTCTGCCTCAGCCTCCTGAGTTGCTGGGTTATAGGTATGCACCACCATGCCTGGTTTATAAAGTCTCTTTTGTAAGGCCTAATTCCACTCGTGGGGGAGGAGCCCTCATGATTGATCACCTCTTAAAGGCTCTACCTTTTAAAACTAATCACGTTGGTGACACCTCAGTTTTGGAAGGGACACATTCAAGCCACAGCAACCTAGAAGTGGGATTGCTGGATAATATGGTAGTTCTAGTTTTAATTTGTTGAAGAACTACCATATCATTTTCCACAGTGACTGTAGCATTGAATTTTTGAGACAATTTTGAGACACACTCCCTCTGAGGTCCCCAGTGGTATCCTACTCACAGGAGCCTTTCTTTCACTGGTTACCTTGTCTTCCCTGTCTCTCTTCTCTGTTCCCTTCCTGTATTTCCTGGTCTCATCACCCAAATAAACCACAAGCATCACATCTTGGTCCCAGGGTCTGTTTCTGGCAGGAACCTCAGCTAAGACCCATCACTTGCTTCAGGTTTTACCATTATTAAGAGACTCTTTTAAATATCTACTGCTATAAAATAAATGACCTCAATACCTGCTGACTTAAAACAAAAATTTAGCTGGGTGCAGGGGTGCACAACTGTAATCCCAGGGTCTCCAGAGGTTGAGGCAAGAGGATTGCTCTCAGTAACTTAGCGAGACCCTAAGCAATTTAGATAAAATGTCTCTAGATAAAATATAAAGAAGGGGTTGGGGATATGGTTCAGTGGTTGAGCCCCCCCTGGGTTCAATCCCTGGTACCAACAAACAAACAAACAAACAAACAAAAACAAAAAACCTCCCCAAACAACGACAATTTATCATCATGCATCTGTGAATTGGCTGGGTCGTTTTGGCTTGGAGTCCAATGTGGTTGCAGTCAGACATTAATTGGGGCATCTGGTAGTATCTGAAGGCTCGACTGGGCTGAATGTCTACAATGGCTCAAACACTGGCAGTCAATGGCTGGAAGTTAATGGTCAAGAGATAGGAATAGGAGACTGTTAAGGGCTTTGTCTGGGAATGATCCATATAATATGATCTATCATATTCTAGTAGAGAAAGTATTTGCCGGCTCATCTAGATTCAGGGAGATGTGGAAATGGACCCGTCCCTTTTCATGGGGAAAGGGCTTAGCCACACCCCAGAACAGAATGTGAATTGGGAGATATTTTTGTAGTTGCCTTTGGGAAATACAGTTGACCAGAGTGACAGGGTTGGGATTCAGACCCAGGCAGTCTGATTTGAGAAACTATGATGGCAACCTTTACACTGCCTCCAATTAAGAGACACACACTAGGAATTCTAGATATTTTTACAGGGCTGGAGAGATGACAATGATGGAAAATCTGAGAAATGCTGATTTTTATTGATTATGACCCCATTTTCACATCCAGACTGATGTGACTTAGAGATCTAGAGTCATCAAGTGATCACAAAATGTAGAGAGAGTAACCTTGGTATTGACTTTTGGCAAGACACGGCTTAGCTTATTTGTGGATATTAGAAAGAATGCAGTGGTGGTGAGGTGGGAAAGCTGGGTGGGGATGCGTGGTCCCAATCTGGGCAAACTGAATAATGGCCCCGAAGAGACATCAGGTCCTCATCTTGGAACATATATATGTTGTCTTATAAGAAAAAAAGGGGTCTCTGCAGATGGCATTAAGGATCTTGAGATAGGTTATCCTGGATTTTCAAGGTGTACTCAAATACCATCACAATGTCCTTATAAGAGAGCCAAAGGGAGACCTGACACATGACAGAAGAAAGAAAATGACGTGAAGATGAAGCACAGGAAGATTTGAAGGTGCTGACTTGATATGGCCACAACCAGGAAACACCAGTAGCTACCAGAAACTGGAAGAGGCAAGGGATGGATTCTCCTCTGGGGCTTTCAGAAGGTTGCATTGATACTGCTTTCATACTTCTGGCCACAGGGACTAGCAGCGAATAAATTTCTGTTGTTTCAAGACAATTGATAATAGCTACTACAGGCAACCAATATTACAAGCTGAGATGAATCTCTTTTTAGGTAGTGCTGGGGAATGAGGTGAATAAACTAATGTCCAGCTAGCATTTTAATAAAGGCTTGGCAAACTCACTGATCACAATTCTGTCTCTAGGAGATGTACAGCAGGTTGCATGACTCTCTGCAAAGCGTTTGTGATCAAGGAGCCTGTCAAGAACTCAAGGTTGTCATGGAAACTATAGAGGAAGACCACAGGGCTCTAGGGTCAGCTCTGCCCAGGTCAATAGTTCAATCAACTTTCTGGATGAAGATGATGAGAAACTGTCATCAAATGTATAGGTGACAACCGTGTTGGAGGGAAGTGTGAAGTCCTAGCAAGATGGAGATGAAAGTTATTTTGATAGATTGGAAGTTAGGAATGAAGCCAAGATAAAACTGATAAGAGAAAAAGATCTTAAAGAGAAATCCTCTGTTAAGTATTGAACCTGTTGAAGGGGTCTGTCTGGGCAGTCGTTTTTGTGGAAAGGATCTCCCCATTTCAGTATGGTGCCGATTTTTGTAAGAAGAACATAATTTGGGATACATTGTGGGAGGGGAATGTTTAATTCATAGAAAAGGATGGTCCAGAGTACTTGCCTCTGGCTGGAATATACTGAACTATTTTGTTTCATTTTTAACACTCCTTCCCTTTCTTAATTGAGTGACAGGATGTAAGGGACCAAGAAAAGGAGTATGCCAATTTAGTCACTGTTTGTCCCCCTTTGTCTACTTTTTATATTTCTCCATTCCTCTCCATGCCCCCAGAGGTTGCCCTTTTTGGACTTTATAACTAAATCATTAACTGTACAATGCTGTAAAACTATCCAGTGGAATAAAATATAGTTATCTAAAGTAACAATAAGCATTGTCTCACAGTTTCTGTGGATCTGGAATCCAGGATGGCTTAGCAAGATGGTTCTGGTGTGTGAGGTTGCTGGTAAGATGCAATTGTAGTTCGGTCCTCTGAAGCTTCCACTGGGGCTAGAGAATCAGCATCCTATATGGCCGCCCCAAAGGGATGGAAAGTTCAGGATGATTATTTGTAGGAGGCCTCAGTTCTTTGTTCCATGGACTTCTTCCCAGGGCTGCTTGAGCATCCTTACAACATGGCTGCTGACTTGTCCCAGAGCAAGTGATCCAAGAGAAATCAAGATGGAAGCCACCAATGTCTTTTGTGATCTGGTCACATTCTGCTGTTTCCATAACTGATGACAAGGGTCAGTCCTACTTCATGTGGGAGGGCAATATCCAATACTGTTCAAAGGCAGTATTGCCAACAGGTAGGGTGCTTTTTAAAGACTGGTTACCACAGGAACAGTGGGAGAGAATGTGATATGGTCTGAAGAAAAATCAAGACAGACTGGAGCTTGCAGGTGTCATGAGATCTGCCCCAATTCAGGTCAGCCAGGTTCTGGCCCCAGTTCTGGGATGGAGAGCTCCCCTCCTCCGTCTTGCCAGTGAGACTTCTGCCTGTGCTGAGAGGGAGTGAAGGCCTCCTTTGAGCCCTGCTAGGATCATGTTACATTCTCCACAGTGCAGGGCTTTGGGGCCAGGATGATGCATTGTGAAGACAAGAAGGTGGAGCCTCCAGCAGGAGACAATGGTCCCCATTGAGGAAATATGACATAACGAATCAGCAAGTCTGTGGCCACCAGTCAGGAAACAATAGGCATTTCAGGAGGGCACAGGAGGTGTTACCGGGAGGCTCAGCAATACACCACCATGCCCTGCACACCCTCCCCACTCTGTGGTCTCAGACACAGTGCCAAGAATGAAATTTTGCTGGGATTTATTTTGTAAAGGTCAGTTATTAAAAACAGTTTCTTAAAAACAGTGTCTTCTGACTTTCATACATTTGCTCTTGGTCAGTTCAGGGCGATACTTTCCCAATCCTTTTTATAATTTCATAAAAGCACCAATGTATCTGTTAGCAAAATGTGAAAAAAGGAGAGTAGTTAGGAATTAGGGGAAGGTTTGGGCATGACTTATTTAATGGACACAAGGTTCTGTCTGTTTCCATGACTTGTGTCTTTGAGATCACGTGTCTGGTAGAGCACTAGTTGACTTACTGTCCCAGGAGCAGAAAGCACTACTTGAGGATCCAGCCATTTGTGTGCCTGGGAACTGCGGGTGGGCTTTGGCCCTGGGGTTGAGCAGAGCTCACAGATGGACTCTGGGTCTGGCCTTATTTGTGTTGTATGTGAAATTATTATCTATGAGGTACAGCTCTGCAACAATGTCTTACAGCCAGGATGCTGAGAGGTCTGAAAAATCCCCTTTAAAAGGAAACATTTGAGGTCCAGACCTCTCAAGAGAGATGGATAGATCTGGATGTTCCTGGTGAGAGGACCAAGAAAGAACCTCTTTGGGAAAGATTCTATGGGTCTGAGGCTTAAATATCACAGTTCAACGTGGAAGTCCACCTGGAATCTTTGTGAGAGCTTTCTGGGGACAGTCTGGTATTTTAATCTGAGCTTAGCCACTTACGTAGGGTGTGACCTTTGCAAGTTGACTTGCATCTTCGTAGACTGGACGGCTGGCATTCTGTGGCCTTTCAGCAGTCCTCCAATGTCCTTTTGGGGAACTATTGTATGTAACTAGGAGGTCACTGGAGGGGAGATTTGTAGGAGACGCGATCAGGCCTGGGTTTGCCTGAACATTTGGGGTCCTGAAAGGCTCTGAGTAAGGACAATTTCTCATAAACAAAACCATATTTTAATTGTAGAAGAATTTTTTTTAAAGAGAACTAGTTGAAAATATTTGTAAAAACAAACAAAAAAATCATCTACTCGTGTGAACCATTGCTCCCTAGTTTCTGTTTATGAAATTGGTAATTTCTAATTGGGTTATAGACTCTCAAAGCATTTGTGATGGTCAACTTGCATATTCTTCTCCTCCCTGCTCCCCTCCCAGCCTTGCCTGGTCCCTCTTCGCTCTGCTTTGGGTCCTGGGATGATGGATCCTAAAGCTCTCATCAGTGGGCTTCCATGATGTCTAGTCTCCAATTGATTCTATTCAATGGGACCATATCTGAAGGGTAGAAGGAAAGAGTTTGGATATATCCCTCCCCCCCCCCCCCCCAGTCTCTTCCTTTCTGGGTCTCTGTGAGTTGGTTCATCTTCTGCCTGAAGATCCCAACCTCTGGCTAGGGCCCTCTCCTTGCTGCCAAGCTCTCTGGGTTCCAGTTATTGCTTCCTCATCTTTGGGAGTGGGTCTCTGTGTCGCTGGCCACAGGATTCCATGTTTCTTTGCACTGAACTCCTAAGTTCTACCTGCACCTTTGTAAACAATCTCTTTATTAAACTCCCTTCAAATTTCTCCGTTTGAGTTGCTGCTTGCATCCCCAGGAATCCCGACTGGGGATTTTATTTTGTGATATATATATATATATATATATATATATATATATATATATATATATATATATTTTAAAGCTCTGTGGTGTTCTCGTCTTTTTTTGAAGGCCTCAGGAAAGATTTGGATCTGTGAGTTCAATAGAATTGCTGTTGTTTGAACTTAAAAAAAAAAAAAAAAAAAAAAAAAAACTAGAGCTGGACTTTTGAACTGGGAGAAGAATAGCTTTGTGCCTTTCTTCGGTGCAAGAGTCAACTGAGTTTTAAGTCTCGGCTGCTGGACCAAATTGAAGACAGTTTCATCCCCAAGGGGGACATCTTCGGCAAGCTCAGGGTAAGTTAAAACAGGACTGGAGAGAGAGAGAGAGAGAGAGAACTCCGTCTGCTACTTTACTCACTATTGTGGACTTCAGAAGAAGGCCAGATCAAAGTTGGGGAATAGAGAAAAAGAAAGAGCAAGGATGGATGACAGCAACTTCCTAAGGGATCCTGGGAGATGGCTCTGGGGAGGTGACTTGTGTTCCAAATTCCAGGTTTACTTACTAAGAAAACATCCAGTGGAATACTAGATGGCTGCTAAACCTGGTACTGTTGTTCTACGGTGTAGGAAGATAGTGGCCAGGGAATAGGTTCCTGATGATGAGATGCTGTTTGATTGTGTCCCCCAAAGTTCAGGCCTTGGAAAGTTAATCTCTAATGCAACAATGTGAGGAGGTAGGGCCTTATAAATGCTGATTAGGTCATAGGGGCTCTGTCTTCACCAATGGATTAATGGCATTATCATGGGAGGAGGTTATTATCTCAGGATGAGTTGTTACAAGAATGAATTCTGCAGAATGAGAAGTTATATTCCATTTACACATGATGTGTCAAAATGCATTCTACTGTCATGTGTAACTAATTATAAAAAAAAAAAAAGAATGAATTCTTCCCCCTCTTGCTTGCTTGCCTTTCCACCTTCTGCCATGGGATGATGCAATACAAAGGCCCTTGCCAAATCTCCAGATGCTAGGGCTGTGCTCTTGGGTTTCCCAGCTTCCAGAACCATGAGCCAAATAAATACCCATTCATTATAAATTTCTCATTCTCAGCTATTTTGTTGATAGCAGCAGAAAATATAAGTGTGAGTTCATTTTGTGGAATGGGAAATATTTATTTATTTAGCATGTATAAGCTGGGAGGGAGCCATGTCAATTATAGGAGGTGTAGCAGAAAGGGCACAAAGGGAGGGAGGCAGACACAAGGGACAAAAACAAAACAAAACAAAACAAAACAAAACAAAAAGCCAAAAACAACAACAACAAAAAACCCACTATGAGAACCTGTAATCTAGTTTCTCATTGTTGTTGGGAACTCCAAACTCTTGGATAACCCCCGTTCTTCTTCTGCAATCGTCTGAAGAGAGTTCAATTATTTGTCACAATGAGAATATTGAGATATTTGGTATTGCTATTATTTCCACATTATGTGGAAATGAAGGCTAAGAGGGAACAAGCAATTTGAAATTGAGGCTGAGTTTCAAACCATAGTCACCAGAGCCAGATACGGAACATTTGCTCATTGCTGGTACCATGAGTCATTCAGGGGTTTTTGTTGGGGATCAGTTAGGCCACCAACTCTGTCAGTCAGGGCAACAACAGGAGACATGCAGCAGCCCAGCAAAGATTACTAAAAAGGTTTTATTTCGTCTTTTTTTTTTTTTTTTTTTTTTTGAGAAAGGGTGTTGCTATGATGTCAGGCTGGTCTTAAACTCCTGAGCCTCTCAAGTAAGTAGGACCATAGGCACAAGCCACTGCGCCTGGCTCTAAAAAGATTTTCTTAATGGAGAGATTACCCTCTCTGTTTGAAGGGATAAGGGATGAAAGATTCCAGTTGCTGGAGAGAGGGACAGCTGCAGAAGGTCACCTGGCTGGAGCCCCTTGCCAGAACCATGATGAGGTTAGGAGAAATGACAGGGGACAGCAGATACTCTTCACTCTCTTTGCACCCCTGCCTCCCCAGTGTTTGCCAGTGTCTTTTGGTTGGATCCAATGTGAAGTGGAGGACCCAGATGTTCAGGCCATGCAATCCCCAGAGTTCAGCCTTCCAGGAACCAGGCAGAGCAGGGAAGCAAACACAGCAGGGAAGCCAGCACCTTGGTTTCCTTACAAAGTACAGCTGGGTCCTAAACAATCTTTGCATGCAAAATTGCAAGGGTCAGATGTAGACAAGAGCTTTTCTGGAAAAGCCAGTGAGCATCCAGAGCCAGGACCAGGGCCTGACCTGAGGGAGAGGTCCTTCTGGCTCTGACATTTGGAACTGGTACTATTGTATTAATCATCTCACTTCCCTCTTCTTCCCCTTTTCTCCCCTTGTTTGCTCTCCACAGAAGCTGCTTTCTTTCTCTTTTCCCACAAAGTGAGAACAGCTGGGGGGAAATGTGACAGGGGCATTGCAAAAAGTTTCTCCTTGCCCCAAGTCACTGTCCTCTGGCACTCAATAGGCATGTGACAAACATTTGTACCACACATGAAGGTACAAATTGGAAAATGCTCACTGAAGTGCGGGTGAGCTCAGAGGAGGACCCAAAGCTGGAGAGAGGCCGCCACAGCTGTGGAAGGGGATGAAGCTGGATCAAAGATGAAGGAAAAATAGTCTTTTCAAGTAAGACTCATACTGAGCTCATGTTGTATACATAAAGATAGTAGGACTTATGTACTGAGCACCTGCTGTATATAGGAAGGCAACAGGACAAGGAACCCAGTCTGCATAAGCTCAGAACCCAATGGGGGAGCAGAAGCTATGGAGTGAACCACCTCCCAGGTCTGGAGGCTCTAAATTCAGAGATGCTAGATGCCATGAGACCACATAGATGAGCCTGTGCCTGGCATGTAGTAGGTACTCAATTAAGTTCATTAAAGGAACATTCCTTGTAGTGGAAGGGTTTGAGGAGACTGTGGAGAATGGTTTGAATGGTTGAGAACAACTTTAACCATTTGTGGAGGGAGTTTCTGGTTCAGCTCGATCCCAGGTTTATCTTGGGAGAGCTCAAATGCAAATGGGACTGAAGCTGCAGGTGCCCAGGATGGGGACAGACGGATGGGAAAGTGGATTTGAAAGCGAGGGCATGGGGTGTGAGGATGGGTGTCATTGTTTTTGTGGGCAGACAGCTCTTGGTACCCTGGTACCCATAGAGTGTCTCATTCAAGGTGGGTTTCAGGATGTGGGAAGGCTGGTGGCAGGGACCTGATTAGGGAAGAGCAGAATGAAGGTCTTCAGCTGCCTAACTGCAATTAGAGGGGTGAGGGGCCTTCTGAGAGTCTGAAGGATGCCCGCATACTGCGCGTGAGCCCAGAATGGCCATGGCTGGCTGGACACCCTGGAGTCCTGCAGGGACACTGTCGGCTGTTAGCCGGGCATCTCTTGTCTCCTTGGCTGCTCAGCCAGTCTGGCAGCGTCCTGGGAGACTCTGATGACTCGATCCTAGTGCCTGGCAGAGGAAGGGAGGCTGTGGGCCTACCAGGCCAGGCCACACAGACCAGCCTTTGTGCCGTGTGGCCTACGGGAGGTGTAGGCTGTCTGCACGCTCAGCGGCTGTCGGGCTCCAACACAGGCGCTCTTTGTGGTGCCCAGGAGCCAGGAGGCGCGTGGGCGGGTGGGATGGCAGGAGGCACACAGGCAGGTTCCTGTGGAGCAGCTCAGGGGTGACATGTTGGAGTGATGGCTACAAAGGAGATGTGAGGGGAAGGTGCAGGCGGGCGGGTGGGAAGTCCTGAGAGAAGTTTCCTTTGGGCCAGTGAGGGGATTCCATACAGCGGGCAGATACCACTTCCAGACTCACCAGCTTGGCCTGAGCTGAAGGCCTCTTGGTAATTAAGCTACCCAGAACCCAGGTCCCTTGGAGTCATCTTCTGGGCCTTAAACATCTCAGGAGCCATTTACTTTGAAACCCATCAACTTACTTTGAAACCCACAAAATTACTTTTTTAAAGATAAGCTCATTAAAATTATAAATGATATAGAAAAATACCAAGCAGAAAGTAAAAAAAAAAAAAAATCAACTTCTGTTATGGAGAGACCACCATTATTAGCATATTGGTGAACACTTTTATGGTGTTCTGTGTGTGTGTGTGTGTGTGTGTGTGTGTATGTGTATATATATATATATGTGTGTGTGTATATATATATATATATATATATATATATATATATCCATTTACCTACATGTGATTTTGTGTAAATGTATCACTATATATATTATACATGTATCTACATATATGTATATGTGTGTGTATATTATTATGGGTGTATGTGTGTGTGTACACATGCTTTATATTCACTTTTGGGCAGTTTAAAATCCAGAACAGGGCTGGGGCTGTAACTCAGTGGCAGAGCACTTGCCTGCCATGTGTGAGGCACTGGGTTTGATCCTCATCACCACATTAAAAATAAACAGATAAAATACAGGCATGCTGTTCATCTACAACTACAAAAAATTTTTTAAAAATCCAGAACAGATAGATTTGCCTTATGAATTTTACACAGCTACATGGAATTCCATTGTGTTTATAAGTCATCATAAAAGACTTAACTAGTCCCCTATAGATGCAAATTTTGGTTGTTGCCTAATTTTTATTCTTATTTATTTATTTGGAGATGGGATCTTTCTGTGTTGCCAAGCTGGTCTTGAACTCCTGGTTTCAAGTGTTCTCTTACCTCAGGCTCCAGATTAGACTACAGGATTACCATGCCCAGCTAAACTTTTACTCTTCGTACTGTGTTTCAGTGCATCATTGTCACAGATTTTATGCCATTTTTTTTGTTTGCAAAAAAGACAGATGCAACTATTATGTGAAGCTTTTTTTTTTCATTTTGTGAACTTTTTTTTTAAAGTTTCCAATATTAGTTAAAAATCATTTATTACTAAACTGTCTTTGGTGCAAGATTAGGATGCATGGAATACTTGTGAATATACATTAAGATTGAATAGCCCAAATCACTGCACATCATTTCTTTATGACAGTTTAGTGAACATTTTTCCTGTCTGGAAAAAAAAAGCTAGTGAATTAGTTGTTATTGATTTGTGCATTATAGTTGAAATATTACACTTGAGAAAATTTATTACAGTGTCGTGAAGAATGGACTTACAAAATTTAATCTTCTGTGTCCAAAGACTCTGCTCCATTTTCATTTGTTATCTGATGTGCTGTTTGGTGCTGTTCATATAAGATGCATTTGCCCTTAGCACTGTAGCGCTCTGAACAAACCACATACTGCAGCTGTCGGGAATATACTGACAGTGCGCATGCAGGGAAAATTCTGCTCTCCTGGCTAACAGAGCGGGAGAAAAAAAAATGTGCTTCGGTGTGTCACTGGTGAGTACATTGCTGCGCTGTTTACCTTTCAAGCAGAATGATGAACAGAATTATATCTTGCAATGATTATGCAATGAAAGTTCATTAACCAATTTTTGGACTGAAAAAAAAATCAGGGTGCGACAATTATTCAGTGAAATATGGTAGACAATACCATGGTGAACATCTCTCACAGTACATTTGTGTGTGTGTGTGCGCGGGCCGGGAGTTCTGACTTTCTCAGTTCCTTGTTGAACAGATAGATGAGCTGGCACGGGGGGTAGGTGGCTGGGTGGGTACTGGGGATTGAGTTTAGGGGCACTCAACCACTGAGCCACACCCCAGCCCTATTTTGTATTTTATTTAGAGACAGGGTCTCACTGAGTTGCTTAGCACCTGGCTTTTGCTGAGGCTGGCTTTGAACTCGCAATCCTCCCATCTCAGCCTCCCAAACCACTGGGATTACAGGAGTGTGCCACTGTGCCTGGTGGACTGGCACATTATTAAAAATCTCCAAACAGTGGGCAAATCAGGGGCGTGTTTCAACTCCTGAGGTTTAAGTGGTTACTCCCAAAGCGGACTGCATTTTCAATCTCTTCAGTATGTGTTGATATCCCAGGGAATCTCTGGCGGCCAGGCCGACCTTCTGCCTGCCCTCCCCACTGGCACCAGGGACACATTTCTTTCAATCAGTTCCTATAATTTTTTCCTTCATGTTAGTCTTATTTGTTGGCTTCTGGCACTGGGTGTCCTCCATGAGGAGGGACAATGCTATTCTCCACTTTGAGGAGACAGCTCAGTGTGTCCTGCACTTGATGGCACCTCACTACACTGTGACCTCCATTTCAGGCTCAATTTGTTCTGTTGCCCAAGCGGACCTTAACTCCTAGGCTCCAGCCATCTTCCTGCCTCAGCCTGTCAACTAACTGGGACTGCACTACCAGACCGATGTTAAATTAGCACCCCAAGTTTAAAAACGAAGCTGTCGGTTTGTCTTTCTAATCTGATCTCATTCCGCCTTCCTTTTCTGAGTGAGGTGGTCCTATAAATGACATAGTAGCTCTGGCTGGAATCCTGACTCCTTCTTAATTTCTCTCCCATCCTTGTCTCCTACCTCCAATTCATCGTCAGTCCCTATAGAGACCATCTCCAACTCGAATTAAAAAAAAAAACCCTCATTGAGGTATGATTGATATGAAAAACATCTGCAGATATTTAATATATAGGGCTTGATGTGTATGCAACTGTGAAACCAACTGCATTAGTCAGCTTTTCATCGCTGTGACCAAAATACCTGACAGGAACAACTTAGAGGAGAAAAAGTTTATTTAGGCTCACTGTTTCAGAGTTTTCAGTCCACAGAGAGCTGTTGACTGTATGGCTGACAGTACTGTTCTGGGCTCAAGGTGGGTAGCCCATCATGGTGGAAGAGCACTGCTCAGGTTATAGCAGCCATGAAGAGAGAAAGAGAAAGGGAGAAGGGGTCACAGGGAAGATGCACCCTTCCCGGGCACACCCACAGTGACCCACCTCCTCCAGCCACCCCCACCTGTCTACGGTTATTACGTAGTTCATTCTTTCAAACTAGGATGGAGTGTGTGAGGTCATAGCTGTCACAATCCAATCATTTCACCTCGGAACATTCCTGCATTAACATGGGAGCTTCTAGGGTTCAGACACCTCATATCCAAACCACAACACCAACAATCAGCACCATAATTTTATTCACTGCTTTCAAATTTTCCTCTTGCCTTTTTTTCTGTTTTTCTGGTTTTTTTTCCCCCTCTCCTTTCCTTCTTTCTATTCTTTTCCTGGTAAGAGCACGGAGCATTTGATCTTAGCAATTTTTTTTTTTGAAGTGAACAAAATAGTATTGCTCATCCCTAGGCCCTATTTGTGTATTAGATCTCCAGAATTTACTCATCCTGCAGAACTGAAACCTTGCACCCTTTGAACAGCATCACCTCATTCCTCCTATCCCAGTCCACAGCACTCTCCATTCTACTTTCTGCTTCCTTGGGTTCAACTATTTTAGAGTCCATGTGTAAGAGAGAGTCTGTGTATGGGTCTTTCTGTGTTTTGCTTATTTTACTTATTGTAATGCCCTTCACCCTCATCTGCCCAGTTGCAAATGGAAGGATTTCTATCTTTTTAAATGCAGAATAATGTTCCACTGTATGTTTATGCCTCAATTTCTTTATCCATTTACCCAATGAGGGACATCTACATTATTTCCATATCTTAGCTGCGGTGAATACTAATGCAGAGAACATGAACACGCAGATCTCAAGATCCCAAGTTCAGTTCTTTCCAAGTTAAAACTTAAAATCTGTCCCTTTCTTGTGATCCCCATTGCTACCACCCTAGCCCATAGGACAGATGGGCATTTCCCTAATTCATGAGGGATATGTTTCAAGACCCCTAGAGGATTCTGGAAGCCATGGATAATGGAACCAAATCCCATATATACATACATGTGATAAAGTTTAAGTCGGGCACAGTAAGAGATGAACAGCAGAAGAGAACAGTCATAGTCATATACTATAATAAAAGTTATGTGCTGGACACAGTGATGCCCGTTTGTAATTCCAATGACTTGGGAGGCTGAGACAGGAGGATCGCAAGTTCAAAGCCAGCCTCAGCAACTTAGCAAGGCCCTAAGCAACTTAGCAAGACCCTGTCTCAAAATAAATAAATAAATAAATAAATAAATAAATAAATAAATAAGCAAGCAAGCTGGGGATGTGGCTTAGTGGTCAAGCACCCCTGAGTTCAATCCCTTGTATCCCTTCCCCCAAATAGTTATGTAAATGTGGTTTCTTTCTCAAAATATACATTGTGTGTGTGTGTGTGTGTGTGTGTGTGTGTGTGTAACTGAACCATGGGGCCTTGCACGTGCTAGACAATTGCTCTACCACTGAGCTATACTCCAGTCCCCCAAAATATTTAATTTTGCTGTATGTATCACTCTTCTTCTTGTGATGATGTGACAATGCACAATGCCTATGTGATGAGATTGAAGTGAGGCCTCGTAAGGGTCCAGTGAACCCAAGCCCGGTGATACTGGACAGTTGATCTGACATCTAACATGGCTACCAAGTGACCAGAGGGCCGACCAGAACGCACACAGCCGAGACACAGTGAGGACAAGCTGGTAAAGGGGTGATTCATGTTCCAGGTGGGAGCAGCGGGACAGTGTGAGATTCCATCACAATACTCAGAATGGCACACGGTTAGGAATTGTTTCTTTCTGGAGTTTTCCATGTAATATTTTCTGACTATGGTTGATAGAGAGTAACTAAAACCTTAGAAATTGAAAACAAAGGTGGGCTACTTCCTTGGAGTAAGAATTATTTCTGGTTGATCTGTAATTCAAATGAAAACTGGGCATTCTTTTTTTTTTTTTAAGTTTTGTGAGTCTGAGTCTCCTACCTCCATCTGACCTCACTCCTGTTGAGGAGGAGGGTCCAGCTCACGTGTCCCCAAGTGAACCAGGATCCAGGTTGCCTTTCCTAGGTTCTGCTCCTGCAGCACTTGAGCCAAATCCTCTGCAAGCCCCTGAGTTGTCTGCTCAGCCTGGATAGAGCTGGTGTGTGTCCTCCTCCCATCCAGCTGCTGCCCGACACAGATGTGTCCAAGCTGATTGCCATCAAGGGTTGATTTTAAGGTTTGAGAGGACTGGTATTCCTGACAGTCCCAGCTGAGGGCCTAGTTCACTCAGTGCCCAATAAACCAATTGCTTCCTGTGGCCTCCCACTGACCCAGTACTGGGCCAGCAGGCGAGGGAGTGATCTGGCAGGAATTATCCCTTCTCTCCCTTTGCCGGCTCCTTTATAAATTACTGCGTGTTAAATCAGTAAAGAGTTCTGTTTCAGGGCAGTGCTGGGGATTCTGAGGACAAAATCTGGCCTTGTGGCTGGTGGAGCAATGTGGGGGTGTGGATGCTTGTGTGCCACCGACTCCCCTCGCCCACGCAGGACAAAGTCCAGACTGCTGCCCCAGGCTCATGGCAAGCCACCTGGCCTATCTGCCTGGCCTTGTTCCTCCTCTTTCTTCTTTGTCTTCCATGCAAACTCCTGCTCAGTTTGGAAGCAGAAAGAGCTGATGGTTTGGGGTGAGGAGAGCATCCCTCACTAGAAGTTGGCTCCTTGGGGAAGCACCCACCACTCATTCTCAGTGCCTTAACTTCTTCATCTGCTAAACAGGGCTAAAGAATTCTGCCTGCTTCACTTGCAGAGCAAATGGAACCACCTCGTGCCCCTGAGCTCAGGAAGGGGGTGCCTTCTGTTCATGCAGGCACCTCCCTTGCAACCTGGAAGTTTTCCTAACTGCTCCCATCATCTCAGAGCTGTTCCTGCTCCTGTTCCCAGGGCACTTTCTAATCTCTTCCCTTACTGCCTTCAGCGTGTTGCCCGATAACCATTTCTTTTTATGATTCTTTTTTTTTTTTTTGCCACTGGAATCTGAGCTTCTTGCTCTGCAGGAAGCTGGGGTTTCCCCACAGGGTACCTGCACACGATTGGTGCTCAATAAATGCCTAATGAAAAAAACATCAGCTGTAGAATTTGACTGCCTTTGAGGAATCTAGAATAGGCAGGCTCCTCCAGCCTCCTACTCTTCTGTCCCCATTCTAAAACAAAACCTTACCTCCTGTCCCTGAAAACAGGGTCCTCCTTGGCCAACTTCTTTTGGGGAAGAGTAAGACTGCACACTTAGTCTGTCTGTCTGTACCTGATGTGGACCAGCCTTGATTTTTACGCCAGGCCCTTTCCTTGTGAATAACTCGACGAGGTGGGTTTTGTTCATATCTTTTCCATTTCACAGGTGGGGAAACTGAGCAACAGAAATTAAGTAACTTGCCTCAAGTCACATAGCTACTAGGCAGCACACACGGGATTTGAACCCAGACCCTTCTGCTCCCTCTGGGCTAAACTGCTAGAGGGTTGAGAGCTTTAAAGGGACAAAGAGAATAGAGCTGGGACGGGGCAGTGAGGGTGTGTGGGTGTGGGTGTGTGTGTGTGAGCCTGTGGGTGTGCAGGGAGGAAGTGGTTACAGAGAGGCTGGAGACTGGAGGGGCTTCTGGGGAGGTGGAGAAGGCAGAGAGAGGAGACCAGAAGCAGTGAGCTGGGCTGATGATGGTGGGGCTGGGGAGGAGAAGACCTGGGCCAGGGAATGGGGCTCAGTGGGCGCCACGTCAACCTTTCCTCCTGACCTGGGCGCAGAGCCAGGCCTCACTTTTGAAGCTAATGAGAAGCAGACGGAGGAGTGGGACGGGCTAGAAGAGCCGGAAGGCTGCCTGTGCTACGTGGCATCCTCCAGCAAGCTCCACGGCTCGCCAGGAGCTTGCTGCCAGCCAGCTGGAGGAACGGGCCAGGGCCCTGCAGCTGGATGGCAGTTCTCCTTCTGGTCTTACTCCAGCCCTGACTTGCCAGCCTAAGAGGGTGTATTTTATTAAAAGCTGGATTTAAATCTTAGCAGCATTGGTGAATGATACAGGATGTGCTCATGGAGATGCCAGTCACCCACCAGAGGGTGTCCTTCCCCCAGGGTTTCCCTTTCCTTCCCTGGCACCTGAAGGGTCCTGCCCCAGGCTGAGTCCCCTTGGGGCAGCAGGTTACAAACTGCATCAGCTCTTCCAGGGACGGGGGTGGGTGGGTGGTACAGATGCTTTGAAGCAGGAAGGGCTGCTCTGAAGGGGTCGCTGTGGCTCAACCTCCTGCAAGGGCATAGGGGGATGGGGTGGCAATTCCAGAAGGGCCAGGACTAGGTGTGCTGATGACAGCTGTAACCCCAGTACCTTGCACCTGGCATTGTGTACCTGGTACATGCATAATGAACATCCTAGCTGCATAACACCACAGCTCTGCAAACAGGTTCTGGAATCAACGATGGGTGTGAATTTCAGCCCCAACACTTACTAGCTCAGGAGAGGGTTTAACCTCTTTTTTTTTTTTTTTTTTTTTGACCCCAAGGATGCTTTACCACTGAGTTACATCCCCAGCCCTTTTTATTTTTATTTTGAGACAGGGTCTCACTTAGTGCCTCACTAAAGTTGCTAAGGCTGGTCTTGAATTTGTGATCCTCCTGCCTCAGTCTCCCAAGTTGCTGGGATTATAAGCATGCTTCACGGAGCCTGGCAGTGTTTAACATCTTTTTTTTTTAATATTTATTTTTTTTCTAGTTGCAGTTAGACACAAAACCTTTATTTTATTTATTTTTATGTGGTGCTGAGGATTGAACCCAGGGCCTCACATGTGTTAGACATGTGATCTACCGCTGAGCCACAACCCCAGCCTAGTGTTTAACATCTTTAAGCTTCAATTTTTCTATCTTTAAGATGGGAATAACAAGGGTATTTACCATATGAAAGGGGTTGGGAAGATTATATCTAATATTTATGAGCACTTAATATGTGCCGGGCTGTTTCCAAGTCCCTGTTCCTCTCTTCTATATCCTTGAGGCTCTGTGCTTCTGCTCCCCAAAATGTACAATATGGTATGTTTTCACTACTCCAGGGTCATAACACCTGACTGAAGTTGGATCTCTCTGGGTCAAATTCTACTCCATCCAGGTCCACCTGTCTGCTCCTGCATGCTCAGCAAGGAGGAGGGTAATAGGAAAGGTACATCAAATTGTCCACTAGGAACAGATTGAAGGACAAGCATCTCCCAACGTCACCTTCAGACCATGATTTCTATATTATTTTTATTTTTTTTAAGAGAGAGAAAGAGAGAGATTTTTTAAAAAAAAATATTTATTTATTTATTTATTTTTTAGTTTTTGGCGGATACAACATCTTTGTTGGTATGTGGTGCTGAGGATCAAACCTGGGCCGCACGAAAGCCAGGTGATCGCGCTACCGCTTGAGCCACATCCCCAGCCCCAATTATTTTTTTTTTATTTTATTTTTTTAAAGAGAGAGTGAGAGAGGGAGAGAGAGAGAGAGAGAATTTTTAATATTTATTTTTTAGTTATTGGCGGACACAACATCTTTGTTGGTATGTGGTGCTGAGGATCGAACCCGGGCCACACGCATGCCAGGCGAGCGCGCTACCGCTTGAGCCACATCCCCAGCCCAGCCCCAATTATTTTTATTTTATCCTCTTAATTTCTCTTTCTCTGGGACTCTCAATAAACTGAGAGTCACAAGGATATCCCAATTTACATTTCCAAACTGCCACCTGCCAGTTTCCTTCACAAACCTGATTTTCTGGGCAGACGGATCCCCTCTGCCAAAGGAACAGGACAGGTTTCTTGCCGCCTCCAAACTTCAGCTCACACTTGCCTCTTCACCCAGATCATCCCCTTCTGCTACGCTTTGACGGCTCTTAAAATCCAACCTCTCATTTCTTCAAGAATTTTGCATGATTCCCACCTGGAGTGCCCAGGATCTTCTGAATGTAGCTTTTATTGTGTCTTATACTCACTTGGTCACTTTCTGTATCACCATCAGGAAACATTAGTGAAAGTCTTTCAAATGGGCAAGGAAAAGAAAAGTCACTGAATGTCCAGTCTAGGGTACACTTCCAGTCTTTTGTGGTCTTTGACAATTCTGTGAATCAGAAAAAGAATAATAATGCAAATGATTTGTATCCATAAAAATGCAAATTACTTAAGTCCAGTAGAATGCAATCAATTGTTACCCTGTGGATAGACTTCTTTTGCATCTAATTGTAAGATCATTTCAACATTTGGATGATGTATGTGTGTGTAGTTTTTGGAATTCTCCTTCAAACCAGTTAGAATATATTATGTGAATAGATTATTAACTAATATATCAATATTATAACTAATATTAATTAAGCCACAAGGGTATCCCAATTTACATTTCCAAACTGCCACCTGCCAGTTTCCTCCACAAACCTGATTTTCTGGGCAGACAGATCCCCTCTGCCAAAGGAACATGACAGGTTTCTTGCTGCCTCCAAACTTACAACTAATATTAATATATTAGTTAATAATATATTAACTAATGAGGATTAATTAATGACTAATCCTCATTAGTTAATGACTTAAATAAAATCTTTATATTTTCTTACGAGCTTTACAACTTTACAATTTTCCTCCAACTTACTTCCTAATGTTATTTAATTTGAAAATTGAATTAAAGTCACTGGTTTGGTACACTGTATCCATTGGTGTTTTGGGGAGCAAGCAACAGAAATCAAGTGTAGCTAATGTTAAGCTTTAAGGAAAAAAAAAAAAGAAGAAGAAGAATCTATTGGAAGATTATTGAATGGCTTGCAGAATCCATAAAAAGTCCAAAGTTGTGAGCTTGGGAAGTGGATGAGAGCCATTGTGGTTTGGTGGCAGGACTACAAGCAAAGACATGCCACAAGAATGGGCTGGCGTGGAAACCACTTCTGGGCACTGTCATTGTTGGACATCACAGCTGATGGCCTCTGGCCACTCTCTCAGTCATTAGTTGCTGCTCCCACAAACTGAACACTAAATAGTTCTTGAGTTTTTTTTCAAAATTTGTTCAAGATTTGAAATCTTGGACAAGATTATCCAATGGTCTGGGGCAAGGACTATGTATGCCCTTGCCCTTGGCTTCCTGGAATCTAAATCCCACGAAGATCCAGAATGGGCATACCTCCAAAATAGAAAAGGAGCTTCCAGAATGTGAAAACCATCTACCAGTTTTGTTTTGGTGGTACTGGAGAATCAAACCGAGGTCCTTACATATGTGCCAGACAGGCACCTTACCACTGAGCTGCATCCCCAGCCCTCCAGTCCTTCTTAACAACTAATTGTGAGTTCTTTAAGGGCTATGCATACATTCCTTGTTTAAATAATAAGGAGATCCCCAAGGGACTCAGTTTACTAGACCTTGTAGAAATATTGTACAGGAGACCAAGAGAGAATATAGCATTAGAGAATGTCCAAGCTGCAGGTGGCAACAGAAGTCACTTGGAGCAATCCTCTTGAAGATGTCAGGTAGAGGAGCTGGAGGGTTCTGTGTGGTCAGTAAGATGGTCACAGGATTATGACAGTCTCATGGTATGATTTGGGGACTGTCCAAGAGATATTCATGAAACGGGGCATGCCCACGAACTCCAAATCCTGTTATTGTCACCATCTGGAGGGAACAATCATGGACTAATTTTAAATCGCATCTCGAAGAACCTTTGGCTTTAGGGCCATTTCCCAGTGGCCTAGGCAGCTGGCTTCTCTTGCCAGGTGTGTTTTACTGATGTGGTTGGCTACAGAAACTGGAATGTACAGTGTTCTGAAGATGAGTTTGCAAAACTGAAACCCTGCCCTTGAGAACTTTCTAGAAATCATAGCTGCAGAGAGATGTGAGCACAGAGCCAAGGGCAGTCTTCCGGCCGGCTCTGGAGACTCGCCTACATCCCCTGGTATGCCCCTGCTGGTTTGGGGGAATTCAACAGCCTGTGGCTCCAATGTGTTCCTTCCAACAGGCCCTTTGGAGGGAAGCTGGCTCTGGTTGTCCCTTTGCTTGGACTACTGACCTCCACGCTCCCTCTCCTACTCCTCCTCTTTCTCTCACTCCATATCCTGATTGCTGGAAGGCAGGGACCTGTACCTGGGACCCAGGGTCCAAGTGCAACTGCCAGGCTTCCATTCCCCCTCTCCATTTTGAGGGGAGCAAGGGTCCTAGGCGGGCCAGGACTGGGTGTTCCCCAACAAGGGTGAGTGGGGGGTTTCTGGTAGACAGGCCAGAAACCCCCCACTGGAGTAGGCCCTTGGGGTTGGAGGAGGTGCCTTAGAAAAGCACAGGCAGGAAGCCAGGTGTCCCGGCTGAACATTATGGTGGTTTTCTCTTTTCCATTCATGCACCTTCTCTCAACTCCAGAGGGACACAGCCTGCTCCACTGCACCTGACTGGAACTGGAAGAGGAAAGGGAGGGATGGAAGGAAGAAGGTGATTAACACTGCTGAGCTCTGACTAGTGTCCAGGTTGCACTCTACTTAATCTTCATCAGCACTCAGTGAGGTAAGGATTAGTGCCCATTTTACAGATGGTGGTACGGAGGCTGAGAGAGCTAGAAGGTGAGAACTCAGACCCTTCCAGCTCAAAAGGGCACGGTCTTCTGAAGGTACAAGGATGAATCCTGTCTCTCCCTTATGACCCGCTCCAGCTCATCAGTTCTGCTATCAGCAAAAACCCCAAGTGTGGTTGACTCATTAGCAAAATTTAAAAAATAGAAAGAAAGAAAGAAAGGTGGCATTGAGATTTTTCTGTTTTATTTAAAAAATCCTTTGTAGACATTTATTTGCCCATTTGAAATGGACTTAGTTATGGTTTTTGGAAGTTCCCTTGAGGGGGGGACTTTCATTTCCTTGTAGAGGTTTTCAGCTGGAGTAATGGCGATTGCCTCTTGCTTCTCTAGCTCAGGAAAGTGAGAGGAGTAGAGAGAGGACCCTGTGGAGGCTGCTGGGCTGGCTGGCACTTTGCTGCCCTAGGAGTCTACCATCCAAGTCCATGAGCACCGCCCTTACCCACAAGGGGCAGCAGCATGGTGAGGGGGTATGCACACCTCAAAGACACACCCACCACTGTCATTCCACTGCTCCTTGAGCTGCTCCAGAGCCTCCATTTCTCCATCTGTAAAATGGGAATGGTGCTCCAATCCACTTCCTGGGTTGGTTGTGAGGATTAAGATGACTGCCAGAAGAACTAGTCGGCAGGGATATACAGTGACCTTCCAGGCTTCTCAGAAATTCCCTGGGGAAAGAGCCTCTGTTTTCAATAGAAACCTCATGCAGTCTGTCATGTTGCGGGGGGGGGGGGGGGGCTCTCAAGTATTTTATTTTGAACAACCTAGTGAGGTATGGGAGGGACGTGTTACCTGAAACAATCTCCATCAGAGGTGATTCTGGCCATTAACCAAGGTCATCTGAAGGAAATGCTCAAAAGGAGGTATTAGAGTTTGAAGGTGTCCCCTCTAAAGTTTCTATTGAAACTTACCACCACTGTGTTGGTAGTAACAGGTGGGGCCTCCCCCACCTTCATGAATGGATTAGTGCTTTTATGAAAGAGCTGGAAGGGTGGGCACAGTGGCGCGTGCCTGTAATCCCAGTGACTTGGGAGGCTGAGGCAGGAGGATTGCAAGTTTGAGGTCCGGCTCAGCAAGACCCTATCTCAAAATAATAAATAAATAAATAAAAGGCTGGGGATCTAGCCCAGTGGTAGCACACCCCTCCGTTCAATCCCTAGGAAAACACACACACACACACACACACACACACACACACACACACACACTAAGGGCCCATATTCCATGTGAGGACACAGCATTTTTCCCTTCTGGAGACACAGCAGTCAGGCACCATCTTGAAAGGAGAAAGAGAAGGGCCTCTCCAGCACCTTGATCTAGGACTTCCAGCCTCCTGAACTGTAAGGGAATTAGTTTCTGCTCTTTCCAGCCTGGGGCATTTTGTTACAATAGCACAAACAGGCTGAGATAGGAGGCTAGGAAATTGAACCAGATCTGGAATGGATTCTGAAGGGTGTGGCGCTCCAAGTTGTTGCACTGGAGTGTGAACAAGTCTTTTAAGGACACTTAAGAAAGCCTTACCCTGGGTGGTTACATTATGGAGATCAAGCTTTGGCACCTCGGTGCTGAATGGGACAGCCAGCTGCCCTAATGTTATGCAAATAGGTGCTTGAGGCTGGGGATAAAAATTCCAGCAAAAGCATCCTACAGATTCCAAAAATGCTGTATCACCAAGAATGGGGAAGGGAGGGAAGAAAATGTGCTGGGGGAAACGAAAATGACTCAAAAAGGTGCCTTCAATGATGAGAAAAGATGAGCTGGAAGAGTTGGAATAACATCGAATCTCTGATTGAGTGCAAAGAAAGCGACTTTTTCTAAATTAATGTTATCATCGCACATAACGTGATTATAAGCATATAGGGCAGGTCATCAAGGCTATAAGGAGACTTTTTTTTTTAACTATTTCATCTGCTTTAGAAAAGATTATGTATTCCATTAGATCACAAATCCTTTGGATCTTTTAAGTGGGGAAGCAGGGAATCTTCCTATTTTGGGGTTGTCTTATATTTGGATGTTGAAGCAGATGCTGTTGGTGTTTTTCCAGAACGCCTGATTCCCAGCTGCAAGCTTTGTGACTTTGCCCCAGGGTTTCCTCTGGCTGCCTGCACCAGGGATGGCTGTAAGTGCCGGGCCATGATACACCCTGGAACAGACAGATGGGATTTGGGGTACAAATCCCCCAGCTCCCTTGTCGCTGGATGAGATGCTGCTGAGGTGTCTATTTTGCACTGGCTCCCAAGGTCCCCTACGGGGATGGAGCTCCAGTGGCCTCAGCCATAGCTTCCTCAATCCCATACCTTTCCTGGCTGCCCTCCATTCTCTGTCTCCCCTCCTAGTGATTCCAGGATCCCCTCTAAATAAAGTGGATTGACCAGAATCCTGGTCTCAGTCTGCTTCTGGGGAAGTCCCACCTAATAACAGGAGAATGATAATTATGATCACTCTTATTTTCATCTTGATAAAGATCAGGAAAATGATCTTCACTCTCTGATCTCTGGTGATGTACTACCTACTCTCTCTGTCCCCAGGGCTTGTGGGAAAATTTTGAGGTCTGGTCAGGAAAAGGGATGTCTGACTGTATATTTGTCTTAAAGCAATCTCAAAATGATTTAGTTTCTCTCTCTCTCTCTCTCTCTCTCTCTCTCTCTCTCTCTCTCTCTCCCAATTATGTGCTTGAGCAGCTAAGCCAAAAATTGGTCCATCCAGAGCAATTAAAAGCTTCCTTTGCCAGACCTTGGGGATTTCTGTCTGATCAATGAGAAAAACACCATAGTTGGAAAACAGCCGAAACCAAGAACAGAACAGTCGTGCCTTAGCTGTTCACATGCGCTAAAACACCATTAAAATTTGTTTTTAAAAGAACCTTTTATTTTACAATATGGGTGTGTGTGTGTGTGTGTGTGTGTGTTGTGTGGATATTATGTAAGTGACCAGAAACTTCTCATTCAATTTTCCAGTCCTTTTGCCTTCAAACTGGAATTTGTACAAATTTCTATGGGACTCTACTTATAGGTTCATGCACCACGGTAAGGTAGTTAGTATTTTATTTATTGATTTACAATAAAATAAAAACAACAGAAATCATGTAACACATAGTTACAATGGTTCAGTCTTTTTGTTAAGAACTCCGCATGCACTATCTCTGCTGATTTAATGATACTAGGAAGAGGTCTCTGTTATTATCTCTAATTCATCATTGTAATCATTGTAGCTCCTCAGGCTCAGAGAGGTTAAGTAATTTGTTTGAGATCACACAGGCAGGAAGTAGCAGAATAAGGCTATCAATCCAGGCAACCTGGCTTCAAAACCCAGATTCTTATAGATATCAACTTCCTTGGCTGACTTTATTGACTTTGCCACTTTACCTCAAGGACTTGAAGTGGGCAGATTTTGATTCTTATGCCATTTTTTTTTTCTGCTAGTCTCACTTGTGGAGAGTTTAATAACTTGACTCTGCTACCTGTGGCTATGGACGGGACCACAGCCACCGTGCTGATGAGCGCTTCCTGGGCCTGTTGTGCCCAGCTGCTATAGTGAGTGTCCTTTAGCACCTAGAAAATGCTTCTGTGTGTTCACAGCAAGCCAGTTCTCACTGAGGCTGCTTCTGTCCTGGAAAGGGGAGTGACAACTTATCCAGAAAGGCAGGATGAGTACAGAAAACACAGAACGCAAGTCGAAGCCATACCAGAAGGCTCCTGGGGGCTGAAGGAGCCCAGGAGTGGATAAAGAATAAGGGGAGTCTCCAAGAACATTCTGGGATGCTGCTCAATTCCCTACCATGCCTAAGACAGTCCTCACGAGCAAGAAGGCCCTGGTCCATGACAGGGGTGAGACTGAGCTTGAGAAAGTGGGTCTGGAGGAAGGCTAGACGGGTCCACAGACTGCAGGCACCAGGTGCAGTGACAGATTCTGTTTCTTCTCTCCTTTAAGCTTCTTTCTCTAACAATCAAGAGAAGGGCACTCAATAATTATGGCCCAATCAAGTAATAGTTCTTCTTTCTTTTTCTTTTTTTAAAAATAGTCGAAGCCATACTAGTAGTGCATGCACTTGGTAAGAAATTCAGTACAAAACGGTTCAGAAGTATACACAGGGGAAGTCATGATCTTGCATACCTGTGCATCATGGTCTCTGGCACCCCACTCTATGGGGAACCACTGTTAATGTAGATCGTGTGTGTGTGTGGGGGGGGCTGGGATTTAACCTAGGGACTTGCACATGCTAGGCAAGTGCTCTACCACCGAGCTGCATCCCCAGCTTGACCTATTTCTTGAGTATCCTTCCGGACGGAGTTTTACAATCTCAGCATGAATGATTCTTTAGACCAGGCAATGCTTTGTCACGGGGTGTCCTGTGCAAGGCAGCATCCCTGGCCTCTCCCCACTAGATACTAGTAGCACCTCCCAGTTGTGACACCTGGAAATGTCTCCAAGCATTGACAGATGTCTCCTGGGAAGAGGGATGCTTGATGGAGAACCACTGTTTTAGAGATATCCTTTGCTTACAGTCACACATGTATTTATGAAAATATGTTTTTTGCTTGTGGTGTTTAGCGCATAAGGTGCTCCATAAATATTTATTGAAAGACTGAGTAACTGAGAATAAAAAATAGTAAATCAAATCCTACCTTAAATGCCTTGTGGGATGGGGGGTCTAGGTAGCATATAGCCTAACACAAATACTGGATATGAAATAATTTTTTTCCTGATTTTTACTCCTGTTTTGCTTTAAGGAAGTCCCACCTCGTTGGGCTTCCCAAGCGTTCTCATCCCCCCAGCCTGAGAGCAGGGATGAATCCAGGTGCCTTAGCGCTCTACCCTCAGAAGCAGCTGGGCTGCTCCCAATTCATGATGGTGGCATTACTACTCGACATGTTAGGGTCTTTTTCTCTTCCCCCACTTACTCTGATCCAGGACTGATGGGGTGGTGAGTATCAGAGATGTGCTTCACATGCCCCCAGGGACCCTCGGACCCCATCTGTCCTGCTCTGTCAACATCTGCTTTCATGACAGGCTGTGGCCTTGGTTCTGCAGAGAGTGCCCTTTATAAGAAGGTGAGGGCATTAGTTCAACTTGGGCAATCAGCCCAAAGTCCACTTTGTGTAATTCTGGGCAGCTTGCCCAGTTTCTTCCTGGAGTACAGCTGGCCCAGGATGGTCTCTGGATTTTCCACGTTTCCTGGAGTGGGTGGGTGAGGTGCTGGTTGCTGGGTGGGTGACCTGTGCCAGCCACCATTAGGGCCTTCTGACAGTGGAGACTCTGCTGGGTGGGGTGCTGCTGGTTTATCCCTTCCTCTGGGCCCCGAGTGGGTGGGCATGGGGGCATACAGCCTGCTTTCCTGTGGATACAGAACAGGGTTGAGAGGGCAGGACCTTGGGAAGGGTATGTGGCCAGGAAGTGTTAGCTGGGAGCTCTGCTGAGACTAGGGTTGGGGGCCTCTCTCTAGGGTGGCTTTAGGATAACCAGTCTTGTTACATGGTGTCTCAGGGTTTCAAAGGCACATGCCCTGAAAGAGAGAGACCTGTAAAAACTTCCTGGTCTTGTCTGAGAGGTCGAACCATGAGACTGCAGTCACCCAACATTTATAGCAGACTCTACCAGCTGAGGGGGTCCCAGGTTCAGATTCCACCTCTCTGTGGGGAGTACCTTGTTGTATGATACAAAAGCAAGTGGGATGGGCGGTTGTAGCAGTTCTGGACAATGTCACCTGCAACAGACTGCAATGGGTTTCAATCCTGGAGCACAGGAGAGAAAACAGGATCCCACCTCTGCAACCCAGAACTTCCTGCTGAGTATTCCATGTAAGCTTTTTTTGACAGCGAGGTCAAGATTAAGACTGAATCCGTTCAAAGAACCCAGAAATGCTCTCTGCCCAAGTCTCTTGTTCTGCTTCCCTGCTGTCCCACCAGTGGAAAGGTTGGGACAAAGCAGGAAAGAGAACAGTATTCCTCCCTTATCTATGGCTTTTCTTTCTGCATTTTCAGCTACCTACAGTCAAGTCTGGTAAGAAAACAGTAAATGGATTCCAGAAATAAACAAGTCATACATTTTAAATTGCGCATCCTTCTTCTTCTCCTTCTCCTTCTCCTTCTCCTTCTCCTTCTCCTTCTCCTTCTCCTTCTCCTTCTCCTTCTCCTTCTCCTTCTCCTTCTCCTTCTCCTTCTTCTTCTTCTTCTTCTTCTTCTTCTTTTTTTTTGTATGAGGGATTGAACCCAGGGGTGCTTAACTACTGAGCCACATCTCCAGCCCCAGCCCCCAACTTTAATTTTTTTTTTTTTAATTTAGACAGGGTCTTGCTGAATTGCTTAGGGCCTCTCTAAGTTGCTGAGCCTGGCTTTGAACTTGGGATCCTCTTGCCTCGGCCTCCCAAACCATTGGGATTATAGGTATGCACCACCACGCTCAGCTCTAAATTGAGCATCATTCTGAGTAGCATAATAAAATCTCATGCCATCTGCTCTGTCACACGTGGGATAAACATCCTTTTGTCCAGTGGATCCATGCTAAATATTCCACCTGCGCATTAGTCACTTAGTAGCCCTCTCAGTAATCAGATCACTTATTGCAGTATTGCAACACTGTGTTCAAGTAATCCTTATTTTACTTAATAATGGCCCCAATGTGCCAGAGTTGTGATGCAGGCAATTTTACTATAGTATGTCATCATAATTGTTCTTTTCCATCATTAGCTTTTGTTAATTGTTTCTTACCATGTCTAATTTATAAATTAAATTGTATCATCGGTATATATGTATAAGAAAAAACAGAGCCAGGTGTGGTAGTGTATACCCATAAGCCTAGTGACTCAGGAGGCACAGGCAGGAGGATCACAAGTTCAAGGCCAGCCTTGGTAACTTAGTGAGATACTATCTCAAAAAAAAAAAAAAAAAAAGGAAAAAAAAAAAAACCTACAAAGGACTAGGGATGTAGCTTCGTGGTAGAGCAGTCAGAATTCCATCTCTGGTTCCACAAAAACAAAACAGAACAAAACACAGTTTATATAGGGTGGGTACTGTCTGTGATTTCAGGCATCTGTCTACTGGGGGTCCTGGACTGTACCTGCTGTGGTGAGAGTGAGTTTACCGGGTCTATACTGTTAGACTGGCAGTTTTTGTCCATCTCTGAATCCAGGGGTGTTTTACCACTGAGCTACTATCCCCAACCCTTTTTAAAAATTTGAGACAGGGTCTCACTAAGTTGGCGTACAGCCTTGTTAAGTCGCTGAGGCTGGCCCTGAACTTGTGCTCTTCCTGCCTCAGCCTCCCCAGTTGCTGGGATTACAGGTGTGCACCACGCCTAGCTTCCTGCACCCACTCTTAGACCACCCTCTTCTTTCTCCCTTACCATCAATCACAACTCCTTGTTGGAGAAAGTGATTGACGTCTTTCAATATCTCATGGACCTGGAAAACTCCAATCCCCTGCTCTTGTTGCCACCAGTAACTTCAGTCTCTAAAGCGTTCCAGTTCTCATCTTGTTTCTTCAGCTCTCGGTAGCACTGAACAGCACCTGTCTTCATTCTTGGAGCCCTTTTTCAGACACCCCTGCATCTTCTTCCGACATTGGCTCTTTCTTCTTTTCCAGGGAGCACCCTTGGGTCTCTTCTTATTTACCCCATGACTTCCTCTATCCCCTGTGTAATCCATGACCTTTTTTCTTATGAGCTCTGAATCTCACATTTCCACTTTCCCATGATATAACCTGATCACCATCCATCTCAGATCCACTTGACCAAGTTCAACTTGTTATCTGCTTTCTCTGATGCCCTGTTCCTTCCATATCACTGAGTAGCACTATTCTATGGGTCACAGAACCAAACCAATCTACCAATTGATTACAATTCCTATCAAAATACCAATGGCATTCTTCACAGAAATAGAAAAGGAAAAAAAAAAAACTCCTAAAATTTATGTAGAACCACAAAAGACTCCCAATAGAGAAAGTGATCCTGTATCAAAAGGAACAAATAGTAGGCATTACAATATCTGACTTCAAAGCATATTCCAAAGCAATAATAAACAAAGCAGCAGGGTACAGATATAAAAATGAACACATAGACCAATGGAACAGAATAGAAAACCCAGAGATAAATCTACACCTCTATAGCCAACTGATTATCAATGAAGACATCAAACACATAGATTATAGAAATAATAGGGCTGGGATTGTGCCTCAGTGGTAAAGTGCTTGCCTAGCATGCATTAAGCATTGGGTTCGATCCCCAACACCACATAAAAATACTAAATAGACAAAATAAAGGTATTGTGACCATCTACAATTAAAAATATTTTTAAAAATAGAATATTTCCTTCCTTCCTTTTTTTTTTGAGGGGGGGTGGGTACTAGGAATTGAACCCAGGGGTGCTCAACTACAGAGCTACATCCCCAGCCTTTTTAAACTTTTTTTGAGATGGGATCTTGCTGAGGCTGGCCTTGAACTTGTGATCCTCTTGCATTAGCCTCCCAAGTATGTAGGATTACAGGCATGTGCCATTGTGTATGGCAAGGACAATTTTTTTCCCGTAAATGGGTCTGGAAAATTGGATATCCATAAACAGAGAAAAGAAAATAGATCTCCATCTCTCACCATACACAAAAAATCAACTCAAAATGAATTAAAAGCTTAAATGTATGACCCCAAACTATGAAACTAATAGGAGAGAATGCAGGGAAAACACTGCAAGGTATTGGTCTGATTTTTTTGGATGTGGCCTCAAAAGCATAGGCAACAGAGGCAAAAATAGACAAGTGGATTACATCAAATTAAAAAGTGTCATTACAAGCTGGTTGTGGTGGCACACGCCTGTAATCCCAGTGGCTCAGGAGGCTGAAGTAGGAGCATTGAGAGTTCAAAGCCATCCTCGGCAAAAGCGAGGCACTAAGCAGCTCAGTGAGACACTGTGTCTAAATAAAATACAAAATAGGGCTGGGGATGTGGCTCAGAAGTGGAGTGTCCCTGAGTTCAATCCCTGGTACCCAAAACAAACAAAACAAAACAACAAAAGTGTCATTACAGCAAAGGAAATTGTCAACAGAGTAAAGAGACAACTTGTGGAATGGGAGATGATATTTGCTAACTATTTATATGACAAGGGATTAAGTTCCAGAACATATAAGGAACTCAACAACCCAACACCAAAAAGCTGAATAATCCAATTAAAAAACATGGGTGAATGGCCTGACTAGTCATTTCTCAAGAGGATATATGAATGGTCAATACTCATATGAAAAATTTCTCAACATTGCTAATCATCAGGGAAATGTAAACCCAAACCACAACGAGACATCACCTTGCCCCAGTTAGAATGGCTATTAGCAAAAAGACAAAAAAACCAAACCAAACCAAAACAAAATGCCAGGCATGGTGGCATGCCCCTGAATCCCAGTGAGTAGGGAGGCTGAGGCAGGAGTGCAAATTCAAGGCCGGCCTGGGCAATTTAGTAGGACCCTCAGTAACTTAGGTGAGACCCTGTCTCAAAAAAAAAGGACTATGGGGCCGGGGTTGTAGCTCAGCGCTTGCCTAGCACATGTGAGGCACTGGGTTTGATTCTCAGCACTTCATATAAATAAGCAAAATAAAGGTCCATTGACAACTAAAAAATATTTTAAAAAATGGACTGGGAATGTAGCTCAGTGGTAAAACACCATGGATTCATTCCTCAGTACAAAAGAAAGAAAAACAAAAGACAAAAAATTACAGATGCTGGTGAGGATACAGAGAAAGGGGAATTCTCATACACTGTTGGTGGAAATGTAAATTAGTATAACTGCTATGGAAAAGAGTATGGAACACCCTCTGAAAACTAGAAATAGAAGTCCCATATGATCTAGCCATCTCACTACTGGGTATATATTCAAGAAAATTGAAATCATAATGTGGAAGAGACCTGTGCACTCATGTGTTTATTGCAGCACTATTCACAACTGTCAAGAGGTGGAATCAACCTAGGTGCCGTCAACGAATGAATGGATAAAGAAAATGTGGGCTATAAACATAGTGGAATATTATTCATCTGTAAAAAGCAACAAAATTCCATCATTTGCAGCAAAATAGAAGGAACTGGATGACATTTTGTCAAGTGAAATAAACCAGGCACAGAAAAACAAATACCATGTGTTCTCATTGATATGTGGAAACCAAAAAATTGATCTCCAAAAAGTAGAGAGTAAAGTAATGGATATCAGAGCCTGGGAAATGTGTGGGGGAGGAGGAATGAAGAGAAGACGGTTAATGGTACAAGGGTGCACTTGGAAGGGGGAATAACCTGTAATGTTCTATAGCACAGTAGGATAACTATGGTTGGCAATTGAATATTTCAAATTAGCCAGTAGAGAGGATTTTGAATGTTATAAACACAAAGAAATGATATATGTTCATGATGATGGAGATGCCAGTTACCCTCATCTTATCCTTATACATTGTGTATAGGTATTGATATGTCTCAGTGTGTCTATGTACTCTAATATACATGCTTATACACACACACATACACACATATATACATATATGTTGATATTGATATAGATAGATTGATTGATTGTTCTGGGGATTGAACCCAGAGGCACTTTACCATTGAGACATATTCCTAGCCCTTTTATTTTTATTTTGAGACAGGGTCTCACTAAATTCAGGGGCACTCCACCTCTGAGCCTCATCCCCAGTCCTATTTTCTATTTTATTTATAGACAGGGTCTTACTGAGTTGCTTAGTGCCTCGCTTTTGCTGAGGTTGGCTTTGAACTCAAGATTCTTCTGTCTCAGCCTCCGGAGCTGCTGATCAGGTGACATCTGAGTAAAGACCAAAAGGAAACACAGGTCAGCCAGGCAGATATTGGGCCTTTCTTCTGCATCCCATGGCCACAGCCCATCACTGTTTCTCCCCTGAACCCTGGCACTTCCTTCCCATTGGCTTTTTGCCCCCACTCTCATCATTCCTTCTCCATTCCCTTTCAGTGTTTGCTGTTTTCAATAGGATACTGTTCAAACTCCCAACTATACATAATACAAGGGCAGTCACAACTGTCTCCAACCCTTTTCTCAGCTAAACCTGAGACAGAATTTGCTGGGGTGGACAGAATTCCAAGATGGCACCATGATGTTGGTGTTACCTCCGAATGACCCCCTCCTCTTAAGAGAGGGTAAATTCGGTGGCTTGCTTCCAGCAAGAAGCAAGAATATGGCATTCCCACCTTCTCTATATAAAATTCTGTCTTATCCGACTTTATCAAGATTCTGCCACCCTTGAAAAAAACAGCCATGTTGTAAATTGCCTATGGAGAGGGCATGGAGGGGAGCCGCAGATGGTCCTAGGAGCTGAAGGCAGCCTCTAGCCAATAGCTGGGGTGAGGAAATGAATCCTGGGAAAAATCTGAACGAACTTGGAAGAAGATTCTTCCTTGTCAAGCCTCAGACAAAATCATAACCCCAGCTGACACCTTGTGCAACCTGGAGAGTCCCTGAGCAGGGAACCCAGCCAGTCACGCCCAGGCCCTGACCCACCAAAGCTGAAATAATGCATGTGTGTTATTTTCAGCCTCTGCATTTGTGTTGGGTTGTTACACACCGAGAAGAAACTCATACACTCCCCCTTCATATCCTCAGTCGTCAGACTGCCCCTGCTTCTGAATGAGTTTTCTTCTTCATGCCCTGCTGTGAACACAAATTCTATGTACACAAGGTCTCCAATCTTACCTTATCTCTGTTTCTCCTTTAAAACCCCATCAAAATGTCCCCTTTTCCCTATATGCCATATAACCACTCTCCCAACCCCTAATCCATGGTCCTCACCTCTCCTCCACTCATGCATCACAGTCTCTCTCATATGATATTTATATTTTGGGTGCTGAGGATGGAACTCAGGGCCTCGTGCATGCTACACAAGTGCTCTACCACTGAGCTGCACCCCCAATCCTCGTCCCTTCCTTATTCATCTTTCCATCTCTGGATCTAGTTCAGTGCCTGATTTCCAGAGTGTGGTGTGTTGTCTTTGGTGGGGTTGCTGGTATCCACAAATTCCTTAAAATTGCCTGGTGAATGTGGCTCAGGAACATTTTTTTTTTTTTCTGGGAGCATAGATTCCAACAAACTCTCAAAGAGGCTTGGGGTCCTGGAAAGACTGATCGAAACAGGGTGTGGATGCCAGTTTGTTGAATGTAAGCCACTGGGTTATGGCCCACTATGGGGATGTTCGTTTTTAGCCTGCTGCTAATTGTGGCTTTGCTGGAAGAATTGGAAGCTCCCGCTGCGTTTTGCAGCAGAGCTGCCATTTGACATCTGTAAATGCACATTTACACAGACGCCCCAGGCTCCCACGAGGGGTGAATGGGATCCAGCCTGGGGAAAGAGAGAGGAAGCAGGGTGGGCCAGGGTGCAGGGAAGCCCAGCCCACTGCAAGAAGAACAGACAAAATGCAGCGTCTTTGGGGACAAAGTGTGAAGGAGGCACCTAGAAGCCTGGATAATTCTGCCTGTTCCTTTTAATAGTGCCAGGTGCTAGGATAACTATTCTACTCTGCCAGCTCCCCTGGGCTCTAGAGGATGGCGTTTGGCAGTGCCAGTGTATTTTTAGCCCTCCGGCAAGTGGAACAAAGTGCTCAGAGAGGTGCTGTTTCGCTCTTGGCTCTGGGCAACAGTGGCTGCTTTCTCAGAAGGGGAAGTTCCCTCTCTAGACACAGTGGAGCTAGGGTCCAACCCCCCACTTCCCTCTAAGGCTCTCTGACACAGGAACCTGGGAAAGAGATGCCTTCAGCATGGATGGATGTGTGCCTAGCGTGGTTGAGGGGAGACAACCAAGGAGGTAGTCTTTCACGGGGAGGGAAATTCACAAAGCCAGAAATCCCCTACATGGAGGCTGACTGCTGCTTCTTTTTCTTTTTTTGGTACTGGGGATTGAACTCAGGGGCACTTAATCACCGAGTCACATCCCCAGCCCTTTTTTAGATTGTATTTAGAGAGAGGGTCTCACTAAGTTGTTTAGGGCCTCGATAAGTTGCTGAGGCTGGCTTTGAACCCACGATCCTCCTGCTGGGATTACAGGTGTGCACCACTGTGCCTGGCCTGGCTTCTTCTTGATGCTTTCTCTGGGGAAAAATCTTGTGTCCTACCCAGGGTTAGAGGGCCAGTCAGGCAGCTCTAGGCCAGGGGCTAGTAGGATGAATGGGCCCCTGACCCCAGCCAGGAAAGTCCTGTCCCTGATGGCTGCAGGGAGGGGGGATGCCGGTGAGAGTGGCGGGAAGCCACTTCCTGATGACCCAGGGATGAACACTCAAGGTCAACCTTGAACATTGATCTGCTAAATATTTGCTTGGAACTCTGACCCAGTGAACTTCCTGTCCTCACCCCTTCCCCAGCTGCAGCAGCACTGCCCCTTGATTCTGGACGGATGGGCATCACTTCCCAAAGAGGCCCTTTCCAGGCAGGTGTGACTGCCTCGTCCCAGCTGTGGGTGTGAGCTGTGGGGGGGAGGGGGCAGGCTGGGAGCTGGGACAGTCACCTCCACGGACTCTGTGTTTGACGTGGCTATATCAGCAAAGTTGGTCTGAAGTGGTCAAGGTCCAGTGGTCACAGCTGCCCACGAAGAATCAAATTCCACAAGGATTAGGCTCCCTGGGCCCCCTTTCCACCAAAGCTGTCCCGCCCACTGAAGCCTGGGAAAGAGAGGCCTTGCTTCTCAGATCTGACAAATGGAGGCTGAGAGGAGCTTTGGCCAGGGCTTGGAAAGAATCTCTTTCACCTCCCATGTGAAGAAGGTGCTCACCTTGTGTGTGTGTGTGTGTGTGTGTGTGCGCGCGCGCGCACACACACACACACACACACACACTACCCCATCACCCATTTCCCCTGATTGCCTATCTAGGGTCAAATTCTGCATAGGATCGTTCCCTAAAGCCTGACAGTTACTTTGCTCCATTTTCCTATGTGGGAAACCGTGATTCCCAAAGATTATGCAATTTGTTCAAGCTCACACAGAGAGTCGGGGAGCTAGGTGTCTGTACCCCAGAAAGAGACAAGATCATGCACCTGTTCTCTGAGATTCTAGAGCAAGGGATGATATGAAGGCTGGGTAGAGGGTAGAGGGCAGAGCCACCACACCTGTGATAGCCCAGGTATTTTCCAGGATTTCTCGACGGGAGAGGATGAAGCTGGACTTACTGTCATGGCCACACCACCTTGTGTGTGCCTGATCTCAAAGCCAAGCAGGATTGGGCCTGATTAGCACATGGATGCAGGGCCCTGGATAAAAATCAAACAAACACCCCACCCCTCCCTCCCAAAAAAAAAAAAAAAAAAAACAAGCTGACTCTTTTAAGTCACTGTTATTGGGTTTTCTGTCATTTAAAGTCAAACTGATACTAAACAAAACACCTGCAGTCACAGCCGCTCCTGCCAGGCTGGCTGCTGCTCTCAGAAGGTGCCTCTGACTCTGTGCTGTTCCCTCCAGCGTTAGCTGTACCTCTCTCTGGTCATGGCAATCCTTATTTTTCCTTCAAAGCCCAGCTACAAAGACCCCCCTTCTCCTTGATGCCGTCCCTAATTTCTACCTCCTGGGAACTATGAATTCTTTTGCCTTCAAAATTTTCAGGCTCTCAGTTTACTTCATATATTGAAGTTATCTTGTCTGATTGCTGCTTTGCAATCGTTCTTGTCTGCCTGTTTGTCTTACTAGATTGGAGAAGGTAGTGTTTGTCTGGCCTATAGGCAGCGGGGTGCTGGTAACCAGCTCTCTGGGAGAAGAAGCACCTGTTTTGCAGTGCTTGCCCAGCCCCAGGGTGTAAATATTCCCACCGTGATCACTTTCAAGCTACGATGGTTTAGCAACCAACTCATGAAATTGCTGAATATCTATCAGCTGGCTCTCATGAGGCAGTGCTAGGAGGCTCTGGCTTGCCACTGCTTATGGGTCTACCCACTGTGGCTGCTTAAGGTTTGAGCATAGTAGGTATGCAGCAAGCTACTGCCACAAAACCTTACTTGGATGGACTATTCTTTTTTTTTTTTTTTCTCTTTTCTTTTTCTGAAGCTCTTACTTTGTTCCTAGAAGAGTTAGAATGGATCTCAGGGAAGATCACTTGCAAACCTGGTGACCATCCTTCTCTCCTCTCTAATATTAATGCTTCTTAGCTATATGACTTTGAAGTCTCTCCCATCAAGAGCTGGGTATTATTTCCAGTCCTTCAGTCAGGACTGACCTTATGATGTGTTTTAGCCATTGGAATATGATGGCAGTGACTTCTGCTTGTTTTGGGATCCTACCAACTACAAGGTGTAAAGGCCAGGCTGTCCTTCTAAGAACGAGAGACCACATGGAGCAAAGGCACACCACCTAAGATGAGCCACCCTAGATCAGCCAGACCCAGCAAATTCAGCAGTGGGCCAAAGATCTGGGAGTGATCTTGCCAGGACCAAAAGCCTTACCCAGCTGAGCCCAACTCAAATTGCTAATGCGAGGAATCATGAGCTAAATAAAGAGTTAAATAAATCTAGCCTCTAAATTTTGGAGTGGTTTGTTATGCCACCGCAGAAGCTAACTGATATACCATGATTGCACCCTAAAAGAGCTTTGTATTTGTCTGGATTATCCATTGTCCATTTCTGGATGAGATTGCCCCTTGCTCCCTGTTGCCCCTCAACTATGACCAGGATGCCAGAGGTCCACGTTATCACCCCTGTCCTGTCCAAGTATATGAGTTATGGTAGAGTCTTACCAGCCCTACACATAGCCTCTAGGAACCCAGAAGAGCGACTTTATTGACACACTGATGGGAGAGTTGATCAAGAGACAAGGAGTCTGGCTGCACACCTGAGTTGAGCTCTCCTGGCCTCTGACTTTGTGCCACGACATCACGGGGCTGAAAGCTTCCTTCTTCCTATGGATCAATGAAGATTGAGTCACCTTTTCTGGAAAACGTCCATCCAGGATCAGAAAACTCACATGCCTGTTTTTTCTTTGTTCTTCTTTCACGCCCTTTAAAATAATTATTTTATTTTATTTTTTTTGTGGGACAAGAAGATCCTAATTTATTGGGGTGAGACAACCATGTCTTCTACCAAACGAAATAAATTTCTACTTTCAGTTCCAGAGTAAAATCTTGCCTGTAACCTGTTAAGGAGCTTGAGAAAAACCAAACCCAACCTCTTCTGCCGATGAGGCTTGAACTCTTGAAACTCTGTAGTGACAAAGAGGCGTTCTAGAGAAGCAGAGAGGAAGCAGACACAGATTTGCTGCTGCACCTGGGGTGTTGTGTGGTTTCCTTTTATCCAGCTGTGTGACCTTGGGCAGGTCACCCAAGTCCCCCACCCTCTGGGACTACATATGGTATGGGGCTGGACTAGAGAGCTCCACAATCCCTTCATGATATGGTATGTTTACTAGTTTAAAGGGGAAAGCCAAAGACAGCCAGACAGGCTTCTAACATTAATCTGTGAACTCTTTATCACTGGAGGTGTGTATGTGTACTGACTTGGATGTATCATAATGCACCCGTTGTGTGACATGAAGTGGTGACATCACACTCTAATGACTCCCAAAGGCATTTGATCTTAGGACACCATTGGAACATACATATCCAACATTAGTCATTCCATCACTTTGGTATATATTATTGACAAGCTGTGTGATCCTGGGCAGATTCTCCACCTCTCTGATCTTACATTTCTTCCTCTAAAACATAATGTCATGTGAAAATTTTACAATGTTGAATTCTTATAAATATTGATTGAAAACGCAGATAATGATGCTATATAAAGCATTACATGGAACACATACAGAAGTCTGTTTTTTTTTTTAATCTACTTATAACAAATTATGTTGGTCCAAAGGTCTCATTTGGCTCCAAGCAGCCGCACTACACCTCAGACCTTTTAGGATGTTTTCATTTTTCAGTTTCAGGATTTTGTATTCACATAACATTCAGTTATATGTGGACACCTGGGGCTCACTTCTTTTTTCCTATAGTAATTTTTTTCTGAGTCTTATTGGAATGCCTTTGATGCTTATCTCAGAGGGTTTTTAAAAGTGTAAAATGAAAATCCACCTAAACCTCGAAGTTTGGTGCCTAAACCAGTAGATGTTTATCCAGCAGTATCTGCTGCTATTGTAATTTCCCCACAATGTTCGATGTTCACCCAGGCTCATGAGAAGTTTATTTCTCAGCTTCAGCGGCAGGGACACTTGAGAACCGCTGTTCTGGGAAGGTCCAGTGTTGGGAATCTAGCCATCCATGCTATCCAGATCACAAGTCATTTTCTCACCTATAGTCGCTCTCCTGCCCTCCTCTCCTTCTGGGAACAGGGTGGCAGAGACTTCTCCCCTTGCTTCTCACCCCTTTATTGCTATATGGATCAAATACTTAAAGACGTCAGCTGAGGCAATCTCCGGCCTTTAGGCAGGCGTGGAACACCTTCTCATTCCCACTGCCCAGCCGAGGCCAGTAGCCTGTCATTTCCTGTTCCCCTGGATCTCTCCCTCTCACTCTGCTGGGTTACAGGGGCTGAGCTCTGCAGACTACATTTCCCAGGCTCCCTTGCACTCCGGCTTCCTGGTTGGTTCAGCCAATGGTAGGCACTGGCAGGAGATGGGCGCTGGGAGGGAGGGAAAAGCCAGGGTACTTCTCCAGCCAGGTCAGCTTCAGGTGAAGTCCAGTCGCCCTGACTCCTCCCTGGTTCTAGCTTCTTAACGCACCTTCCTGTCTTTTGTCCCTCCAGTCTTAGGGAAGTAGCAGTTTCTTGGTTCGCTAAGTCTTCCTGTTTAGGTTTTCAGCTCGTCCATCATCTTTGTCACTAGTTTACTGTATTAATTAATTGCTGAACTCCTTGACCTGGGTTTGTTTTTCTGATGGGGTCCTGACTGCTGCATCTACCACGGTCAGACATCTAAATGTACAGTCGACTGTATCCACGGGTTGCACATCTGTGGACTGAAAATGAAACTTACATCTGTACTGAACATGCACAGATTTTTTTCTTGTCATTGTTCCATAAACCATGACAACTTTTTATGTAGCATTTGCATTGTATTAAGTGTTGTAAGTCATCTAGAAATGGTTTAAAGTAGATGGGAGGGTATGTGTAGTTTATATGCGAATACTGTACCATTTTTATATAAGGATTTTTGGAATGTTTGGGGTGTCCTGGAACTAATGCCCTTCATATTCTGAGGGATGTATGTATAGGAGTGTTCTTGCCATGTAACTTCCACATGGCCATGACTTTGCAGAAGAATTTTCATGGAACTTTTTCCAGGGTAGCTTCCAAGTTGAATCTGTCCTAGAGGGCAAATGCTTCCTGTGGTTAATTGCTAGCAAAAATGGCCATATTTATTCCCTTCTGCATATCCTACTCCTTTATATTATGACTGCTGCTTCTCCCATCAAGAAATGGAGTCTATTTCCTCACCTCTTGAATCCACACCAGTCTGTGACTTGATTAGTAGAATGTGGTAGAATCAAGCCTGTGCCTCAAGAGGCCCAGCATGTTTCCTTGTGTTCCCTTGGAAATCTGCCCAGCTGGGACATGGGCAAGTCTGGACTAGACTGATGGGATGAGAATACAAATCGAAAAGGAGCCATCCCAGCCCAGATGACTCTGGACCAGCTAGCTAGTCCTAGCCAAGCTGGTAGCTGCCTCTAGATGCATGGGGAGAATCCAGCTGAGGAGAGCTGAGCCCAGCCCAGATCAACAAAACCATTCAGATCACTCACAGATGTGGGGGGTAATAGTAAACTGTTGTTATTTTAAACCACTAAGTTTTAGGATAGTTTATTATACAGTAGTAGCTGGCCTAACCCAAATGTAGATGATAGCAGAAGTGAGAGAATTCCACATTTGTTTCTGATGAATTTCTGATTCATAACACAGTCTATGTCCAGCAGTCCCCAGTGCCAGTGGGGACCTCCCCAGTGCCAGTGGGGACCTCCCCAGTGCCAGTGGGGACCTCCCCACTGGGACGTGGTCCAGTCCAGCTGGTCTAACCTCAGTGGCCAACTGAGGACAAGGTGTGTAGGTAGCTGAGTAATTATACCTGGTTGGTCAAGTTCAAAGTTTGATTGCTGGACATAGGGCTCAGATCCTATAGTGATTCTGGGTTTTCAGAGACTTTTTTGGGATAGGGCTACCCTCTTTACTCTGCTGCACTTAGTGAAAAAATGAGGCAGAGAAAGGTTGCTAGTTGCCTGCCCTCAATCCTTTTCCCCTATCTTACCAATTACTAAGCCCCTCTGTTTACTGGATGTAGCGTAGGTTTACTTTACCTGGCTTCCCTTGATACAATGGCCAATCCAAAGAGAGATCACTGGGTGGCTCAGATGGGAGGCATCTCCTTTGCCCTTTCCTTCCCTCCCACACTGAGCATGAACATATGGCAAACCTGCTCCATCTCTTACAGACAGCAGCCCCTTGGCCACCCTAGCAATGCTACCTACAGGGACCTGCTCGGTACCTTCTAGAAGAGGTTATGGGATCATCTAACTGGGCATGTTGTCTTGGCTTCATCAATTCCTTATAGCCTGCCTGTAAGAGCCAGAGGGAAGCTCTGTAGGGCCTGAAGTCTCCCACTAGGGCAGTACTATGAGGGCTGCCTGGTATTAGTGCAGACCTGCTTCTCTGGGGACATCAGAGCTACTTAATTTCTTAATGGGCCCATTCCTTATTTCTTGGACTATTAAGAATTCATTCCCTTTATCCAAGGAATGACAAATTGAGTTATTCCAAACTGATTTCCTGTCCCCACCCATTCTGTAGCTGAAAAGGTCTTTCTCTAAGGTCATCTTCTGGGGAATCCCTTTTGGAAGGTTACTTAACTGCAGAAGGAGACACCTCAGCCCACCCTTCCTGAGCAGGCCCCCCTCTTGGGTGCTCCAAAGCCACAGGCCTGTCACTTGCCCACTCCATTCATGTGACCCTATCCCTGCACCTGCAGGCACTGCTCCTGCCACCCACTTCCTGTTCGAGACCACCCTGGAGGCCCTCCACTCCCTGCTGTCCCTCTCCCTTCCTGGGCCTTCTGCAGCTCAATATAGAAACGCGGAGCAGATGTTTTTGGTAAACCACTGGGCTGTGGTTAACCTGTGGGGGATGGTGTGGTGACTGTACATGTGTGTGAGGCATCCCCTTCCCTCCAGGCTTTTTCTTGGGCCATTTGGGCTCTCTGAAAGAGCAAGCTATGAATTTATTTATAGTGGCAGTGACTGGGAGAGCCATGGCAATAAATAATGGTGGCTAAGGACTTTGGGAATATGTCATCCTCCAAATCAGATTTTTCTCTAGTTACCTGTTACGGTCAGAAGGCTCCATCTGCAGCACACAGTTATGAGGCCCTGAGCAGAGCTGAGAGCCACCCCACCCCTACCATTACAGAGGAGGAAACCAGGTGCAGAGAGGTACAAGGACCTGGCCCCAGCATTCTGACTCCAAGAGCCTCTCTGTGAACCCAGCTGGGTCTGTCTTCACAGGCTTCCTCCGGGAACTCTGTAAACTGTGTCACACCTTAGGGGCTATGTGACAGGCTGTGGACTCAGAGGGGGCTTCTGAGAGGCCCTTCTAGCTGCTGAGCTGCCAGGTGCTGATGGGCTGCTCAGTGCTCCAGAGGACAGGCAGGGCCTTCCACCCATGGTTAGTGAGGGGAGTGCTCTCTGGACCCACTCCTGAGATGGGTGCCTGTTCTGGGGCCAAAACATGATGACATCTCTGCTCTTGGGAGGCATCCCTACTGCCCAGAGCAGGCCAGTGAAACCCTTGTAAGATGATTGTGCTAAGAAAAAAATGGGAAATTCGTTTGCTTACACAGAGCTGGGGATCAAACACAGGACCTGTGTATGCTTAGGCAAGTGCTCTACCACTGAGCCACACGCCCAGCTCCCAAGTCCCATTTTTAAAAGCAAAATAGAGTAATCCTGTCTATACAATGTGCATAATGGTCGTATTTGTATACCTATGTGATGTGTACGTGTGTGGTGCCATGTGTGGATATGTATGTGCATTTGAAGGTGCTTAAAGGTATATTTTATGTGTGTACGTGTGATCAAATATGTGTTACGTGCACTGTGACTGGGCCTGCTGTGGGAGCATGTGTGTATGCATGTGTGCATATATTAATGTGCTATTTGTGTACATGTATGTACATGTATGCTACATATGTTTGAGTGTGTTTGTGAAGAACATCTCAGACTACCGCATTGTATTAGACCTAGTTTTGTCTCCCACCATGGGAGAAAGTGGCAGCACCATGATAAGCCATCTGTGCTGGCCAGTCCTCCCTCCTTTCACCATCTTTTTTCTTCCTGCCAGCACCTTCCTTTAGGGACTGCTACGAGTTTAGTGCTGCCTAAAGATGATCTGTCCTTTCAGGAGCAGAGCAGTGCATGCCCTTTGTAAAACAAAGTAGCAAACCTAGAAGCGTGTGTGCACACACACACACACAAACTCACACACAAATAAAAATTGTCCTTGGTTGCTAAACCAACAGTCCTGGCCAAAGCTTAATAAATTCTCCAAGCTATGGCCGTGACTTAGGGCTAGAGGAGAAGGAAACACAAACACCATCTTATCCCAAGCCTCTTGCTCTCTGGCCCCCATAGTCAAGTCTTTGGAACCCTCAAGGGTTCTGTGCCACCTTGTTATTGTCCTTGTTGAATTCTTCATGGTTAATAAGTGACCCCAGGTGGACAGGTAGGCCTGAGCTGTAGAGACCGTCACATGACCTGGGTGTAAGTGAGGTGTTCACTAACTTGAAAACTGCTTCACCTTGGTTGGTCTCTAACCCTCCCCAATCCTCAGTTTTCCTCTCTCTACAATAGAATAAAAATAACAATTGAAGGACATATTTTTCAGGGTTTAAAATTGTGCCTGTCCTTTTTCTATTTGCTCTCAGATCCTTGTTTCCCCCTTTCCACTTTCTGCTTCCTAGCAGAGAGAGATATTTCCAAAATTCTTTCCTCTTAGACTTCTGGATAGGTTTGGTCAAATGAATGGAAGGCTGGAGGGTGGGAGGCCAAGAGAAGTCAGGTGTCTCTCTCCATCGCTCTCTGCTTCAGGGGTGTCTCAGACATGGCTGCATCTTTGCTGTGGTAACAGCTCTGCTAGTGGCTCTAGAACCATGGGCTCTGGTAACCCCTCTTTCTCCCTTTGTCCCTTCTTGTCCTGGGCCTGGTGATGGTAGTGATGACTGCCTGCCGTTACTGAACTCTAGGTCACCTTAACATCCTCAGCATGACACCTCAGCAGTTCAAACCTGCAAAACAAATTCCCTGTATTAAATTCCCTGGGTTGAAAGGCCTACTGTGGTTTTGATCTTGAGCTAGGGCCCTAGCTGACAGAAATGATCTGCGTGGCAGTATCTGGTGCATAGGGGATAATCATCGTGTGGTGCTGTGGTCCACAGCTGTGGCTCCTTATGAGCTTGTAAGGATTTCACCAGCCAACTCCTCTCTCCCTCAAGTGAAGAGATCATGAATCCTGCCTTCTTCCTTCTTTCTTTCTAAGCTCTATCTGGGTTCATTTTGCCTTTTTAGTTGCATGGCCCAGGAGTAAGGGAAAGGACCTGGAAGGAGGCAGCTCTGAGTTTGAATCTCAGATTCACCATCAGTAGCTGGGTGGTCTGGAGCCATCCACTCAACTCAGCTGCAGTTGGGCTGGGAATGTAGCTCAGGGGTAGGAGCACTTTCCTAACACGTGCAAGGTCCTGGGTTCCATCCCCAGCACTGTAACACAAAAAGAAAATAACTCAGGTGCATAATCTAAAACCAGGGGATAATAATGGCTAATTGGTAGAGATGGTGTATACATAGTACATGATGGAAAGATTAAGCTTTTGCCTTTGTTGACTATTATGATTAATATCACCACCACAGCCCCTTCTTCTAAGGACTCTGGTTCTTTTTACTTGACTTTGGGTCAGTGGATATAAAAATGGCTCACCCTTGTTTCTTCCCAGTATCTCTTGATATGAAGAGCTCAAAGGTTGGTAGGAAAGGTGGGCAAATTTGCAAAGGGGCTAAAATTAGCAACTCAGAATTTTTCCTTTCGATGGTGGCCTGAAAGCATCCAAGGATTGAGATCATCACTCAAAAGATGGGGACCTGGCCATAATGGAGAGTCAAGCCTGGCAGGGTCTCAGAAGTGCAGAGCCACAGGCTAGGGAGCCCCAGGGGAGGGGCCCAGTTTGGCACACATGCAACTGAGAGCAGTTTTCGGGCCAGTTATCTGTTTCTTCCTCAGAAGACATTTAGAAGTAGCTCTTGGAATTCACCCTGCCCCTTCCCTCTTCCTATATGCTTGCTTCCATCTGTCATGTCTTTCCATTTCTTATCCACCCAGAAAACTTCTGCACATCCTTCAAAACACAGTCCAGTATCACCTCTGGGGACCTTTAGTGGCATCCCCAGACATCATTGATTATACCTTTCCCTGTACTTTCAAGCTCATAAGTGCTTCTGTTGTGGCAATAGCACACCCTCCTCTGTGTACTCCTAATAGCTTATATATCCTATCCTTCTATCTTGGCACCTGTCACATTCCTACAATAATAGCAATAGACACAATGATAGCTGGCAACTTCAATAGCAATTGCCATAATGAGGAGACAGGTGTTCAAACCCATCACAACCTTGCTCTGGAGTATATGCTTTTAACCTCCCTCATTTTGCATGTGAACCTCTAGAGGAGAGACCTGATTATACCTTTTTTTTTTTTTTTTATGTGTGTGTCCCTAAGAACTGGCAGGATGCCTGACACCAAGTGGTTCCTTAAAAGCTAGATGAAATAAAAGAACATTCCATAACACTGATGTACCAAGGTTTGTCAAACCATTTCCCTTATATTGCTGTGAATATTTCCTGGCATCTCTCTTTTTGGGGGCTGGATTATTTTCTTTGGGTCAGTTCCTGGGAGTGGACCGATTGGGTCCGAGGATGTGGCACTTCCTTACCCTGCCACGTCATCTTCCGCCTTCCAGAGCCACCAGCAGCAAAGAAGCGAACCGTTCCTGGCAACCTTGCAAACCCTGTTCTCACCTTGACCTTGACGTGGCTGTAATGCGAGGTGCCGCGAAGGCCCTGGGGCTGGCAGCTGCTCTGAGTCCTTTGGATCCAGCACGGGGTTATCCGCGGCCAGCGAGCTGCACACGCCTGCCCCAGCGCCGCGCAGCCCCGCAGCCCTGCGGCTCTCGCCGCGCGCCCCCTCCCTCCTCCAGCTGCCTTGCTGGCAGCTGGATTCAGCCTGGGGGCGGGGACCAGATCCTGCATCCTCGTCTGACCACTCCACTGCCTCGGCTTCCTTATTTGGAGGGACAGGAGGTGGGGAAAGAAAAGGGTGGGTAGAGATGGCACAGGGAGAAAAAATGTAGGGCAGAGGGAGGTGAGGAGGTGGGGAAATGGTGTCCCTGAGTGGGGGGTGGGCAGGTTAAACGTCAAGGTCCCCTTTGCCTCGCTCCAGGGCTGGAGCGCTACAGCTCCCCCGATTTCTGCAGACCATCCCCCAAATCGTTAGCTCACCCAAGGAAAGGCAAGCTCTTCGCGGTGCACCAGGGCTGGAGCTTCTCTCAGACCCCACAGCTCTGCCCTCGGGGTCCCTTCCTGTGGCTCGATTGCACAGGACAGCAGGTAGAGGGTTGCAGTCACCCCTCATTTCCCCCTGCATGGACCCCTCCTTTCCTCGGACTCCTCCGCTTTTCATTGGCCTTTTCCTCGTCTTCTCTGGACATTTCCACTTGAACTACAAATACAAAACTGCCAGAGACCCCTACTTGGGCCAGGGACACCCAGGTAAGACTAGAGACACAGGGAAGCACAGAGTCACCTAGTTTAATTCAAAGACATCTATTAAGGGTGTTCTAACGAGTGAAGAGCAATTTTAATCTGTTATGTTTTAGTGTTCTCAGATAAAATTCAGAATGCCCAGTTCAATTTGAATTTCAAACAGGCAGTGGGTAATATTTTATCCCATGCTTGATTTAATATAAGTTATAACAGCAATATTGCATAGGGCACAATAAAACTTATTCATTATTTGTCTGAAATTCAAATTGAATTAGGCATCCTGTATTTTTATTTGCTAAATCTGGCAAAGTTAATGTATTTCCTTTCTTTCCTTGAATTTTAACCTCTTGGAATCCCCCCACCCCAGTAATATTCCCCCCAATTCTCTAGCCACTTTCCTTCTTTCACCTTTTTGGTGGAAATTTTGCTCCTCAGAGAAATATTCTCTTTTTAATTTTCCTCCTCCCCTGGGTTTTATTTACTTTAGCTAAGTCACTCTGGGTCTCAATTTCAAAGTCTTTGATGTTATTACTAGAGACTGGGATTGAGGCTGTGTGAGCTTTTAGGAAGGTTTCTTCAGGACATTGGAAGGAAATTAAACCTCGGAAAATATGCTTGACATTTTTTTTTTCTTTCTTTTTTAAAAAGAAAGTCTGTGGGTCGAGCTCCGTTATGGTCACGGGAGCACGAACAGCGGAGTTAAGGCCAAAGAGCTCATTTCTCAAGCCGCCACCAGCTGTAGCCCAGCCAATGGGTGATTTATCTCCAGCTGCAGGGCCACTTTCTCAGGGTTTCCATCCTCAGCTGAACTTGCAGAAGGATCTGAGAAATCAAATGGACTGGGGCTTCCTATACGATAATAAACACACAAATCACTAGGGGAGCTCTTTCTTTCTTTCTTTCTTTCTTTCTTTCTTTCTTTCTTTCTTTCTTTCTTTCTTTCTTTCTTTCTTTCTTTCTTTCTTTCTTTCTTTCTTTTTTCTCAGTACTGAGGATTGAACCCAAGGCCTTTTTATTTTAATTTGAAATGGGATCTAAGTTTCTGAGGCTGGTCTCAAATTTGTGATCCTCCTGCTTCAGCCTCCTGATAGCTGGGATTACAAGAAAGCGCCTCTGCACCTGGCACTTGAAGTTGCCTGCTCAGGCTGACCTAATATCATAACTCAGACTCTCTGGAGTTGGGACCCAGGACACAATTAAAGAAAGAAACAAACAAAACTCCCCTCATGATTCTAGTTTGAAACCCAGTGAACTATCCTGGTTGGAGGACAGTTGGGACCACTCTTGAGTTGTGTGATTCTCTTCTGTTGGTCATCTCTTGTGGATTGGATTTTTAATGTGCCCCCAAAAGTTCATGTGTTAGGTAATGCAGCAGTGCTCAGAGGTGAGATGATTGGATTATGAAGCCTCATTAGTGGATCGATCCATCTGACAGATTAATAATGTGAATGCATTACTGAGTGTTAACTGTAGGGAGGTAGAATGTGATTGAAGGAATTAGGTCACTGGGGGCATGCTCTTAGACTATATCTTGTCCCTGGCTCCTCTTTCTTGATCCCTGCCTCCCTGATGCTGTAAGCTGAGCAACTTGCCTCTGCCACACCCTTCTGCCAAGATGTTCTACCTCATCTCAGCCCAGAGCAATAGAGTTGCTCAACCACGGACTAAACCTCTAAAACTGTGAGCCCAAAATAAACTTTTCTTCCTCCAACTCATTCTTGTATTTGGCCACACACAGATATTTTGGCCACACACAGCTGATTAACATCATCTCTACCCTCGGGTGCCCAGTTTCCCATAGAATTGACCAACTTCATAAATTACCCATTAGTGGCTTCCTTCTCTTCCTTGTTCCTCTCTCCCGCTTTTCTGTGATGCTTCCTGAGATCACCTCCCAAGTCATCTACTTGTCCTTGAATCTGTCTGTCTGGGTCTGCTTTGGGCGATCTTAGTTTCATGGATTACTTTTGTCCACAGATGGCTTTCTGATTTAAATCACGAATTCTCTTAAAAGGTTGCTTGGAGTAGTGGAAAAACCCTAGTGTTGGGAGCTCTGTGGCTCAGACAGTCTGAGTTATTGTGGATATAGGCATTGTAGAATCATGGGTTGTGGCTTGATGGGGCTAGAATTTACTGAGACTGACATATCAGTCAGGCCCCTGGGGCTAGGGTAATGTCAGACATTTATACTTCATTTGCAAAAAGAGTGCTTGCCTAGCATGCACAAGGCACTGGGTTTGATCCCCAGCATCACATAAATGTAAAATAAAGATATTGTGTCCACTTAAAACTAAAAAATAAATATTAAAAAAAATGTAACTGGGTAGTTCCAAGCCTCGTTTCTTCACCTCTACACTGGGGCTAATAATGCTGCCTGTTAGTGTTGTTGAATAAAATAGCAGCTATTGAAGATAGAATTATTAACCTTATTTTCACTTCCCCACAGCAGCATTAATATTATATATCCATGCCATTCCCATACTGCTTGCTTGTAGTCTTAGCTGTGTGACTTGTCATGACCAATAGGAGGTTAAGCTTGATGAAAGTAAAGGCTTGAGTGGGATTGTGCTATTAGGTTTGCTGTTGCATTCATGTTTTCCTTGATAGAGCATTTATTAAGTAGCTGCTGCCTCCAGAAGTATGGGGGACATACTAAACAGATTTGGACTTATCTTGTGGCCTGGAGTCAGGTCCACTGGAGCCCAAATTAGATCAGCCAAACTCCACTTAAACTGAAGATGTTGTTATATGTTTCTAAGTTTTGTTACACAGCTTTATTGTAAGATAGCTAACAGATACAATATTTATGAAAACATTCAACACAAGGCTTAACACATTCTAGAAGTCCAGCACATGCCGGTGCCTCTCTGTCCCATGATATACATGAATGTGGAAAATGATTTCCTTGATTATTGTCCCTCAAATCAGATTTGTGGATCAAGATCTTGCAGCAAGACATCCCTTGTTGGGATGGAAGTTCCAGTTGGGAATAGGGTCCTGCCCTTGTACTTCTTCCTTCTTCAAGTGACTCTAGTACATCCCTGATCAGAGGTAAAGACCTTTGTTATCACAAACTCCTTTCCTATAACAACTCCTTTCCGAGCTCCTCTTTCAAAACAAGCTCAAGTTCATCTCTTCCTAAGCATTCCTAGACCCCCCCCCCCAACCACAAAGACTTCCCTCATTTTCTATCACTCACTTAGCTCATGGCATTTGTATTATTTCACTTTATGCCCACCTTCAGCAGTGATAACTCTAATATAGCCGTGGACATTTTAAAATACCAATTACATATCAGGCATGATGCTAAGAGCTTGACATACATATTTGTTTGAAAGTCAATATAGCTGTGGAAGTTACCATTAATACTTCATTTGCAAATTGTCTAATGCTTTTGAGTTTTACATGAGTCAGTGTTTCAAAAACCCGATTAATTATAAAAAATATTTTAAAAAACAGTCAATGCATCCTTATGGTGTAGGTAAAAGGATATTCCAATTTTATGCATAAAAAATGTTTTGTCTCAGAGAAATTTGTTCACAATTTATAAGTGGCAGAGGAGCTACATAGACCCAGGTCCATCTGATCCCAGACCCATATCTTTACTCCCATCCTATGTAGCCATTTTGGTCTTTCTAATTAGATTGTAATATCTTCAGGTGCAGATAAGATATTGGATGTATGTAGCAGGTACATTACACACTGGCATATGACCATTATTTGTCAGCTGGCTGACCTAAGCTCACGGATTAAGCAAAGGATGCTCATGTAAGGTGCAGGTTTGGCTTCCTTGTAGAAGCATCCAACAGCCTGGGCACACTCTGTGCTTTCCACTCTTAGCATCCATCAGCCCTACTCAATCAATGCCTGCCTTCTCTGTGCTTCTGCTCAGTCTTGGGAGATCCATACATTCTCCCAAACCACACCATATCTCTGTGAGTCCTGGCAGGTGCCAGGATGCTTTTGATTGTAAGCAACAGGAACCTGATTTGGGCTGTGGTGTCCTTTCCCTTCGATTCTCTCCCTCTGTCTTCTTCTGTAGATCCACTTTGTTTTTAGGTGGCTTCCCCCAGATTTTAAGCTTGTGCATCCTCCATATTGTGTTTCCAGTTTCAGGATATTGGATCATATTTGGACCACTCCCTGTGGCACTCCATGGGAATTCCACTTACTAAATGATTTTGGTCTGGGTTATTGTTACCACCCACTATGGTAGTGGGGCTAGGATTTATTGAGACTGACATATCAGTCAGAACCCTGGGGCTAGGGTAATGTCAGACATACAACATTTTGGTGTCTGCAAAGTAGTAGGGGAGGGGTAGAAGGACATTTGGGAGCAACCCCAAGTCTAGATGGGGGGTGGCGTGCAGAGGAAGAGGTAGGGTGGGAGAGCAGATAGACTGTAGGAGGAGCCCAGGCATCCCAAGCTGATTCTCCAACGATATTATCTGACAGCTGTGTTCTCTGAGGCTCTATCAGCCCCTGGCAGAACTGTTCTTTCTCTCCTGGAGGGATGTTGTCCTCTGGTCTTGCCTGGGTCTCAGTATGTGTGTGGGTTCCAGAGTAGATCATGGAACAAAGACTCTTATGCCTGTGGTTTATTAAGGAAGTACTCCTAGGGGAAACTGGAAAGGGGCAAAGTAAGCAGGTCAGGGTAGCTAGGAACCTATGCTAAGGGTGATCTCAGGTGAAGTCCCACAGAGGGACAGATCCCATAGGGAGAGATCTGGGGTTTGAGAGACACCTCAAGAGTTATCCTGACTCTAGGCAAGGAAGCTGAACTTTTCAGACTCTGTACCTATGAGTCATTGACCAAAGATTTTAGACTAGGGAGGAGAATATTAATTTCTGGACACCTTGGGCTCACTTGTCCCCCTAGCAAAGTGACTCCAGTAGTCCAAGTCAAGCTCTCCAAAGAAGAACCTCAGGTGCACAATGCAGGAAGCAAAAGCACGTCAGAGCTGGGAGGGGTCATGGACACACAAAAGGTAAAAGGGATCTCAGGGATGAGGCAAAGTACCAACATTGCCCACTCCAGGCTGGGTACATGCGTCAATTCTCACCCATAAACAAGAGGTCTCTAGCTCTGGCCCTCAGCCCTGATTCTACCCACAGATGTGTTTTGCAAGCTGTGCTGACTGCTCACTGCTTTAAAACTTCTGAATTAGTTCTCAACATTTAAATCTCAAGTATTTTTTTTTTAACAGAAAAATTCAAATCTCTAACTCCTCTTGAGAAATCAGATTTTTTTTTTTTTTTAAATCAGAGAGAGGCTCACACATCCATATGGCCACAGTTGGTAGATGCCACAGAGTCTGCTCAACCTGAACAATTACCTGGTGGCCCTGAAGCCACAGACCCCAATACTCTATTATACCCCAAACATATGTGCATAATTTTTCTTGTAGGAGAGCAAAGAGGAAAGAAAGATATTTTTTGTTATCCATATGTCTGAAATGGAGGGGAAAAAAATACAAGGCCCAGGGATGGTTAACGTGGATATGAGATATGTCTGGGTCTGAAGAAAACAGCTCAAGGCGCCATTAGAAAGTCTCTGTCATGGTGCCTGCTGGGCCCCTCCGGGCATGTGAGCTGTGTGCCTCCACCAGACTCTTGCTTTTCCACCAAGATCCAGCTGTTCTGCTCCCCCGTCCCATTTTTGTTAAAAGCAGCTGTTTTTCCCCTTCTAGCTCTCCAAGTGCTGATTTCATCTCTTTCCCGACAAAAGTTGGGAGCCAGGAGAAAAATGGTTTGGCAGAAAATCAACGCTCGGAGGGAGGAAGAGGCAACACAGAGAAAGCAGAGGCTATGCTGGATCTGAGACAGGGTCCTAAGCAGGATGGCTGGAGCCAGGTGCTGAAGACCCCAAGAGGCAAGAAGTCCCCATGGTCTAGGTGGGGTGTCCAGCTCTGGGGAACTGGCTCCTTGGAGTTGCTCTTTGCAGTTTTAGCCAGAGGCGGAGGCCTTTGTTCTTTTGCTTCATGGTTTTTCTCTTTGGTGTAGCCTGAGAGGGGTGGGGACAAGCCAGTGGGGAGAGGGAGGAGAGACACTGGGGGCCCACGGCAGGCAGCTGACTCCTCTTCCCTCAACTGCATTCCGTCAGCACCTTTGAACACTTATGTTTTATGTTGGTTATGCTGGGATGAAAGGAGACTGAGAGATGAAATGAGGGTGACTGAGGACTAGATGGCTGGTCCCCAAGGCACACTAGGGCCCCTGGGCCAGGAAGAGTGGCCCAGGTCAGGAGAAGCCTGAGCTGGTGTCCACACCCAGGCTGGGCCTGCTTCACTTAGCACCCTGGGTGTCTCACTTAGCCCCCACGACCACCCCTAATGACAGCAGTCCCCTGGTTCTTTTCATCAAAATCCACCTCCCTCAAATCCAGCTAAGCCAACATCTTTGACTAAGTTCTGGAAAAATTCCTTTCTTCTTAACTTTGCCAAAAGAGGGTTGAAATTTTCCAGAAGGATCACTTAACTAAGACACAGAGGGGAAAGCCCAGACGTGGAGGAACGGGTGAGTTTACAGAGCCGCAGATGTCTGAGCCCAGTTTGACTAAACATCTCGGGAAAGACGGGCTTGGTGGGCATGGCGGAGGAGGTGTCTGTTCCTTAGAATTCCTTGACTCAGCCTGTCCTGGGATGAAGGCTGGTTGGGGCTTGTGGATAGAGATGGGGGCCTATATCGGGACCTCAGTGCATCTGAGGGACTGATCCCAGGTCTCCATCTGGGAAGGGGCTCTCCACCCTCCTGCTCTACCCTGGCTGAAACCAAGTCCCATCTCTAGCCTCTAGCCTTCTTGAGTCTTATCCTGGGCCTACCTCCATTAGTGGGGAAGGCCCTGAATTTTCTCATTTACCCTTCCCTAGAAGTTGCTGGCTCCCGGCTTAGGATGGGCCCTGCCTCCCAACATCACCCCATCTCTCTATGCCTGTCCATGTTTTCAAAGTGCCTTCACAGAGTTCAGGCTAGCTCTGCCCTGGAGCAGCTATGCTCCGCAGGGTCCTCAAATAGGTCAGAACAGGCTCCCTGAAGCTTCTCATTTCCTGGACTGAACCACTTTTGGGGTCCCTTTCATGTTTGGTTTCTGGGTTGAGGGACTGAACTTATCCTTGGGGGCACCATGGCTGACCTACCTGAGTGTAATAGCCATAAAAATATTATTTTTAAAAATAGGTAATACATGTGCATGTTAATGTAATCAAACAAAAAAACATAAGTAGCTTCCATTCCTGTCTCCTTCTCTTTTCTCTAGAGGCAACCACTGTCTTGTGCATCTTCCAGGGACATTTTACATAAATTATATTACATACATACATACATATATATATATATAATGAAAAAATTCTCTCTATATATAGTTATCCCTCAGTGTCCATGAAGGAATTATTCCAAGACCTCCTGAAGATACCAATATCCAAGGATGTTCAAATCTTTTATATAAAATTAGCATATAACTCACTCATATCTTCCCATACACTTTAAATCATCTCCAGATTACTTATAATGCCTGATGCAATGTAAATGCAATGTAAATAGTTGTTATACTGTATTGTTTAGAGCACAACGACAAGGAAAAAATGCACATGTTGAGTATATACGCCGTTTAAAAAAAAATTTTTTTTTCCTGAACATTTTCAAGCTGCAGTTGGTTGAATCCAAGGATGCGGAACCCATGGATATGGAGAGCTGACCGTATCCATTTTTTCCTAATGCTAATGCTTTTATGGTTTCAGTTTTAAGTTTCTGATCCATCTGGAATTTATTTGGTGTAAGAAGTAAGGTAGGGATTCAGCTTTAATTTTTCCCAGATGATGATGGTCTCCCCGTTATCCCAATGAATTGGGATCTTTAGAGTAATCCAACTTTTCTCTACTGATTTAAATTATGAAACAAATACTCCTTAAAGATTTCTTTGGCACATATTTAACAGGGGGGCAAAAGGAAGGCACAGCTATTGGATGCTGACTTAGCCTCAGCTCTGTCTTTGCAGTACTGAGGATTGAACCCAGTGGTGCTCTACCACAGATCCACATTCCCAGCCCTTTTTCAAATTTTGAGGCAGGGTTTGCTAAGTTACCCAGGCTGGGCTTGAACTTGCTATCCTCCTGCCTCAGCCTCCTGAGTTGCTGGGATTATAGGCCTGGGCCATTGCATCCTGCTCAGCTGTGTCTTCTTGAATAGATCAGTTCAGGATACCAACTTGTAAACTCCTTGCAATGGAAGAGAACTTCTCTCTTTAGCAGGCAGCCTGTTACTGCTCAGTCCTTTCTTTATCCACACAGTTACCCAAGTGATCCTTCCAGTCCCCCTGCTCTTCATTCCCTTGCCCAAGGCCCTCTGGGAAATGTGATTTTCTGCATCTGTTCATATTTCTGGGTTGTTGCCTGGTCAGTTTCCCCACTAATGCAGAGTTCTGTGGGCTACCCTGGTGGGGTACCTGCTTGTACTCATCTCTATATCCAGGGTGTGAGATTGAGAGTCAGAGCACACTTTCCAGTGAATACCCTTTGTACTCTCTTTCAGGGAGGGGGAGAAAGATAGGCTTGGAGAGATTAAGCAACTTGCCCAAGGTCCCACTTTATGAGTAGCAAGTATAGGATTTGAATCCTGCTGTGACTCCAGAGACTGAACTCTAAACATCCTAGGGTGCTGTCAGAGACAGGCAGTCTACATGGCTCATAGGTGCTCCACTGGCACTGAGAGAGGTTCAGCTGGCCTTAAAACAGTGGGGTCAAGTTCAAGGGTGTTGTCCTCTGCATTCCAAGTTCCCCCAGAGAGCCCCTGATACATGCTGTGGCTCTCTGCAGGTTCCACCCAGTCACCAGAACCCGACTCCCTGGGCCTTTGTATTCCTTTGGTTCCCATGGGTACCATAAACCATTCCTCTCCAGGGAGCCCTGTCAACACCACTTGATGCTGGACATCCATGGATGTTAATGAATTTTGTTTTTCATTATCCCCAGTTTTAATAGGGAAGGCCACACAGTGGCCAGTCCAAGTTCTGGATTCCCTGGTGAAATGGATTGCTACCAGCATGGGATAGGAGTAAGCATCACCAGGATCCATCTGCCCTGGCTTCCAGCTCTCACCTTGCCTGTCCCCTGTTCCCACAGGGCTGGGAATGCCCATGATGCATTCTGTCTTTAAAGGCCACCTGGAAAACTGTTTTCTCTTTTTCTTTTTCTAAATCTGAGCTTATTCAAAGAAAAATGAATTTGACTTGGCAAATGAAAAAGGTCAGGACATTACACTGTTGGAAATGTTTATGTGCTTGAAAAGAATGAAGACCTCTCTCACAGGTAACTTCCTCAACCTCTTCACTGTGAGAGGTTCACCCATTCATAGAGTCCAAAGTGGATTTTTAACTGGTCCTGTCCTCCCTGGGTGGTGACAGGTCAACTGGCCACCAGGCTAAATTGGAAGGATTCATTTTTTCATTAAAATATGAAGAACAACAATGGCCCTGGAATCTGCCAACACTCAGATTGTTTTTTCCATTGCAACTGTTTATAAATTATTTTTTATTTTATGTTAAGCTTAATTTCCCTTGATTTTCACTTTGAAAATTTTTGAAACTCTAGAAAAATTGCAAGAATAACAACTATTAAATTTACCAACAATTAATATGTTGCCACTTTTGCTATCTCCTTCCACATAAACAGATACACTGGTTAAAATAAAAAAGTCAGTAATATTTCCCTTCCCTCTTCTCTCTCCAATCCTCTTTCTTTCCCCCTTCTCCTTTTTTTCCCCTTTTTTTCTTAAATATTTGAGAATAAGTTGCTGACATCTGACATTTTGCCCAGATGTTTCTGCATGTGTTTTCTAAGATCATGAACATTCTTCCTCATAAGAACAAAACCGCTGGGCGTGGTGGTGCACGTCTATGCGACTTGGGAGGCTGAGGCGGGAGAATCACAAGTTTGAGGCCAGCTTCAGCAAGACCCCGTCTCAAGATAAAAATTAAAAGGGCTGGGGATGTAGCTCAGTGGTAGTGTACCCTGGGTTCAATCCCCAGTGCCAAGAAAATTAAAAGAGAAAAAAAAAAAAACCTTGATCACATTCAATGAATTCCTATAGTATCTCTTCGTGACCCATATTACAATTTTGCCAGTTACTCCTATACTCTTGTTTGGAAATGAGGTGTTCTGCAAAAGCTCCTGTGTCAATGCAGGCATGTTCAGAGGTGAAATGATCAAATTATGAGAACTGTAACCTAAGCAGTCCATCCGAGTCCTAGGATGGACTGGGTGGTAAGAGCAGGCAGGTGGGTGTGGCTGGATTAGGCGGGTCACTGGGGACGCACCCAGGAAGGGAGCCTCTTCCCTGTATGTAGCCCCTTTCTCTTTCTCTCTGCTTCACGGCTGCCAGGAGCTGAGAAGCTTTCCTCTGCCATGCCCTTCCAAAAGGAATGAAAAGATATCTCAATAGTCTCCTTCCTTCCTCTGTCTGCCAGAGGGAGACCCAGTTCTCTTCTTGGGAGGCAAACTCTGTTGCCAGTTTCTCTGTCTCCTTCCAAAATAACATGTTCAATGGTGACTCTCCTGCGTCTAACTGAATGGTTAGGGTGTGTCCCACGTGCCACCTCCTGGCCTAGAAACCGTGTAAAGCCCTGTAACATCTTATCTGGCCACCAGGATCTGGTGCTGTGGCCTGGCCCACTTCGGGGACTCACCTCGTTCTACCTGTTACTGGCATCCTAGGCCAGAGGCCTGATCCAACAACCAAACAGAAAAGGTAATAGCGAAAAGCAGGAAGAGAACTTTAACCACCATAGCTACACTGGGCAGACAAGGGGACCCCACATCCTTAGCTCTGTCTTCCAGGGATTGACAAGACTTTTAAGATTTTGTAGAAAGGGATGAATGAGGTTAAGGACTTTGGGGTTTGCACAACTGGAGGCTTCTTCCAGCTGCTGAAGCAGGTGATCTTGATCAGGTGTGGTCTGTCCATCATGATCCCAGGATTGGTCAGGCAGAGCCTTATCAGTGGTAAGAAAGTTCCTTTCTTGGACTCATCACAAGGTGTTTATCAGATCAGACCTTGTTCCAGGACTCCAAAGTGACTCCGAGCAAAGGAGACAGATGCAAAACAAAGGCAGAGATGCGAAGTCTTTCTTCCTGCATTTATCCAGCCACTGGACCTTCACAGGTGAAAGTGAAGAGCCAAGTCCTTGCAATGTATCCTCTTGTCTGGAGAGGCCGGGTCACGATGGCCTCCTTTCCATTCTCCTCCTTTGCCTGCGCCTTTCCCTGTCTCTGGAACACTCTTGCTCCCCTTTGCACAACGGTCTTTGGGTGGTCCTGCCTGTCTTTCTCCTGGAAGCATCCCCCAATCTCAGGCAGGGTCACCTCACCTGCTAAGGCCTTTTCAGGACACCCTGTTCCCTTTCCTGGCTCCAGGAGGGAGGAACTGCTTCTAATTTGGGCACCAAGTGCAGTGCCTGGTGCTTAACAGACTTTCAGTAAATATTTGTGGAGAGAGTAAATGCTTTGGTGAATCCTTTGCATCACAGCAGGAAGGCTCAGAGCCAGGGGTGGAGGTGGGGCTGGGGGTGGAGGGAACCCCAGGGCTGGCTGCCGAAGAAGGTTCTCTGTAAAGATCCAGCAAAAGCAGGTCGAGTCTTGGGTCAAGGTTAAGAAGCCAGACATCCCAGTGGTGGATGGTGATGAGCAATGGGGCCTGTTGGACATTAGCTGGTGGCTCCTGCTCCACTGGGCCTGAGCTCCCCAGGGACAAAGCACATTCCTTAGGAGGGAAGGTGGGGAGGGGGGACCAGAGTAGGCATCTGATCACGAACAAGGGACCCAACCAAATAGGGAGGAAGAGTGGGGTCTCCCAGGTGGGCTTGGGGCTTGAGTGTGGCTGGTTGTTTTGCAAAATTGCAGAATCAATGTGCAGAGAGGTTTAGTCTTTGGTCAGGGTCCTCCCATTGCAGAAACCTCACAGAGAGTTGGAGGCCTAGAAAGGCTAAGAAAAGTCCCAGGAGCCAGATTAGGCCACAGAAGGTGTATACCATGGGTTTGACCCCACTGAGTTCTACAGTGTCTCTTGGGTCAGGAAAGGCTGTTTAAGGGAGGAGCAGGGAAACCTCTGCAGACAAGGAGGTTGCAGATGTTTGGCCCAAAGCCAGAGGGAAAAGCCAAGTTTATTCGCAGCACCCCACCTTCCCCCCACCGCCACAGTTCACCTAAAGCCACTGTAGACTGTGAGGCAGAGAACCACACTCTCGGAAAAGAGAAGAATTCCAACAGGGAATAGTGCAAAAGGTGGTTTTGTTTTATTTTGTAACTTTAGGTTTTTCTGCAACTTTCCAATTTTTTTTCTACTGTGAATGCCAATTATTTTTATACTTTTATGAGAGAAAAAATAAAACCTTTTCAAAGATTCTGTACACGAGCCCTGAAAATACCATTTCCAAACCCTGACTGCTAGTTGGAATCATCTAGGGAGCTTTAAAAATATGGATTCCTAGGTCCTACCCCAAGTGATTGAGATTTAATTGGTTGGAGGTGTGGCCTCTTCTGGTGATTAGAATGTACAGCCAGGTTGAGAGACACTGCCCTAAAAGAGTATGCACAGGTTCAATGAGTGAGATATACTGTGAGTCAATATCCATTCCTAGGAAGGCCATATGCAGTTGTATGAGTTGCATATTGCATAATTCCAGGGGACACCATTTATGTGGTCTGTAATGTGAATGGGGCCTGTTGGACATTAGCTGGTAGGTAGCAGGTAGTGTCTCATTGCATTTGACCCAGCTATCCCACTCCTTGGTTTATACCCAAAGGACTTAAAATCGGCATACTATAGTGACCACGTCAATGTTCGCAGAAGCTCAATTCACAATAGCTAAACTATGGAACCATTTTAGGTGCCCTTCAGCAGATGAACAGATAAAGAAAATATATCACATATGTGATGGAATAGTACTCAGCTTTAAAGAAGAATGAAATTATGGCCTTTGCCAGTAAAATGGATGGAGATGGAGAAATCATGCTAAGCAAAATAAGCCAATCCCCAAAAACCAAAGGCTGAATGTTTTCTCTGATAAGTGGATACTAATTTCCAATGGGGCAGGGGGAGGCTAGGGAAGAATAGAGTTACTTTATATTAGGTAGAGGGGAGTGAAGGGAAGGGAGAGGGTATGGGGATAGGAAGGATAGTAGAATGAAACAGACATTATTACCTTATGTACATATGTGACTGCATGACTGATGTGATTCTACAGTGTGTGCCATCAGAAAAATGAGAAATTATACCCCACTTATGTATGATATATCAAAGTGCATAAATGTATTCTATTGTCCTGTATGAGTAATTAGAATAAATAAAAATTATTTTTTTTAAAATAGGGTGCCTCACTGGAGTTGTACAAGGTGGCAACTTTAAAAGTATGGGTATGTAATTCATATATTCACAGATACATAATTTAAATACCAATTGTATCTGTTAACTCCATCCCTCTAGAGGAGGATAAAGTGACACTCATTAGGGTGCACAGATCATTTCAGAATCTGGACCCAGATAAACAACATCCAATGCCAAAGTGACCACTGTTGTCAGGAACTGGGAGCTGCACTGGGCACAGAGATCTGAGGTGAGGAGAGGGCTAGGATGCTTGCAGAAGCACAGTGTGAATGACAAGTCAGCATCCAGCAATTGGTCAAGGTGTGCCTGGTGGGAGTCCTAGGGGGAAAATAAGGCAGCATCATGTGGGGGTTCTTCCACTTTGGTCGTGAGGCTTCGTGTCTGCCACTCCTCCCGTGCAGAGATGGAATTGAATTCCCTGACTTGAATCTGGGCTGGAGGTATTTTACAGCTGTCACCTAGTAGCACTGTGGTGCTGAACCTGGGGCCCAGGGGCTTCCCAGGAGAGCATCCATGAGTTCCTTAAAGTGAGGTGTGTAAATGTGCCTGGGTATTAAGCTCCCATTTCCTGGGAGAATCCAGAGCTTTTGCTAGATTCTCAAAGGAATGTGAAGCAGGTGTTTATTGGACTGTACCTTGGAGGTCATGTCTTTCTGTCCCCCTGAGCAGAGCCACACTCACTCTGCCCCAGCTGGCTTTCCCACGTGCAGGCAGAATCAGTGGTCCTCACACACGTGGCCTCTGCCTGAGTCTGGCCAGTGGGCTCCCTGGCAGGAGTCAGAGGAGAGGAGGAGAATGAGGAAGGGCACTTATCCCGAGGCTCCTGTGGCTGCAGCTGCAGCTGCATCTCAGCTGAGGGACCCCACTCCCTAAAGGTGGCCTTCTCCACAGGATTCTCTGATTCTGCTAACCACTTCTCCATGGGGCTTCTGGCCCAGGGCTGATAACATCTCAGTTGTTTTTAGCCCCAGGACACTGTTGTATCTTGTGATCCCACCCAAGCCTTTGTAAATAATTCCTTCAATAACCCAAAACCAGCTGGGCATGGTGGCGCAGTGCCTGTAATCCTAGTAACTGGGAAGGCTGAGACAGGAGGATGGCAAGTTGGAGGCCAGCCTGGGTAACTTATGGAGGCCCTAAGCAACTTGGCGAGACCCTGTCTCAAAAAATTAAAAGGACTGGGGATGTAGGTCAGTGGAAAAGTGACCCCTCGTACCCACTACCAAACAAATTAGTTAAGTATTTAAAAAGTAAAGATAACCCAACCATCCTAATTTGACTGTGGCATTTGTTTCCCCTTGAGACTCTAATGATCCTGTTCCTTGGACGCAACCTCTGGTAGGGAAGTTGTGTGCCAAGGGTCTTGGGGGCATGCTCTTGGGCAAAAGGAAAAGTTGAGTAAGAGTCTGAGCCAAACCTACAGTAGGTCTGAAGCTGGAATATGGCCTTTAGAGTTATCCCAAATCCAGGCAAGGGGTCCAGGCCCTCAACCATGCCCCCAAACTTTAACCAGTCATCAGATGCCAGGGAGAGGCAGAGTGGATCTCTTTGGGTGAGGGCAGTTCCCAGGAAGCACTGCCTGGTGGTGGCCATAGGCTAGCCTCTCAGTCAGGGGGAGGCTTGATCTCCAAGGGGAATGGGGTAAGGATGGTGGGGGTGCCCCCATGGAACCCACTGCAGACCTGACCTTAGCCTGGTCAACTAGACTGCATTTTTTTTTTGGGGGGGGGAACCTGGGACGATGTCTGGTCCAGAATAGGAGTCTCACAAATATTTGTTGAATGAATAAATTGAATAACAGTGAGCTTCCTTGACAGATGAAAATTTGTAACCTCAGAGTGCTTATGTATCATGGCTACTTTTTATTTTTAAAATTTTGTTTTGAAATTCTTTCCCACTAACTGCAAACATAAAAATAGGATCACCCCCCCTATCCCAGATTTCCCAATTGTTAACACTTGGCTTCTCTCTCTCTCTTGTCCACACATACACATATGCTCAACCTATTATTATTAATATACGAAACACCAGAGAATATTGGAGACTTCTGCCACTTTGCCTCTAAACACAAGAACATCTTCTTTGTTTTGTTTTTATTAGTGCATTATAAGAGTGTCTTCTTATGTAAATTCAGCACAATTTATCAAATTTGAGAGACAGGACACTGACCTCAGAGCTATCGTCCAGTGCTCCCATTGCCCTGCTAGTCCTTGTAACATCCCATATAGAAACCTCCTCTGATCCCAGATCACGCATTAAGCTCAGCTGTCCTGGGTTCCCTGTGTCCTTTCTTTGTCCTTCACAACCTTGGCATTTGGAAGACCTCAGATCTATTATTTTGAAAAATAGTCTTCCGTTTGCATTCGTCCTGCCTTTCCACAGGATCATATTAAGGCTATATCGGACTTTAGCAGGAATATGACCCCTGCAGATCACTCCATCTCCAGACCTTGCAAGTTCAAAGTACACAGCGTGGCTTTTTTACACTCCTCATATCCTCAGGGAGGAGCCGCTGTACCCAGTTTCTAAGCTTATGTCAAGGTCCAAGAGTTCAGTGCCCAATCAAGGTCTCACACTTAATGACTGACATCCAGGTGCCTTTAACTACAGCTCAGAATCTTTTCCACCACACTTGGGGAGATGGGTGAGGGTGGCAAACACTTGCCCCTGTGCCTCAGCCTCCAGAGCCTTTGCACCTGGCTTCCTGAGCCAGCCCTTTGCTGTTTTCTCCCCCTTGTAGTGATGGACATGGAACTCAGGGCCTTGGGCAGGCTAGGCACATGTTCTACACTGGGCTACACCTCCATCCCTCCTTTGCTGAGTTAACTGCCTCTGCAGAGGCAAAACTGAGGAAGCTAGAGGTTGGCAAGGTTAAACTGACTTTCAAAAGACTAGAGCATGTAGGTGCAAGGGCAGCCGAGTTGTAGATCTTTGTGGAAGTGTGGGTGGAACTTGGACTTGAGACTGATACACAAGGCAGGCGCCTGCAGCGGCAGACAGAATTGCTGGGGGAGAGGTGAGGGGCTGTGCCACACCACCTGGGTGAGCTCTCTTTATGCTTCTCCAGTCTGGAGAGGAACTCTGCAGAACCCTAGGATTCCAAATTCAAACCTGGCCTCCCAGGTCTTATGAAAGGATATAGGTCAAGGTAGGAACCTGGAACATATTGTATTGAACAGTTCATTTATTTATGATGTCTAGATACTAAGTATGTGGACCACCATTCAGGTCCCTGACCCAGGTCTGCCCATACAGCTCTCCAGGGGCTGAGCCAGGGCCAAAGTCCAGAATTGGCCGACACTAGAGCAACTAGCATAGCATCCCTCTGAGCTTCTGGCTCATGGAGGGAGTGGAGATGGGGAAAGGACAGGTTAATTGGAGAAGGAATGTTCACGCTTTGAAGAGTGCTACCAAGAGTGTTAGACCATCTCAAATTCATTCCCAATTTGCAGAGCTGGGCAAACTGCTAGGATGCTAGATTTGGGGGGATCTGGCTGCACAGAAGGGCAGGTAATGGAGCCATCTTGGAGTGTCTTCAGGGCATCCTCCTGACTCATTGAGGAGAAGCTATTGACAAGGCTGAAGGCAAGGAGGAGGCAGAGAGGAGCCCGTCCTGGCTTGGGCTCCTCCCTGGATTTTTCTGACCCAAGAACTAGACCCCACACTGCAGGCTGCAGCTTCAATTCCAAGCTTAGGATGCCCTTTGTCTCATTGCTGGCTGGCAGAGGATCTGGATGGCACGGGCTGGAGCACAGAGCAGTGGGGACAGCGTTGCTGGGTTGTTTGTCAGCAAAGCAAGTATCTCCAAACCAAAGGAAAAATTCAGAAGATGTTGGCTTGTAATTTAAAGAAAGACTCAAAGACAGACAGAAACTCTGGGTGTGGGAAATTCTTTTAAAATTCAGTGGCATTTTTTGAAGGTGGGAGTGGCAGGGGGCTCTGCATTTGGAACCCCAAGTTTCTCCAGCTTTCTGGGGAGCGGAGTGGCAGTGAGCCTTTTCCCCTCAGGCTGTTGCCTCTCTGGCCAAGACCACGTTTCCTGAGATGGACTTGAGGTCATCTTTGTCCTCTCTTATTGGGAAATTCTGAGAGCATGAGGTAAACCGCATGTGGGCGGGAAGGCATGGGCAGGCTGGAGTCGCCCGGGTTTCCTCTCCTGGGAAGGAGCCTGCCGCCTGCAGACTGTGGAGACGGAGCCTCCTTGGAGAGGGCACCAGGGGCATCCGTGGTGCTTCTGAGTCCGTGTTTCTTGACCTTCTGATCACCGTGATGCCCGATTTGACCCTGCAACTGGGTTTCTCCTAACTCAGAGGGGGTGATGAGCATGAGGAAGACCAGTTGCCTCGTGACTCAGCTGCAGAGACCCTGATGGGTGCCCTGCCAGAGGGGATGGTGGGGAGACCCTTCTGCTGGCTGCATCCAAGGGAAGCTGGGGAGCAGCTCTCATTTTCTATTTCTCAGCCTTGAAGAAAAGACATCATTGAAGCCAAACTAGCCACAGCAGGGCATGAGGAAAAGCCACCTGGGGGGCAAAGCCTCTTTCCTACAGGGAAGCTGGGGTGTTGCTTGACTTCCATTTGGATTGGGTGGGCCAACAGAGCAGGCCTCCCTCCCGCTGTAAGGGTGCAGGAATTCTGTGGAACTCTGTGCCACAATTTTTTTTTTTTTCCCTAGAGAGGGCATGCAGCCCACCCAGGGAGAGTGGTTTGGGGATCCCAATTTTGGCCTCTTGGGGGACAGGGATGGTGTGGGGCATCTGCTTGGAAGGAGGGGTTGTGTTTCTGGCTGTTTCCTAGTGATCCCAGTGGAAGTCAAGTAAGTGACTTGGAGGAGGGTGCGATTGAAGATTCAGAGAAGTTTTGAGATGACACTCTTGGTCTGGGGAATATAGAAGTGACAATCTTGCCATTGTTGGAGAGGACAGCTTAGCTATGAGAAACTCAGACTCAGGGCAAATTTTTTCTATAGTATCTGTCACCTTCAAAATCACCATTTCCTCCCCTCTTCCCTTTTCAGCCATTTATAGAGTCTGTATTAGTTCCCCAAGGCTGCTGTAACAAATTACCACAAGCTGGGTGATTTACAACAACAGAGATTTATTTCCTTATGATTCTGGAGTCCAGAAGTCCAGAAGCAAGTTATGGGCAGGTTCATGCTCCCTCCAAAGGCTCCTGGGAGAAGCCTCTCTGACCTCTTCCAGCTTCTGGTGGCTCCAGGCATCTTGTGACTGCATCAATCTATTCTTTGCCTCTATTGTCCCCCGGCTAGCTCCTCTTCCCATATCTGTGCTTCTCCTCTGAAAATCTCTTGTAGGGACACTGGTGCTTAGATTTAGGGCCCATCTGGATAATCCAAGATGAACTCATTCTGACATCTTTTTTTTTAAAAATGTGTTTTGTAGTTGTAGATGGACACAATACCTTTATTTTTTATTTGTTTATTTATATGTGGTGCTGAGGATTGAACCCAGGGCCTCAGACGTGTGAGGCAAGCGCTCTACCACTGAGCCACAACGCCAGTCAGACATCTTTAGTTTCATTATATCTGCAAGACTCCATTTTTTTTTTTTTTTTCTGAGTAAGGTCACATTCACAGGCTCTGGGATTTAGGACATGAATTTATTTCTTTAGATAGGAGGTGGGGAGGCATAGCCAACCCACCAAGGGTTTCTGTAAACAAGGCACCAAGCTGGGTCCTGGATGCTAAAGCGTAGACAGCATTCAACTGCAAGTGAAGCCCCTTGGATTCCAGTCTTGACTGCACAGATGGCCTTTGGGCTTTGGTCCACTCATCTGTAGAATGGTGAGTGGGTTCCATGTCTCCTCCTTCTAGCACATTCCCAGTGCCCAATCCCTCAGCATCTCTGGTGGTGATTTTGGTCTACTCCAGAGTTTTCTAAACATATGTATATATACACACACATACATACTTTACTGTAGTGAAATACACCTTGCCCTCCATATCCGTGGGTTCTGTATCCATGGATTCAACCCACCTCCTGAGAGAAAATATGCAGGAAAAAAATCATGTCTGCACTAAACCTGTACAGACTTCTTTTTCTTGTCATAATTACTTAACCAACGCAGTATAACAACTATTTACTTGGTATTTACATTGTGTGAAGTATTATAAGTAATCTGGAGATAATTTTAAGCCTTCTGGCCTATATGCATAGATTATACGAAAATTCTTTGCCATTTCACAAGAGGGACTTGAGCCTCTGGGGATTCTGGTATCTGTTGAGGGGAATCCTGGAACCGGTCCCCATGAATATCAAGGGATGACGGTACATTTCACACAAGATGCACCATTTTTACCATTTCAAAGTGCAGCTTCAGTGGCATTAAATACACTTACGTCGTTACTTAACCGTCACTACCACCCGTATTATGTTTTACAAAGACAAAGACAAAACAGGGAGACTCATTCCCAGCCTCTGGACCCTCAGGGTGTCCTTATAGGAGATGCCTCCGCTACACAGTCCACCATTCATGCTGGCTTTATGGAGATGAAAGGAGAAGGATCTCAGAAAGGGAGACAGGACTGCAGAGAACCCCAGGGAACAGCCCAGCCCCTGTGTGACCCCCGTATGCTAAACAAGGATGACAATTCCCCAGCATATTCTCTGCAGGCTCTGCCCTGTCTTGTTGCTATGTGGTTCCCATGCTGTCCACACAAGTTCTTACTTTTCCTCTAGACCAGTGGATCTCAAAGTCTGGTGTCTGTGCAGCAGTGTCGGCATCATCTGGGAGCTTGGTCGAGGTTAACGACCCAATTTCCACTCCACACCCCCTGTGTGAGTCAGGGTTCCATGACTGTCACAAATACCAGATAGAATGAATTTATAAAGATAAAAGGTTTATTTTGGCTCATGGAAGTTTCAACCATGATCCATTGGCTCCATTGTTTTGGGGCCTGTGGCGAGGCAGCATATCATGGGGAAGGAGTATGGCAGAGCAAAGAGCCGCTTTCCTCATGACCAGGATACAAAGGAGAGACAGGAAGAAGATGCTGGGGCCCCACTATCTCCTTTCAGGTCACCCCCCCCCACCATGACCACAAGGCCTACTTGGCTCCACCTCTTAGAGTTTCCACCAGCTCCAAAGAGCACCAAGCTGAGGACTCAGCCTTCAACACGTGGGTCTTTGAGAGACACTCAAGATCCAAACTCTGGTGCCCACCGAATCAGAAATGAGGGATGGGCTCAGCATCTGCATTTTTGCAGGCAATTCTGATCCATTTGCTGAAGTGAGAAAAGCACTGCTGTGGATCTGCAGAGACTTCATGCTTCTCCTAGAACTCACTACCTCCTCCACAAAACAACAACCGTTACTGTTCGAAGCTCCATGGTTAAATAAACCAAGGACGCCGACAGACTAGGTGTGATCAGGCAGGTCACTGGTGCCAATGAACTGCCAGAGAACACATTTTACCTCGGGTTTGTTTATCCTGCCGATGTTTGAGAAATGTAATTAGTTGCCAGTATTATAGAAATAATAACTCTCATCTAGAAATTCAGATTTCAATATTTTTTGGAAAAAAAAAAAGTTGGCATGTCTGGCATTCTTGACACACCACATTCCCAGGTGAGCATGAGCTGGGGCCCAGCATGGGTCACCCTGATTCAACAATGTAGGACTCTCCATTTAGTCCCAGACCCTATTCCTCATCAAGGCAAGGAAGTGAGGCCTCTTATTTACATAACTGCATTGGTCACTATAGAAATTTTCAGTTTTCCAGTCCTTAAATGGGGGTCACAAACTAAAGCCCACAGAGATTAATTTTGTGTCAACTTGGCTAGGTCATGGTACATGGATATTTGATCCAACATTAGTCTGGAAGTCACTGTGAAGGAATTTAAAAAAAAATTAAAATGTAAACTAGTTTTTTTGAGTAAAAGTGAATTTTGTCTTCCACAAAGTAGGTGGGCCTTATCCAATCAGTTGATGGCATTAAGAAAGAACAACTTACCAGAGGAAAAGGGAATTCTGACTACAGTCTGCTTCAGACCAGAACCACAACATTACCTATTCCCTGGATCTTCAGTCTGCTTTTTCCTCTTTCTTTCTCTCTTCCTTCCTTCCTTCCTTCCTTCCTTCCTTTCTTTCTTTCTTTCTTTCTCTCTCTCTCCTTCCTTCCTTCCTTCCTTCCTTCCTTCCTTCCTTCCTTCCTTCCTTCCTTCCTTCCTTCCTTCCTTCCTTTCTTTCTTTCTTTCTTTCTTTCTTTCTTTCTTTCTTTCTTCCAGTACTGGGAGTTAGATCTAAGGATGCTTTACCACTGAGATTTATCTACACACACACACACACACACACACACACACACACACACACACACTTTAGTTCATGACACGATTCTGCTAAATTTCCAAGGCTGACCTTGAACTTGTAATCCTCCTGAGTAGGTAGGATCACAGGTGTATACCATGACCATGCCCGACTCAGCATGCATATTTTGGACTTAGCATCTTCCATGACTGCGTGAGCCAATTCCTTAAAATTTCTCTCTCTTAACATATAATAATATAATCTAACCTAGTTTATATAAAGTATACATAGGCTATATAGATATCCCTGGACCATTGGGGGACCAAGAGGCACAGGAATTCTTCTTTTGTTTTCTGGAAGCTCTTAGGGATATATTCTTAATGAAACTATGTCCCCAGAGCTGGAGACTGAGAAGATGAGTGGCAAGTATAAGATTTGAACCCAGAGTAAACCACCACGGTAGCCAAGGTTAACAGCACTGGTAATAAAACAGTACCATTTGAGCCCTTTGACATGATGACACCTCATTTTACTGATATTCTTGCCCAAAATGCATTTTCTTATTCCAATCATGAGAAACATTGAAAAAACTCAAAACTTAGGGATCTAACTAATAAGTACTCTTCGAAAGTGTCGCAGTCGCTCGAGACAAGGAAGACTGAGGCACTGCCACAGACTAAGAAGAAATAACTAAATGCAGTGTGAGATCATGGATAAAATTCTGCAACAGAAAAAGGACATATTTGGAAGCTTGGCTGAAAGTTTAAACAGTATCTTCAGTTTAGTTAACTAGTGTTCATTTAAATTCATCAATTTCTTTTTTAATTTTTTTTTTTAGTTGTAGCCGGACACACACCTTTATTTTATTTATTTATTTTTATGTGGTGCTGAGGATCGAACCCAGTGCCTCACACATGCTAAGCAAGTGCTTTACCACTGAGCCACAACCCCAGCCCATAAAGTCACCAATTTCTTGATAACTGGGTTGGGATTAGGTAAGATATTAGCAGTAGGAAAAACAGGATGAAGAATATAAGGGAACTCTCAGTACTATTTTTGCAATTTTCCCCTAAATCTAAAGTTGAGCCAATTTAAAATGAGAAGTTAAAACCCAAAACAGCTCAATCAGCCAGGCGCTGAGCTACCTGGCTCTGTCTCTTGTGCCGAATGCACCCTGGAAAGGAGGGGACAGAGCCTGGACAGTCAGGTAAACACAAGCTGCCGTGTTTCTCTGGTGACAAGAAGCCTCTTTCTCAGACACCACACACCTCACCTGGCTCTTTGGGCTCAAAGGCAGTTTGTGCCACTGATGAGCTGCCTTGGACGGCTGTCTGGGGCAGGCTGCTATGCTGAAAGGAGCTGTGTATACTGTCTAGAAAAGTCAACCAGGGATCAGACATAACAGTTTGGTTCCACAGGAAGAGGAAGCCCGTGGTCCACAGATTCAGCCTTTGGAGCATTTGTGGATGAAGCTTCCACTCAGAAATGGGTTGACTGTGAATGCTTTTCCAGAAGCACCGAAATGCAGCCAGTGAAGACATTTTTAAGTTCTTACTTAAAAAAAAGTGAGATGGCTGTTCTCCTTGGTTTCGGGAGGGGAAGGGGCTGGACTGAGGACCTGCCAGGATGATGTGGTCTACTTATGAGTGGCCAGCCTGGTGTACCATGAAGGTCAGGGATGGGGGGGCCAATTCTTCCAAAAGCATTCATTTTCTGTTGTAAAATGAAAACCATGTCCTATGTATAAGGAGGCTGCAAAGATAATGAGCAGTGTTATAATGTAAGAATAATAAATGATGATCCATAAAAATCAGCAATGATGTTTATATCGTCATTAGTATTTGAGTATTTATGATAGGCCAGACACTGACCAAGGCTTTCTTGGAATTAAATCCCATTTAATCTTTGGCATTGCCTCCGGGGTCAGCCCGATCGTCATCACGCCCTTGCCTGATGGAGCTGTCAGAGTGAGGTGGTACTGCGCTCAAGTTCCCCCAGCTCTCGAGTGGCCAGAAGATGACGGGAACCCAGAGTCTGATTTCAGAGCTCATGTTCATAAGCATGGTACCATCCTGTCCTGGTATCCCACGGACTTCACCCTGAGTTCCCCAAATGGCAGAAGACAGTCGAATCTCTGGGCGTCAAGAAACAGGAGGACTTGCATGGCACCAGGCAGTCCTTGGGTCACAGGCTGCCGGGGAGGGGTAGAAGGCAGCAGTGGGGGCATCCCTGTGTGGAGAGGAGATGGAGCAATGGCAGCCTGCTGTCTCCTCCTGTGTGGGGAATGGAGACGGGATTGCAGCCCCTCTACCCTCCCTTCCCCGCTCCTCTCCCCAATACCATTCCCACACGTCACCCCAGGCCACAGCATGTTTGTTTGGCACCTGAGACTTCTGGTCTCTGGTGGGCTCTGGATGCTCATCTTGGCTCCTGAGGCGTCTCCCTAATTTGACACAGGACTGAGGATAAACTGGTGAGACTAGGCTCCGAGGGTTGGGTCCCCAGTGGGCTGCTATTTCTGCCTCTGCCAGGAATCTGAGCCTCCTGTGGGTGAGCATGGTCTCCCCAGGGAGACAAGTGTGTCCCTTTCTTGCTCCTTTCAAACCCCCAGGACTATTATTTGGAAGAAGGGAGAAGATTCTATGATGTGATTATCAATTTGAGTGTCTAACAAGTACAAGTAGTAGTAATACTGGGGATTAAACCCAGGGAGCTTTACCATTGAGTTACAGCCCCAGACCTTTTAAAATTTCTTATTTTGAGACAGGGTCTTGCAAAGTTGCTCAGGGCCTTGCTAATTGGCAGAGACTGACCTCAAACTCGTGATCCTCCTGCCTCAGCCTCCTGAGTTGCTGGGATTACAGATGTGAGCCACTGAGCTCCACTTTCTGTAAGATTTAAAGGACATGTTCCCCACTCCCATCTTTTTTACACGTTTTTCACTTGATTCTAGGACTTTCTTGTGTTGCTTTACTCTTGGGTTCTCTCAGAATCCAACCTAAGATTTATTGTTTGGGGCTTTAGTCTTGGGTTCGGTTCTTCTAGAGGCACAAGAATTTTGAGGGTAAAAAGCTTATTTGGGAGGTGATTCCTAGGATGCAGGGGAAGGCAGCTTGTAAAGAGTGTGGAATTGACCTGGTTGCTACAGTGGGCAACTGAGGTTCTGGCACGTTGGGGACTCTAAAGGGTGTGGGGGTGTTTGTTCTATTGTATACTGTTGACACTACTGTGTGTGGGTGAGGTTGCTCAGGTGAAGTGCCTGGCCAGAAGCACAGGGGTACGCTACCATAAGCCCTAAGATTGAAATAGATTGTTTGAGGCACTCAATGAGGACAGGAACCAGGGATGTAATAGAAAGAGGACTCAGAAAGGGGCTTTAGAGTGGGTTGGGGAAACAGAACTGGACTGAGTCAAGAAGTTTATTATAACTCATCACAAGCCCCCTCCATTCCAGGCAAATCCTCCTGTGGACTTGGGTGCGCCTTGGGGGAAGCCACCGCAGGTCTCTGTGCAGGCTGTGAGCCTGAGACTGGAGATGAGAGGACACAGAGCCTCAGTAGGTCTGTGGATCCTGGTTGGAGATTGGTGGCCACAGAGCCATCCTGGTGGTGTATCTCGGGGTCCTCACTGTGTCTAGCTGCTCATTCTCTTTTTATCCTGTGGATAGTACCAAGCCATTTTAAAACCACTATTTCCTAAAATAGTGTTGTTTAAAGAAACAAGACACACTACCTCTTCCTCTGCTATTTTTTTTTTTTTTTAAGCAGCTGGTCAACAGTGGAGCAGAAGCCTCTTCCAGCTTTGTTGGGGGAGGGGGAGGTCTGATGCTTGTAAGGGTGTGGCGTCTCCAGATCTCATGCACCCTGGGGACTGCTTCCCCATAGGCACTTCTCTCACATATCCCAGACCCAGTAGGTGGCATTTAAGAATTTTTACTTCCTCCTCAGGGAAGATGTTATTGTAGAAATAAGAGGACACTTTTGCAAATGGTCAGATTTCTTGCATTATCTAGGGGTGACCCCTGTGGTCCCACAAGCTGTCAGAATAGTGCTGCCTTATATAACCTTCTGTGAGGATGGCAAAGTCCTGTGTGCACCAGGGCAGCCACATGTGGCTACTGAGCACTTGCAATGGTGGATTGAATTTTTAATTTCATTTAAATTGAATTAATTTGAATTTGAAAAGCTATGCACAGCTACATACAGTTTGTAGGTGAAGAAAATCCTAAACTTGGGTGCCTCTGGGAAGAGGCTGAGTTTGGGGTAGAGGGATATGCAGAGTTCTATGAGTGTCCCTGACACGGGATGCACACAGGCTGAGTGCAGAAAGAAACCATTGAATAATTTCTTTCTCTCCAACTTAGATCTTTCTAGGATCAAGTCCAAGTTGTGCGGGTTCACACCCTGCCTTTGCCTATGATGATGATCTTGACCCTGATCATCAGAGCAAGCAGGAAGAACGAGCCATTTAGCCATTTAGCAATGCCTGCATCAGGAGTAGCCATCAGGAGGCACAAGTGGCCTCCTGTGCCCTCTGTGGCACCTGGCTGGAGGGTTGTGCTGTTTACTCCCATTACCCAAAGGAGGAAACTGCGGCTCAGTGAATTCACCCTCTGCTCTGTCTGAGCTTCACAGTGCACAAGTGGCCAAGTCAGGATTCTAACCCAGGTCCACTGAGTCCCGGGATCCCTGGACGCTTGGAGTTGTGCTTTGTCCCTAGAAGTCTGTGACGTTACCCTGAACTTTCTCCTACATGCTCTGTCCCAGTTCCCCGGGTGATTTTGAGAGTCAATGGGATCCAGTGGCTGGGATGCCCCAGAGAGGAGAGGTCAGTGTGGGAAGCCCTGCTCTCTCTGGTCCTGTGACGAGAGACTCGTGATCATTCACATTTCCAGTCCCGACCACCCCCCCTCCCCGCTGCCCACGATCCTCCTGTTAAAAATAACAAAGAATGAACTGGAGCTCCACACTCAAAAGGACGGCATGTGTTTTCCATTTGCTTCTTTCTTTTCCCTGATTCTCTAGAATCGGATTAAATATGAAAAAGTACTTCCTGACTGAGGGGCTGGGAGTCACTGGGAGGGTGGTTCAACAGAGAGATTACTCTCCAGAGAATTTTTAAAAAGCCACTTATTTTTTTTTAACTCTCAATTATAAATTCACACATTCCTTTAAAAAAAAAACTTGGAAAACACAGATGAATACAAAGAAAAAAAATGCATTGTCAATCTTCACATCGGTTGGTGTATTTCTTTGCAGTTTTTTTTTTCCATGCATAAAAATATGTTTTTGTTTGTTCTCTGTGGTTAGGGCTATAGATTTTAAGGGGATTACAGATCTTGGTGGGAGGATTCAAATCCTCCCTGGGGTCAAAGGAATAATTTAAATCACTGTTTTTCAAACCTTCTGGAGTAAAGAACCAAAGTTTTTAAAATTCCCATCACTGAGCACAGGAGACCAGGACCTAGCAGGCTCTGGGCTGGGTACCACATGGGTTTTTGCTCACCCCACCTGAGTTGTGTCAGGGAACACTGACTGGGAAGCCACAGCAATGTCAAATTGCTCTTAAAGTTTCTAAACACCCAGGCTACTTCTATACCCGATTCCTTCATATAGCTCTGGTCTGAATTGGGCTTGGCAAACTACAATCTCACCCACCACCTGATTTCAGCTAAGGATGGATTTCACATTTTTAAGGGGGGATATTGGAAGAAGGAAATTATTTCATAAAATTTTTACACAAAACTTGACTTTTAAAAATTCAAATGTGGAAAATCTATGAAATCCAGTATAAAAAGGTTTGATTGAAACACAGCTATGCTCATTCACATATGCATCTTGGATGGCTGCGTTCTCTATCCAAAACAGAGTTGAGTCCTTGTGATAGAGATCATCCTGGTCCACAAAGCCTAAAATATTTACCGTTGGGTTCTTTACAGAAAAAAGTTTGCTGACCCCTGATCTAGATCAATGGTTTCCAACTTTGTTGCTTCTCAGAACCACCAGAGAACTTTAAATATATATATTTATATATAATATAAATAAATATATATATGTGTGTGTGTGTGTGTGTGTGTGTGTGTGTGTGTGTGTGTGTATAATCTTTCCAGGGACTGTGTGCTTTTCAAAGTCCCTCTAGCTCCATGAGGGGGGGGGGCGGCAGGTGATTCTCAAGGTCAAGGACTCTGGGAATCAAGCCCGGAGTACCCCAAGGCTGAGATCCCAAGGCTGGTCCTGCAGCTCTGAGCTGTCCCCTTTGACACAAAGCCCCTGTGTCTTGAGCTGCTCCAGATGCGGGCTCTCTAACCACATTCCTGGCCGGTCTAGCCCTTCCCGGCACATAGCTGGGATTCACAAGCTGTGGCCTGGAGCTCTCTCTGCTTCAGCTCAGCTCTCTGCGGCAGGCCTACAGCCGCCCCCCAGGGCTTCCCTGCTGTCACCCTCCGCCCAGGCCTCTTCCACGCCTCTTCCCCAGCCTTGGGTTTCTAGAATTCTTGGTCGGGCCTCTGGAGCTGCTGGAGAGGAGCAGCCCAGCCCTGTGGCCTTGCCGGGCAGCCAGGCCTCGCCTCGTCTGGGCCCCACGTCTCTCCCACTCTCGGTTTATGTTTCTGGCACCAGAACCGGAGTCCCGAGCCAACTGCACACATGGCCTGAGCCAGTGCTATGGGGGAGTTGAGGAGAGAGCTGGGAGTGATGATAGAGTCTGCAGACCTCCTGCTCGTGCGTGTCCTCTTTCCTCCGCACTCCTCCATCTTGACATTTCTGACTCCTTCCCTCCTCACCCCGCCCCCTCCTTCTCCCCTTCTCCCCCCTGCATTTTCTCCTTCCTTGGCATTCTTTCCCCTCCAGCCCTGTATTTTCTAGAAAGTCAGGCCCACCGCTTCCAGGCAGAGCCCAGCCACACCTCCTCCAGAGTGGATTCCCTCAGGTCCAGCTTCTTTGCTGATAGCAGCGGGGGGCCTTTGAGCTGGTAATGCGTGCAGAGTTTATTGGGGTAAAACACATGCAGGCCCTGTCCTCAAAGAGCTCACAGTTTATGGGACAGCCAGACAAGCCACAGGCAGTTTTAAGTGTGTATGTTGTTGTTGCAAAATTAAATAAATACAATTTAAATTTTTACTTTTTAATGGACAAATAATAATTGTACCCATTTCATGGGGTACCATGTGATGTTCTGATATAGGTTTGCATTGTAGGATGATTATATCAAACTAACACGTCCATCAGCTCATTCATTTATGACTTTTTTTTTTGAAGTGAGAATATTTAAAAGTCATTCTTTCGGCAATTTTGAAATGTACACTATGTTGTTATTAACCACGGTCACCATGCTTGCAATAGATCTTGAAAGCATTCCTCCTGTCTAACTGGAACTTTATATGACTCGGTCAATTTCTTTCCCCCACCCCCATTGCCATCCCTGTGGGTTGTCAGCATTTTACTCTCTATTACTATAGGTTCAACTTTGTAAGGTTCTATACATGTCAGTGAAATCATGCGGCATTTGTCTTTCTGTGCCTGGCTTATTGCACTTAGCATAATATCCTCTATGTTCACCTATGTCATTGCAAATGGCGGGATCTTCTTTTTAAAGGCTGCATAGTATTCTGTCAGGTATATTTAACCACATTTTCTTTATTCCCATGTTGATGGACACCTAAGTTGATTCTATATCTTGGCTATTGTAAGTAGTGCTGCAATGAACATGGGGGTGCAGATAGCTCTTCCACATACATACTGATTTTAATTCATCTGTGTATGTATACGCACAAGTGGGATTTTTTTTGGATCATATGTTAGTTCTATTTTTAGGTATTTTGAGGAAACTCCATAATGGAGTTTCCCCATAATGGCTGTAACTAATATACATTCCCACATATGGGGCTGCAGGCAACTTTAATAGTGTCCTAAAGGGTGACGTAGGGGTAAGAACAGAGAACTAGGTTGGGCAGTACCCAACAACACCCCAGCCTGACTGTGGGGAATCAGGAGTGTGGCTGGGAGGAAGTCACCAGCTTAGCACAGCGGGAGCTGGAGCAAAGTCAGGCTCAAGTGAAAAAGGCAGGTACATGCAGAAGCCTCTGGACATGCCCCCTCTTAGACCCATGGACACTCCACTAAAACCCAAGGAAGGTTCTAAAGGGAAGGAGCTAGTGATCTGATACACACTTCAGAAAACTCACTGTGGCTATGCTAGAGGGTAGACCTGTAATGTCCAGTCTAAACACAGGAAGCCCCTCTAATCCAAAGGATGAGACCTGAATAATGGCAGAGGAGAGAGGCTGGAGAGTATGTGGTGGTGTTGAGGAAAATTTAGGACTTAGGGATTAGAAGCAAGGCATGAGGGAGAGGCATGAATGAAGAATGATGCTGAGTTTCTGGTGTGGCTATCTAAATGATAATGTATTAATCAGTTACTTCTCTGATATGGCTGCATAACAAACAATCCCCGCACTCTCGGTGGTTTGTATCATGAGTCTAATATAGCTTCTGGAGTTCGAGTCATCATGTGACCTGCAGGCTGGAAGAAGGAAGTAAAGCAAAAAGGGCATTTTTTCCCTTAATGGAGACAGGTCCTTTTGAAGCAGGTTTTCTGGAAGCCCCATGCAACACTGAGGCTGACGTTTCACTAGCGAGATTAGGAAACGGTGTTAGCCGGTTACACTGCTTCCCTGAGTAAAATCAGGGTTACAATATTGTGTGGCTTGGATTTGGCTTGAGTATGTCTCCCACAGGTTGGTGTGTTGGAAGGTAGAGCTGGTGAGGTGGGAGACTAAGAGGTGGGGCCTATTGGAGATTATTAGGTCAGTGGAGGCTCAAACCTGTTGAGAGCCACAGCCAAAGGGGCTCCAGCAAACTTCCAGCTGCCAGCAAACTTCCAGCTGCCGGCTGATGATTGGCTCACAGTGGCCCCAGCAACATCTAGCTGATTGGCTCCTCTGCGGTGATGTTCATTGGGCTGTTTCCCTGCCCTTCAGACTGCCAGCTGATGATTGGCTCACAGCGGCCCCAGCAACATCTAGCTGATTGGCTCCTCCACGGAGCTGCTCATTGGGCTGTTTCCCTGCCCTTTCAGACCGCAGAGCTACTCATTGGGGGACTTCTTTGGCTCCACCCACACGACCCAGCCAATCAGCCTCAAGAGCAGGAGGATTGGAGGGAGGTGGTGAGGTTTGTGTGGGTGAGAGGCTTGTGGAAGCCGGTGGTGGCAGTTGGGCTCTGAGGGTTTTTTTCCTGAGGAGCTGTTTTGTTTGGCGTTTGTAGTTCTAAAAATAAAGTTAGTTTCTTTTGACAAGTGGCTCCTGAATTGTGCCCAGCCAGACTGCGGCAAAACCTCATGAATGGATTAAAGCTGGTCTCATGGAGTGGATGAGTTCTCAAGAGATTAAGTTGTTATGAAGCATATTTGTCTATCAGGACTCCCTCTTGCTTCACGTCTTGCCCAGGTGACTTCTTCTGTACATTCCCACCACTGTGATGTCATCCACCGTGAGGCCTACTCCAGAGTCACTCAGATGGCAACATCAATCTCTTAAATTTCCAGAACACTCAGCAAAATAAACCTATTTTCTTTATGAAGCACCTGGCCTGAGATATTTAATTTCAGCAACATAAAACAGATGAATATAGTGATCAAGTCACAAAGGAAAAATATATATTGAAAGGCAACCAGAAATTCCACCACACTCTCAAAAAAGAAAAAAAAATATTTTTCCAAACAAAGAAAAATAATATAGCTGTTCTTTGCATTAGACTCAGGGAACCTGGACTTAATTCCCAAGCCCTCTATTATTTGCTATACCATTTGGGCAAAGTTGTAAAACCCCTCTAAGCCTCTAGCTGCCTCTTCTTCAAAATGGACTATAGATCATATTTGTCTTCCTGCTTCATCAAAATGACCTAGTGGGACTAGGAATTCTATGAATTACAGTACACTATTATGGTTTGGATCTGAAATATTTTCCCCAAACTCAAGTATTGAAGGCTGAGTCCCCAGTGCAGCAGTGCTCAGAAGTGGGGCCCTTGGAAGGTGATTGACTCATGAAAGCCCTGAGGAAGAAGGTTACTGCAGGCGGCACACCTGTGACGGGCATATTTATTCCCCAGGTTCTCTCCCACCTGCCTTTCTCTGCTTCCTGGCTGCCATGAGGTGAGAAGCCCTGCTCTACCATGTGCTCAGCACCATGATGTTCCACCTTATCACAGACCCAGAAACAACAGAGCCAGGTGACCATGGACTGAAACCTCTGAAACCTTGAATCAAAATAAATCTCTCCTCTTCCAAGTTGATTTTCTCAGTTACTTTGTCACAGTGACAGAAAGATGACTAACATATACTATACAAAAATTATTAATCTGAACATAGCAAATACCTACTTGGACTAGAAGGGACCACCGAATGGGTAGCTTCTACCTAGACAATTGTCCCTGCCCCTGAAGTAGTACTTCCTGATGGTGGCTTGGATTTGGCTTGAGCGTTGAGTTCTTCTACAGAACTCCATATGTGGGTTGAGCTAACCTTGTTAGGGAGATTTCTATCCCTGTGACAAAATACCCAAGGAAATCAACTTAAAAGGAAGAATAGTTTATTTTGGCTCACAGTTTCAGAAGTTTCAGTCCATGGCTGCTTGACTCTCTAGGCCTAGGGTGGCACAGTATAGGAGTGCAAAGAAAGTTTGTTCAGTTCATGGGGGCTGGGAAATGAAAGAGAAGAGGAAAGGGACAGGGATTCAATATCTCCTTCTAGGGCATGCCCCCAATGACCTAACTTCCTCTCATGAGGCTCCACCCCCTAAAGGTTTCACCACAGGCCAGGGACCAAGACTCCAATGCATGGACCTTTGGGGGACATTCCAGAGGTCATCCTCTTCCCTTAGGGACAGTATTATTTTCGGAAAATGTTTACCTGTAGATGATTTCTCTTGATCCAATGGTTCTCACTCAGCTGTTCAGCTGACTCAGTTGTAGAGCAGACAATTACTGCAAATCAACAACTCACTACTACCCCTCATGGTTCTGGCAGTTTCCTGGGCTTCGCAAGGCACTGTTCACTTGGGGTCTCTCAGATGGCGACTGTTGGATGTCGACTGGGACTGGAGTCATCTAAAGGCTGTACTGGGCTAGATCTCCAAGAAGCCTCCCACCCATGGTTGGCCGCTGAAGTTAGGAAATTAGTTGGGCTCTATGACTTGGACTTTTCACAGCAAAGCAGCTGCTTTCTGGTCTGGAAGTTCCCAAAAGCAAATGTTTTAGGAGGAAGAAAGAAAAAACTGCCACTTTTCTTATAAGCCAGGCTGAAACTGGCAGGTGTCACTTCTGCTCAGAGTCAAGAGGTCAGAACAGACTCCCCCCTCCATGGGGAACTCCATGCCAGGTAGGAAGAGTGGGAACAATGGCAACATTTTAGCTACCACATCTACCTCAGCTGTGCATTGAAATCACCTGAGTGATACAGCGCTGAGGCCAGGTGATCAGGAGTGCAGCCTGGGCATCTGGAATATTTAAAAGCTCCCAAGGTGGTTCTGATGTGCAGCCGTGGTCAAGAACCATTGGCTTGACCAAAGAAATCACAAGATCCAGGGAGGGAAAGAACACAAAGCCAGGTCCCTGAGACCTAGGAGGTCACTCACTCATCAGACGTTTAGGATGCTATGTTAACCTCACCCCCTCGCCCATGTCAATCAGCTTTCTTTCTATCATCATAATGAAATATGCAGTAATTAACTTATAAAGGGAAAAAGTCTGTTTTGGTCCACAGTTTTGAAGTTTCTAGTTTAAGACTGGGTGGAGCCATTGCTTTGGGCCTCTGGTGGGTGTCAGATGGCAATGGTGGGGGGGCATGGGGTAGCACAAACTGCTTTCCTCATGGCCAAAAAGCAAAGGAGGAGGAGACCAGGGTCCCGCACCCTCCTTCGGGGGCACACCCTGGGTGACTTAAGGACCTACCACTTGGCGCACCACCTAAAAGCTCCACCATATCCCAACATCACCACACTGAGGACTAAGCCTCAACCCACAGGCCTTCGGGAACATTCAAGATCCAAACTATAACAACCCACTTCCTCATGTTGGGTTGGTTCCCACAGAACGTTATGAATGTAGATAACTGAACGGTGGGAGACTAAACAGCATGGGGGCCAAGGTGGAAACAGTCACTATTAGTGTGGGTGGCGCCCCCACCGTTTATAAATCTACCTGGACATCTCCTTGACCAAAAGCTTTCAATCTGAAATTGGTGATCTGGCTAGTTTCCCTCTCTTGCCTGTATCAGGAATTAACTTGTGTCAGAACATGGCGTGTCAGAATATGGCGTGTCCTAACAAAGCTATTTTAGTCAGCTTTGACCAAAATTCCCAATAAGAACAACGTAGAAGAGGAAAAATTTATTTGGGACTCATGTTTTCAGAGGTCTCAGTCCACAGATGGCTGACTCCATTGCTCTGGGCCCAAAGTGAGGCAAAACATTATGGCTGAAGGGCTCATTGGAGAGAAGCTGCTCACCTCAAGGCAGCCAGGAAGCCCAGAGAGGGAGGGGCTTCAGGGAAGATGTACCCTTCCAGGACCCGCCCCCAGTGACACACCTCTTCCAGCCACGCCCACCTGCCTACAGTCAGCACCATTCATTCAGGCCATTCAAACTAGGATGGGCTGATTAGGTTACAGTTCCCACAATCCAATCACATCACCTCTGAACATTCCTTCATCAACGCAGGAACTTTTGGGGGACACCTCATATCCCAACCCTATTATGCCCCAAGTCTCCTTGTTAAAGAATTTGGGGGTCCATCGGCCTATTGTCTACTAACAGTTAATAGCTTTTAGAATGGGCAGTATCTAAAAGAAGGTTTTCAAACACTTTCATTTCAGAAGTAAGCTCATGAATATTCATGGTCCTGCCTCTTGGTCTCACGCATTAGAAAATCCGACTGACTCCTGAGGCTAATGAGTGGTTAAGTTTCTCTTTGTGATGGAGAAAAAGGTTTTATTTTTTTCTGGATAATTTATTTTTTGGTGCCTGTCCATTTTCTGGAAGAGCTCTTTCCTTTAAGACCCTGGGCACATTTCAAGAGCTGAGCAGAGTTATAAATAATCCCCTGAACAGAGGAGCTCACCCATCTGGTGATAACATTAATGAATGCTGCACCGAGAGGCTGGGAGGCAATGGGATGCGAGGACGGCTGTGAGCCCAGTTCCCAGGGAGATCCCTGTCTAACAGGAACCGCGTACTCTACACTCTGGAGAAACACACAAACCACGCAACAGAACACAGGCCTAGAAACAGAAACGGACACAATAAGTAATGGGAATCTAAGGCTCTTGGACCTTATAAAACATCTTGTCCAGTGAGCTATGGGACACTGGAACTTCGTTCTGTTTTGCTGAAAGATCTCAGAAGAGGGGCACTCTCGCCTCACCCTGCCATCTTTGTCTGGTTCTGGCTGTTGGAGGGGTCTTACATCCATCCCATACTCTCTCTCTGCTTGCCACCCTGCACTGTGAACTTGTTGGCTCTTGGCTTTGTTTCTGTCCTCTGCGTTTGCTCTCTGCCAAAGGGGGTTGGAACTCTGCAGGGGGCATTTCCCAGGCTCTTGCCAACCAACTTCTGCTTAGATTCAGCCAATGGGAGGCCCTGAAGACACACTGGAAGGCAGCAGAAGGGGAAGCAAATCGTGTTGCTTTTCAGCTTCAGGCGGCCCCCTCCGGCAAAAGTGCAATGCATATGGTTTCTAGGTTTCCTGCTTCTGTAGCTCTGGTGCCCAAGTGACTGATGGCTCTGTGTTATCCCATTCTTCATGTTGCTCCTCCGGCCCCCAAAAGGCTCATGGCTTTCTGCACTTATTAACTGTTAAGTACTTTTACCTTTTCCCTGTTTGCTCCACCCATCCTTTCAATATAGCAGTTCTTCCTTATCCACGGGGAAAACCATTCCAAGACATTTCGTGGATACCTGAAGAAAATGGTAGCACCAAACCCCATACATACTCCTCTTTTTTTCCTATACATGCATACCATACGACAAAGTTTAATTTATAAATTAAGCACAGTGAAAGGTTAATAATAATAGAATATAAAAATCATAACAATACACTAAATAAAAATTATTTGATGCTTATAAATTGTGTGTTTCTTGAATTTTCCTTTTAATGTTTTTGAACCTCAATTAAGCCACAGGTAACCAAAGCCGTGGAAAGCAAAGTCACAGCTGAGGGGATATTATTGTACCTTAGTAACCAATTCACTGTATTAAGTTTCTTCTGTTTGAAATATCTGAGGGTCCTGTTTTCCTGAAGGGACCCTGACTGAGACAGTATCAGGGGATTACTGGAGTTGTATGAGGATTTATGCCTCCTCCAGGAGACAATCAATATTTGAGCCTACTATACCGTCCCCTTCCAGTTTTCTCTTCAACCTGCCACATTTCCTTCGCCCTCTAGCCAATGCCTCTTGTCCCCTCACATGACTTTTGGGTCTGTCTCCCTCCTGGCCACTCTCTTCTGAGCACTTGACTCGACTCTCTGCGTATTTCAAATGTTTCCCACGGCTGGAGCCATGGTCCATCCAGGTCAGGACGACACAGTACTTTCTCTTCCCTATACCTCAACACCAACCTCCACGGATGTCACCTGTTGCCCTACTCAGCATGGGATGTGTTCTAGTTAGATTTTCATCGCTATGACCAAAATACCCAATAAGAACTACTTAGAGAAGGAAAAGTTTATTTTGGGCTCAGAATTTCAGAGGTTCGGTCCATGGCTCTGGGCCTGAGATGAGGCAGAACATCATGGTGGAAGGGTGTGGTGGGGAGCCACTGCTCTATTCATGGGAGCCAGGAAGCAGAGAGAGAGAGGGGAAGGGGCTAAAGGAAGATGAACCTTTCCAGAGCACACTCCCAAGGACCCACCTCCTCCAGCCACGCCCACCCACCTAGGGTCACCACCCAGCCAGTCCATTCACATTAGGTCACAGCTCTCACAGTCCAGTCATATCATCTCAGAACATCCTTGGGTTCACATAGGAGGTTTGGGGGTCACCTCAGATTCAGACCACAATAGGCTGCTGTAACAAATACCATAGACTGGATAGCTTCAATGATAGATATTTATTTTTCATAATTCTAGAGGCCAGGAAGTCCAAGATCAAGGTATCAGCCAATCCAATTCCTAGTGATGACTCTCAGCCTGGTTAGCAGATGGCCACCTTCTTGCTCTCTGAGGGTGGGGGGCGGGGAAGGGAGGGAGAGAAAGAGAAAGGACCCTTGCATTTCTTCCTCTTTTTATCAATCTGTTTTAGTCCGCTTTTTTGCTGCCGTGACTAGAAAACCCAACCAGCCAAATTGTAGAGGAGAAAAGGTTTATTCAGGGGCTCACGGTTTCAGAGGTCTCCATCTATAGACAGTAGACTCCATTCCTTGGGGCTCCATTGAGGCTGAGCCTCATGGCAGAGTGTGTGGCAGAGGGAGGCAGCTCACACAGTGATAAGGAAGCAGAGAGAGACTCCACTCTCCAGTTACAATATATATACCCCATAGCCACACTCCTAATTAACCACCTCCTCCAGCCACCCCCCACCCAGCCTCCAGTTACCACTCAGTTAATCCCATCAGGGATTAATTCACAGACTAGATTAAGACTCTCACAACCCAATCATCTCTCCTCTGAACCTTCTTGCATTGTCTCACATGTGAGGTTTTGGGGGACACCTCATACCCAAACCAGAATATAACCCCATCATGAGAGCCTTCTTTCATGACCTAATCTAACCCTAATTACTTTCCAAAGGCCCCCACCTCCAAATATCATCACCTTGGGAATCAGAGCTTAAACATATGAATGGCGGCAGGGACAGATATTCAGTCTACAGGGTCTGTAATCCTCTCGGAGCTCTGCCCACACATTACACTGGGGACACGTGGAAGCACCCAGGCCTTGGTCCCTGTGTTCTAGATGAGCCTTCACTTTTCCACCTCTCAATGGTGCAGTTGCGTTGGTTTGATTTCATTTCTGACTCCCTGCTGTAGGTTGTTAGTCCACCCTCATGAACCCGCATCGTGACCCGTTCAGCCCACTGTGCTGATTGCGGGCTCTTGAGGCTCCTCATTCTCGTATCCAGCACATTTTCTTAACTCCGAGTTTCCTGTCTCTTGCAAATATGCCGAGCATGACCGCCACCGCGTTGTCTCACTGATTTTAAATGACCCAACAGAACCTGGCACTTGGCAAGTTGCCCACTCAACAATCTTTGCTCATTCCATCCATTTTGCCAAGGTACCTTGACATGGGCGAGCCCAGCTTCCAAAGGACAATTGCCCCGATGCCCCTTGCCGGACGCTTGCTGTTCTAACTCCCCCAGGGCACCTGGAGGATGGGAGAGGGACCCAGGTCTGGCTGAGAGCAAGTCTACTGGGGATTTTCTGGAAAACTTTCATCTCTTGGATAAAAGGAAAAGCTGTCTGACTTTGGGGCCTCTCTAGCATTCAAGGCAAGACATTTTTTTGGAAACATAATCCCAGGAAACACTGGTGGGGGAGTAGGGAAGGGAGGCAGGAAGGAGAAGCAGCTCACAAAGGGCACATTATGGAGCAGCTACTACTGGTCACTGGAGCTTAATCAGGCAGAGACTTGCTTAGAGATGGTATGAATCACAGACCCTGAAGTCATCCCTTAAAGGAGTGAGGGAGCTGGAGTTTTTATATACTAACTTCCCCTCAGGACAGAGGGGAATTTCTCTTGGCAGATATGAAATTTTTGGTGCTTCTGACCTGAAGCTCATGGGCAAAGCAATCTTCTGTTGTTTTAGGAAAAAAATGTTTAGTTAAAGGCGGTTGGAAATTGGCTGGAGTTCACTGAATTGGTAACATGGATGGGTAAGGAAGGAACTTTAATAACATGTGCTGTAATATCCCTGCCTCTCTAGGCTTCCTGACCTTGTGGTGGTTGTGATGTCTAGAGCTGCAGCAGCCATCCTGTGACCATGAAGTGAGACATAAGAGGATGGCAAGCCGACACACTGAGGTTGGTAGAGCAGGAGGGATGGAAAAATCCATGGTCCTTCATGTCACGAGGTTACTATACAAAAACAGTTATTTCTATTTCATGAAATCCATGGCATTCCTATTTCATGAAATAGTTGTCTTCATTTTTTTTAAGCCACTATTACTTGGGTGTCCTGTTACTTGTATTTAAGTAAATTCCATGTGAAGCAGCACTATGGAATGAATGGGTCAGAAAGTCAAATGGCAGAGTCAGCCCAAGCCACTCACTAGACACCACCCTCTTGCAACTGAAGACTTGTCTAAAGCTTTGCTTCAAGGGAACTCGAGATAAGACCTTTAAATAAATGTTTATCAGTCAATAAATATCTGGGTAACATGAATGGATGTAGCTTTCATCTTTCCACGTTAAATCATTGATTAAATTCTTATCTCTTGTGGCTACTAGATATCTATTTTGGGTTTTCCTGGATTCTCCTCTTTTGTTTTCTGATCCCACATTAAAACATCACTTGACACTAATTGTTGACTTCTCAGACCCTCTGTCTGCTGTTCTGCAATTGTTCAAAGGTCACTTATAAAGTCTGGACCAATTTATTAATGGTTGTAGCTATTTTTGCTTCTATTAGCTGCTGCTTAGGTCTGTAGAGGGCTGCAAAATAAGTGACATTGTTTTCCTCTGGTGCCCATCAGTAGAGAATTGGGGCAGGGGGAAAAGGGTCATGCAGAAAAGCTTGGCTTTTGGTCAGGAAAATAAATTTTTCGAGGTAGATGCTGCAGAAAATGTCTCCTTCTTTCCTGGACCCTTTTGGTTGCACATGACAGACATTCAAGTCAAATAAGCATAAAGGGAATGTGTTGGCTCTGCTAAGATTCCAAAGGCGATCTCATTTCAGTTATGGCTGGATCAATGGCTCTGGTGATGGGAGCAATCTCTGCCCTGCTCTCCAAGCGATGAGGATTACTAAGAGGTGGTGGAAAGGACTCCAGGGTGCTTGCCCCTCTGTGTACAATTTTGAGATATGGTTTGGTGGGATAAATTTTATACAGCCTCTCCAGAGGTCCCCAGAGTCACTGGAGTTCTATTTCCTCTGCGCTCTCTCTCTCTCTCTCTCTCTCTCTCTCTCTCTCTCTTTCTCTCTCTCTCTCTCACACACACACACACACACACCTCTTATCTGTATTTACTCTCCTTCTGGATACATGCTCTGTTCCCACAGCAGATAAAATGCCAGGCATCCACCACCCATCCTCCTACTGTAGACTCCTGATTTACCAGCTCCCTTTACAGGCTGCCCCAGAAACCCACATCAGCCTCGGGGAGGTCGACCTTGATGGAGCCCATCATGGCGTCCAGGAGGATGGCATTTTCTGAATGGCTTCGCTGGATCCCTATCTACTGCAGTGATGTGATGAGGATGGATCCAGGGGCACCATGGGCGGGCCCCCAGGAACTGTGTCATGAACGAGGCTCTCGGAGCAACCAGCAAAAATAGGGAATGGGAAAGCATACCGGAAAGACAAATCCTGCTGCCACCGCTGGATTTTCTGCTCTTTGACGGTCCTCACTGCACCATCCGATGCCCCTCCTCCCTAGCTGCCAGCAGCTTTACCTCTCTCAGCCCCTTCTGTGATGTTGGGTGGGAGACGCACGCATATTCTCACTCCCTTTCCTAAGCCTACGTGAGGCTCGGTTTGCGATGCCCCTGGAATGAGGTAGTTTATTTGAGTGATGACCCCAGGATGTAGCAGGAGGAGTGAATCAGTGATACAGGGAAGGAAAGACAATCAACAAAGGAGTGTGTTAAAGAGAGAAGGAAACAGGGCTCCAGTGCCTCTGGGGACCTCTGGAGAGTCTGTATAAAATGTATCCCACCAAGCCATATCTCAAAGTTGTACCCAGAGGGGCAAGCACCCTGGGGTCCTTTCCACCGCCTCCTGGTAATCCTATTTGCTTGGGGGCTGCTCCTGGGTGCAGCTTCCTGCTGGTCCCTCTGGCCTGTGCTTGGTGGGAGCTGAGCACCGTGGATAGAAGTTCAGGGAGACTCAGAGAGAACACCTTCAGACTGAGGAATGCCACAGCTCAAGGGAGGCAGCCCCAGGTGTGGCCCCAGAGTGTCCACCGAAGTTGTAAGTGGCCTCCAGAGTGACCCTGGGGCCTATGGACGTCTGCTGCCATCTGTTACGTATTGGACCATTGCAACAGATCCATGAATAAGTATCACTCTGTCTATCAGCCACGTACACCGAGGCCCGGTTTCAAAGCTCTGACACCAGACATGTTCTAAAGTGGACATTTAGAGGTTTTTTTTTTTTTTTTTTTTTTTTAAGCAAAATAGCTTAGTTTACAGAATTCAGAGTCTTAAAATTTCTTTAAAAAGTTCTCCTTGCATCATGCCTTCCAAGTTTGTTATTAGAGTTGCTCATTAATGGGCCTGGAAACGGGAACCTGGTAGTTATTTTCTGATCGTCATAACCATTAAAACTTTAGGAAACAGGCATGGTAATACCAGAGCTGGAGGCTTGAGAACATTCTCTCAAGATTAGCTTTCACGCTGCAGGGCTCATGGGATAGAGGGCTGTGTGGCACTTACGAAGCGTTTCCTGCTAAAAGGGGAAGCCCTAGCTACTGCCAGGGCCACTTCATGCCCCCATGAACAAGGATCTGGCAGGCAGCTCTCCCTCGAAGCCAAAATCTTAATTTTTGAGACATTACAAATGCAGTATTTTTTTATGGTCATGAAAACCCCAAAGACATCCGTTCACACAAATCAAGGACTGGCTGGGGCCCTGGGTTCTGTCACTTGACTCTCAAGAGGCCAGACTGGAAAATTTGGCACAAGGAAGCCATGGCCAATCATTTGGCTTAGACGTGTGTGACAAGGCAATTGGACAGATGCATCTTTCCATTTTGCTGCTGAATAATGTGAAGAAGCCAGTTAACACGCAAGGCCTTGGCTGTAGCTGGGTGGCCTCGGGGAAGTCACTTAATCTCTCTGGGATCTATCTGTTTGCATATAAAGTTAGGTTTAATCAAATGGCCAATTTGGGGCAATAGTGCTTCATCCCCCTGCCACTCCATGGCAGAGAGTGCTATTTAGCGATGGCACTTTCCCGCCAAGCTGGATGTTGGCCTCAGAATCCTTTTCAATATAGCTAGTCAGGGAGTCACTACTGAGCTGGCAGGTGGGTTGAAACCTACTTGTCGTCCCTGGATTAGGGGATGTCTAAAGTTCCTTCTAACTTGTTGGATTGTGCAACCATGTAAACCAGGGGTCCACACAGGGTGCCTGAAGGCCCATCCAACCTGCAGCATGTTTGTGTAAATAAAATCCTTTTGGAACACAGACCTGGTCACGGCAATGTCAGTGGCTACTTTCATGCGACAGTGGCAGAGTTGGGTGGTTGTGACATAGACCACCTGATCTACAGGGTCCAAGGTATTGACTGTCAGGTCCTTTATAGAAACATTTGCAGTCTCCTTATATCAATATCCACCCCCCACCACCACACCAGTCTTTTCCTTCAGGTCATGAGAGTCTCTCTTCTTTGCTAAGGAGGCTCCTCTGTGGCTGAACAAGGCTGCAAGTACCTGTGGGCCTTTGGCATCCCTGAGTCAGAAGGGAAGGAGAAAAGTCAATGGGAAAATATAAGCAGTGAAAATGGCATTGGAGAGGGGTCTGGAAAGAAGGTGGGTGAGGAGCTGGGGTCATAGAAAGGTGCATCCAGAGGAGAGGGAGACCTCCGTTTTGTGCAGTCTCTGCACAGCCACAGTAGTGTTTAGAGACCGCCATCAGACTCTCCTGTGTTGGGGTTGGGGACTGAGCCACCTTCCTGGGCTCCAGGAACCCTGGCATGGCAGGTTGCCCACTGGCTTCCACAAAGACCTTGGCATGAAAAGTGCAGGTGGAGGCCCTTGTGCTCTATCCCGACAAAAAGAACTGCCTCTTTCTGATCTGCAGGCAAGCCCAGCCTGGAGTATGAAATTGCACCCTGATGGCTGCCCCAGATTAATGACATTCTTGTGGGAATGGGTTCCTGATAAAAGGGATGAAGTTTGGCCCAATTTTTTTTTTCTGTTCCCTTCTGCCATTTTAGAACAGCACAGAGGCCCTTGGACTTGGACTGCCCAGCCTCCTGAATGGTGAGCCAAATATTCTATTGCTTATCGACGACCCATTGGTGGTATTCTGTTACAGCAGCAGAAAAGACATTAAGATGGTGTTTCACTCACACAGACAACGAGAAGAACAATCCAGAGCGGTAACTCCCCAGGTCCTGGTCCCACACACCAATAAAAGGTGATACCAAAACAAGCCCGGTGACAAGTTGTCAGTTGGGGGATACCCCATTGCTGAGGAGGCAATTCTAGATGGGCAAAGTGGGGGTGACCCATACTTGAGTAGAAACTGGGAGGCAGGAGTTACCACCATCTCCTGACACATCTCCCACCTCTTTTGTTCCAGGGAGTTTTGCACATACTTTTGGATTCCTTTTGCTGCCCTGGCAAATGATGACGAACCTGGTGTCCTCACCCAAATTTAATATCTTTCTACAGTCCTGGAGGTCAGCAGTCTGAAATGGAGTTCCCTGTGCTACAACCAAGGTGTGGGCAAAGCCGTGCTCCTTCTGAAGCCTCCAGGGGAGAAGTCCTCCGAGTGTCTTTTCCAGCTTCTAGAAACCGCCTGTGTTCCTTGGCATGGCCCTCATCAGCCATCGCAGCCCTCCAACTTGTACCTGTGTTGTCGCTTCTCCATCTCTCCCTCTCTGACCCTCCCTTTTCCATAGAACGCTGGGATTGCGTCTCTCTGGGTGTTCCAGGATGAGCTCCCCATCTCAGGATCCTTAATTTACTCGCATTCACAAAGTCCTTTAGCCATGTAAGGTAGTAAATTCACAGGTTCTAGGGATGAGGATACAGACGTCTTTGGGAGGAAGGGGGTGTCACTCTGCCCACCGCATTCAGACAGGCTGTGATCAGGACTTTGAATGCGTGCAGAGGGCTCAGGCACCATGATGCACCATTCCCATGCAGACCCCTCTGCAACCCCTTCCTCTTCCCTATCCTGCTTGCCTCTTGATCTTACCGGTTTTCCCTAGGCACACTTCCTTAATAAATCACCTGTTCCGAATCTTAGGGAACGTGCCCTAAGACAGCATAACCTCCCCTAGTAGGAAAGGGCTTAAGAATAGCTGCTCACTTTCCTGCTTCTTGCATTAGATCATCAACTAGAAGCTTCAACCCCTCATTCATTAAGAAGAAGGCTGGCTAGGCTGGTTCTGAGGGTTTATGTAAAGCTGGTTTTACATAAGGGTGTCCTTCCCATCAGGGTGGGAAGTTTAAGTGGAAGCATTCTAGACCCCCTTGAAGTCTAAGGGAGGGGCAGCAAGGCCCTTGGGGAGCCCTGAGACCAAAGTGGGCCCAGAGAGTCCTAGCAATTATTATCTCCTTTGTATTCAGTTGCTGACTTCGAGTAGCTTGTGGCAGGCACGGCCTCCCTGCCAATGTGATGTCAATTGTGCTTCAGGTACAGTCAACTGGATATAGAATTTTGCTTTATAAGAATGAGGTGGGATGGGGAATCTCCTAGAGGGTTTAAGTAGGGAGAACGACAAGGTCTGGTTAATGTCTTGAGTGGTCACTTTGGCTGCTGGCAGGAGAACTGATGGTGATGGGGCCTGAGAGGAGGCAGGGGAGCTAGTGTGGAGGCTGTGCCACTCTTGGGGGGTAAAGATGATGGTGGGTCACCAGCTCCATGCTAGTCCTCAGGAACACCCCAAGACCAGAGCAGAGGACTGACCTCAGCTCGAGTTCTTGCCTCACCTCCAGACTCTTCTCCTCCCCTGGGTTCTCAAGTCCTGTGGACTCTGCCATTTGCTAGCCTCACCAACTCCTTTCCTGTTAGCGTCTGTAAACAAGTCAAGATGGCGCCTGGCAAAATGCCAGAGGGAGTGGTTTGTGAAGTAACGCCAGCGAGCCATTAAGTATGGAGATTCCTTATTGGTTGACTGCTGTATCGAGTTTATGTTAATTAGATAAGCTATGTGGAATGTATAAATACCTCTGTTGTCCTACAATAAACGGCTCCCACTCCTGCTGTATCAATCTAGACAAGTCATTTGTCACCCCCCCGGTTATTTTGCTGCAGCCAGACTGCAGCACTTTCCCAGACACTCTACCTTTTATGTTGTCCTCCACGCTGCATTCGAGGCACCCACTGTCCCCTCGTTGCCCCCCCATCCCTCCTTATCCTGTCCTTTGCATGTCTATTCTAGTTCCCTCCCCTGAGGAGACCTTGCCCCTGTTGATTGATTGTCTATCCTCTTCTGAGAAGGGTCTGTTCAGGTCCTTGGCCCATTTATTGATTGGATTATTTGTTTTTTTTGGTGTTTAACTTTTTGATTTCTTTATATACCCTAGAGATTAGTGCTCTATCTGATGTGTGAGGGGTAAAGATTTGCTCCCAGGATGTAGGCTCTCTGTTCACCTCGTTGATAGTTTCTTTTGTTGAGAAGAAGCTTTTGAGTTTGAATCCATCCCATTTATTGATTCTTGATTTTAATTTTTGTGCTATAGGAGTCTTATTAAGGAAGTTGGGGGGGCTGGGGATGTGGCTCAAGCGGTAGCGCGCTCGCCTGGCATGCGTGCGGCCCGGGTTCTGTCCTCAGCACCACATACAAACAAAGATGTTGTGTCCGCCGAGAACTAAAAAAAATAAATAAATTAAAAAAAAAAAAGAGGAAGTTGGGGCCTAATCCCACATGATGGAGTTTGGGGCCTACTTTTTCTTCTATTAGATGCAGAGTCTCTGGTTTAATTCCTAGGTCCTTGATCCATTTTTTAGTTGAGTTGTGCATGGTGAGAGGTAGGGGTTTAATTTCATTTTGTTGCATATGGATTTCCAGTTTTCCCAGCACCATTTTTTGAAGAGGCTATCTTTTCTCCAGTGTATGCTTTTGGCACCTGAGAACCTCTTTTGTCTTCACCGGAAGCACCCAGGTAATACTTAAAACATCCTGTGGCTTGGGTTCCCCCTGAGACCAATCAGATCAGGACTTCTGGGGCAGGACCCTAAGGTCTTACCTTTGTAAGCTTCTCGGTGGTTCCAGCGTGCAGTAAAGACTGACAGCAGCTATGTCTGCTCTGCTCACAGCTTATTCAGCCCACGTTCCCTGAGCCCCCACAACAGGCTCCAAGTTGTGTCACATGGGCTGTGGGACTATAGAGCTTGTGTCTCATGGGGTCACAGCAAGTCAAGAAAGGATTGCAATTCCCTGTGTGTTTCCCGTGTGTGAAGGGGAGACAGTGGGGGAAAGCAACGGGTTTTTGAGAGAAGACATGAAAAGCTGAAGTTGCTCCTGCCTTCTCTGTCAACTGGCCTTGGGGGTTGGCAATGGGAGGCCCCAGGCCATGAACCTGGAGGTGACTTTCTGGTTCCTAACCTACCATCACACTGTCCCCGGACAGCTTGCAGGTCAGAAGGCCTGGACAATGGGCAGCCCTCAAGGAGCAGTGGGGCAGGGGCTGGTAGACAGGAAGGATCTGCTTTTGTTCCGCTGGGGAAAGCCCCTGGGGAGAGAGGAAAAGGCGCATGGTGGGCGGCAGATTCTGCAGGGGGACTTTAGGTTGATGGGGTGGGGTTTGCCTGTGGGACTCTTCTGATTTCTGGAAGCGAATTTCAGGGTAGTCTCTTGGGCCAAGCCCCTCTGTTAGGAAAGCTCATCTACATTTGGAAAAATGTGAGTCAATGAAAACCTCTAGAGTAGGAATGGAGCCAGGACATCGGCACTTACCATGCTCCTGGTCCCTTCCAGAGATTTCCTCTGTGCTGGGACGTTGGGGTGGGGATCCTGGGTAGAGGAACCTTGGGTGCTGAGAGTCATCGTTTCCTGGGGAAGCTCAGCCACAGGTGTGTTCTCGGAAGAGCAAGTGCCTTGGGGTAGAACTCTTGTTCAGGTTTCAGCAACTTTGTTTAGAACAGAGACAATTTTTTTTTTTTTTTTTTTTTTGTAGATGTGCTCAAAGCCATAGTTCATACCTGTGTCCTGGCCTCCAGGTTGGGATACGGGGATAGCAGGAGCTATGGCCTAGGCTGGACCACTCAGGCCTCCTGTGGACGTGGACGGGATGGGGCTTGGCAGTGAGAGGAGGAGGCCCCTCCTGTGAAATCTGGTGGGTGAATTTGTTGGATCCCTTGAAAGCAGGGGCTCAGGTGTGGGTGGTCTGACTGGGTGGGGCTCCCAGCAAGTGGGGATGTGGTATGGGGCGGAGAGGGGGATGCTTCATTGGGTCACTTCATGTGATGGGCCCAGGGGGCTCCAGTCCCAGAGGAGCTGTGCTGCGTTATCCTCCTGGAAGGGCGTCACCCAGGGTTTCCTGGTGAAAGTCCCTGGGTGTGAACATCAATGCCTTTCAAGGCTTTAGAAAAACTCCTCAAGACACAAAAGGCAGAGACACAATCCCACACCACTGAAAAGCCGTGCTGCCAGCACGTGGGGACCAAACACCACAGCCGTGCTGAAATCAGAGAAGAGGTGGCCTGGACACAGGAAGCGTGAGCTATGAAGGTCAAAAACTCTGACTGTGATCCAGATAGGCTTGAGATCACCATCTGCACTGTTATCTGTGGCTTTGGGCAACATTTCACTTTTCAAAATCTGTTTCCCCATCTGTAAAATGAATTTGATAACATTGCTTTCTCTCTCATGAGAATTGTAAAAGGATTTGAAGAGAATAATCAGACAATTATATTGTCTTTGTCCATTTTTTATTACTAACACAAAATACTGGAGATGGAATATTTTATAAAGAAAAGAGGTTTACTTTGACTCATGATTTTGGAGGTTGAAAAGTCCAAGATGGAGAGACCACATCTGTCAAGGACTGCATGCTGTTATAACATGACAGAGGGCACCACATGATGGAAATATGTATAAGAATGATGAGCAGGTGTGTGTGTGGAAGAGGTCAGAACACTAGAAGTAACCTTGCTTTATAACAAGTTAGTTCTTGCAGTAACTCATCCAGTCCCTCAAGATGCAACATACTTCTATGAAAACTAATCCAGTCTCACGAGAACGAACCCAGTCTCTTGAGAAAGACATTAATTCATTCTTGAAGGTAGCCCCTCCCCCCATGACATAATTATCTGTTAATGGTCCCACCACCTTTCCACACTGTTAACATTGGAAATCAAATTTCCAGCATGCAAAGCACTGGGGAACAATCCATATCCAAACTACTGCATACACCTATGTACAAAATAAAGTTAGATCCCTGCGTCATAGCATGTACAAAAAGTTCACTCAAAACGAGTCAATCATAAGACCCTAAGAAGAAAACATAGGGGTAAATCTTCATGACCTTGGCTTAGGCAAGAGATTCTTAGATATGACACCAAAAGTACAGGCAACAACAACAACAACAAAAAGCTGATTAAATTGTTCTTTGTGCAAAGAAGGATTTTATCTAGAAAGTGAAAAGACATTCTATAGCATGGAAAAAAGTATTTGCAAACCATGTATCTGATAAGAGCCTAGTATCCAGAATATATAAAGAACTCTTACACTCAACAACAAAAGGATGGCCTGATTTAAAAATAACTTGGATAAAGGAATCGAATGGACATTTTTTTCCAAAGAAGATATATGAATGACCAACAAACACAGGACAAGATGCTCAACATCATTAGTTATCAAGGCAATGCAAATCAAAATCACAATGACATTCCACTTAAAATCAACTAGGATGGTTAAAATGAAAGAAAGACAGACAAGTGTTGCTGAGATTGTCCATTCGATTCCTTTAGAATGTCTTTTCACTTTCTAGATAAAATCCTTTGTTGCACAAAGAACAATTTAATCAGCTTTTTGACCCAATATTTTCCAGAGGCAGAGGCTTCTTTGGACAGCCTTCGTGCTGTGTCTGAAGAACAGAGAAAATGGATTCCTTAACACAACTGGTAGGCTTTGTGTGTGGGGGTGGTACTGGGGGATGGACTGCAGAGCCTTGAACATACTCAGCAAGCTCTGAGCCACATCCCCAGAATCCACTGGTGGGATTTTAATGGGGCAGGGGAGAGGAGCTATATCTTCTTGAGCTCCTAGGGTGTGCCAGACACTGTATGTTTTGGTTAGCTTTTTGCTGCCGTTGCTAAAACACCCGACGAGAACAACTTAGAGGAGGGGAAGTTTATATGGGGCTCATGGTTTCAGAGGTCTCAGTCCATGTCGGACATGATGATGCACACCTGTAATCCTAGCGGCTCAGGAGGCTGAGACAGGAGGACCACAATTTCAAAGCCAGCCTCAGCAACTTAGTGAGGCCCTAAGCAACTCAGTGAGACCATGTCTCAAATAAATAAATAAATAAATAAATAAATAGATAAATAGGACTGGGAATGTGGCTCAGTGGTTCAGCCCCCCTTGGTTCAATCCCTAGTGCCCCAAACAAAAAGCAAAACAAAAAAGCAAAAACCCAAGAGGTCTCAGTCCATAGACAGCCGATTGCATTGCTCTGGGCCCAGGGTGAGGACGCACTTCGTGGGGGAAGGGCCCAGTGGAGGAGGCTGCTCAGTTCATGGTGGAGTCAGGAGAGAGGGAGGAGGGTGGGGAAGGGAGGGAGGGAGGGAGACAGAGAAAGAGAGAAAAGGGACACAGGGACACAGCCCTCGCACTGTGTGTTTTCGGTGACCCGCCTCCTCCAGCCGCCCCATCTGCCTACAGTTACCTCCCAGTCAGTCCATTCAAAACCTGGAAGGACTGATTAGGTTACAGCTGTCACGATCAATCATTTCACCTCTGAATATTCCTGCATTTCCAGGAGCTTTTCGGAGACACCTCACATCCAAATCATGACACTGTTAGGCAGTAAATCACCTGAATCATGCCTGTTGCTGCCTTCAAGAAGTTTACTGGGGGAGAAAGACAAAGAAAGAAATATTAACCCAATGTGGTACAGTGATGGATACAAGCCCATGACTGGACAGGGAGGGAGACAGAGAAGAGGACAGGGTGTCAGGGATAAGCACAGTGGGTTAAAAGGGCCTGGCGTGGAGTGGGCTTGGTGAATCAGATGGAGGGTAATGGTCACATGGGCAGGAGGAGAGCCTTGGGTCTCAGTTCTCATGGTGGCCACGTCTAGTGGACACACTGGCTTCCCTTGCGTCTTCCTGTGGCCCACCACTGACTAGTCTTCCTGCGACCCACCACTGACTAGTCTTCCTGCGACCCACCACTGACTAGCGCTGAGGAGTGGATGGCTCTTGCACACATGGATGGCTTCCCACCACCCAGCAGCCCCCAGGATGCTCTGTTTTTCTGCCTCTGGAGTTAATGCCCCTGGGAAGCAACCTTCAAATGGCAGCCAAACGTCTACACAAAGACTCCTGCCTTTCATTGCTTGGGGCACATTGAAGGCACATTCTACAGCTCCTCAGAGGGTCCCAAGAGGCATGAAGCCCCAGTGCCCAACAGTCCAATCATGCACCTATTTTTGGCCTCACCTTCCCTTCATCTTACCCCTGCTTCCTGGGACCACCTCCCATGGAAACTACCCGTATGCCATTCTCTGTGTCCATCCTCTGCTTTAGGTGAGTCCGAACTAAGGCACTATGAAAGTAGAGAGTTTAAAGAAAACAGAAAGGAAATGTAGTTCCAAACAGGAGGAGCAGGCTGCATGATAAGTTAGTTCTGAAAGGTGGCCATTGAATTTAGCAAGCAGAGGCCACTGATGGCCGTGGTGCCAATTTGGTGGAGTGGGTTCAGAGCAGATGGCCCCCAGGGACTGAGGCGCAGATGCAGCCTGAGCCGATGAAGACCGTGACTGTGAACACTGCTTTTAGAAGTTGGGAGGACAAGGAAAGGAGAGAGTCCCTTTGTCATTCAGACTGTTCATTTCCCCATGTCCCCACTCTAGTTCCCTTCACAATGTCCCCTCCCCTCCGCAGACATCTCCAGTGTCCTTTGGGAGATGGTGTTGCTTTGTAAACTTTTTTTTTTCTGGAATTTTCCATGATGAATGTTCAAGTACCCCAGGGTCTGGCATCCTGTGGAAACCGGGACTCTGCCCTTCTCGATGTGCTGCGGAGCCAGAGCCCATGTACTTGGCTCTGAGTTTGGAAATGTCACTGGCCGCTGTTGAGACTGTCTTAGACGTCCACCCAGCCATTGCCAGCAGTGAAGTCAGTGACAGCTGATGGCGGAAAAAGAGGCACAGACCAAACTTAACCAATTTGTCCAAGGTGAGTCAGGAAGCTGCGGTAGCCTCAGTCTGGGATGTAGAAAACAGATCTCTCAGACTAAGGCCCAGAGTGATGATCTAAGCCCAGGCACTTTCAGAAGAGGAGGAGAAAAACAAAACAAAACAAAAAAAAAACACCAAAAAACAAAAAACCCTTCTCATTCCTTTCTGTCCACAGGGAAGACACCCGAGGATGCTGGCAGCATTGATGGGGCCTCTTGCAAGGACGTCAAGCAGCTGCTAAGTCATGAAGGGTAGGAAGCGTCTTCTGACCAGGACTGAGCCCCACCAAAAAGAGCAGCCTTTGGGAACAGCTGTTCTGAGCCTCAGGGCTTTATGAATCAGCTGTGAGGGCTAGTTGATGCCCAGCCCCTGGCCGATCCCACTTCCAAGTCAGGACAGCCCAGAGTTCAGAAAGAGAAAAGAAAAGAAGAGAGGTGGGACAGGGAAGGCCTTCCACCCAGAGGGACTTAATGCCAACCTGGACCACAGGTGACACTGAACCCAGGAAAAGGTCTGTGTTTGCGTGTGCATGATGTTAAAACAAAACAATAACAACTAAACCCCCCTCGGGATTAACAACGTGTATCTTCCCAAAGTTAAGAGAATAAAATTATAAAATTTTATTAAAATATAATAAATTTAAAAAAATTAAAGTTTGATGAAATAAGAAGCATGGATATGTAAAGGTGTTGGAGGTAATATTAACTGCAAATGTAAAAATTACACTTAAAGTGTTTTTCAAGGAAAATTCTAAGGTGCTGGGATCCCAGAGCTCCAGGGTTATGTATGAGCTTCCCTCTGTCACTAAGAAACATTAGCCAAAGAGGTCGAGAAGCAGCCATCCAGTTCAGTGGTGAAAGCTAGTTAACAGCTAGCTCTCCAAGAAGAGACCTGATGGGTTGCATTTGCCGATTTCCATGGTGTAAATATTCCCCTTGTGGCCAATTTCTGCTGACCAATGTGACATCACCAAATCCAGGGGAGCTGGGAGGAGAGGACACAATCTACTCTCCCAGGCCAGCATGAGCTAGCCCCCAACTCCTCATTTTATAGCAACAAGTATGGAGACACCCACAGAGAAAATGACGATCCCACAGTCCCATAGGTAAGCAGTGGCAAAGTTGGGCTCCTAACCAAGTGTCCTATTTTTATTCCATGCTATTATTTATTATTTGCTTTATTTTCCCTGCTCAAGAATATAGGAAGCTTATTCTAACCTTTGAGCTTTCCTTTTATATTTTAGAATCGTGTGTGTGTGTATAATTATTCCTCAGAGATGATGGCTCTCTCTCATACCCATCCAGTCCTTCCCCATCACAGAGCCCTGTTAGTTGATTGAACCCAAGGCCTTGCACATGCTAGACAAGTGCTCCACCACCGAGCTACACACCCAGTCTTAAAATGCAACATTTTATTTTATTTATTTTAAATATTTTCTCTTGCTATTCTGGGAAATACAGTTTGCCAAGCTGGGCCTGTGTAGTTTCAACTTCTCCATTGAATTATTATGAGGATTAGATGTGCTAAAACTCAAATCTTAAAAAATGAGTCAAAGACACTAGGCCCAACAAGCAGAAGGCCATTCATTCCCTTTCTCACCCTTGAAATTCAGAGGCTGTTATTCTTTGCTCCATTTTTTTTTTTGAACCCTTCATGATGGCCCTGTAATAAAAGAAATCTCAGACAGGATCTCCAAGCTTTGGAGGAAAAAAATTCAGGTTTATTGAGATATGATTTGCATAGAGTAAACTTCACTCTTCCTCGTGTATAGTTCAATGAGTTTTGACAAATGCTTATGGTGGTGGCCACCACCACTCTCAGGATACAGAACATTCCCTGTGGCCCTTGTTAGGCAATCCTTCCCTCCCAGCTCTTGGCAACCACAAACCTGTTTTCTGTCCCCATAGTTCTGTCTTTTCTGGGGGTTGTGTAAGTGAAATACAGTATGTAACTGTTTGGGTTTGGCTTCTTTCATCATTGTGATGCATTCAAGGTTCATACACAGTGGTGTGTGTTGCTTGTTCAGCCTTTATGTTGCTGGAGAGCATGGTGTATGGGATGACTGTCCTGCCATTTACCTATCCCAGGCTTGCTTTCTGGATATGGAATTCTTACATGAAATCCAACCAGAACCTCCAAATGAAAAGGTGATGATCATTGAGATCTGGTGAGGCCAGGTGGGGCTGGGGTGGGGAACTTTAGTCCCTTGTCACAGTCCCAGAAACCCCTGTAAAGAAGCCCAGGTTTTCCTTGGAATATAGTTTGAAGACCCTTGTTCTAGATGCTTAGTAGGAAGCCCATGTCCGCTTCATTCTCCCTTGGTTATGTCTCAGACCTCCATGCTGTTGTGTAGCACTGTTTCCTGAGCCTGGGACATGGTCTCCTTTGACACCTGCAGGCCTCGCTGCCTCTGCTCCTCCACATCTTTGCTGAGATCTTGTCTTATCATGAGGCTAGCCTTGACCCCCCAACCCTGGCACCTCTAACCCTTCTCATCCTGTCTTACTTATTTTCTCATAGCATTTAATTCTGCCTAGCTTACTAAGCAATGCACTCATTCTTCAGACCTATTTAATGTCTGTCTTTTCCTGGTTGAATGTAAAAAGTCCATGAGGCAGAGGTCTTTGTTTTATTCATCAATTTATCTTAAATGCCTAGAAAAGTGCCTGGCAAATTGGAGGTGCTCAATAAGTAACGTTGGATAAACAAATGAGCCACAGAAAGAGCACTGAAGCCTGAAGATGGGTGTCTGAGTCTGTATTTGTCACTTACTAGCTTTGTCATGTTACACACACACGTTGGCCTCTGATCCTTGGTTTCCTCTTCTGGAAAATAGGAATAATGGTATATGTTATGGTGTAGATATGAGGTATCTCCCAAAAGTTCACGTGTGAGATAATGCATGAAAGTTTGGAGGTGGATGTCAGGGTTATGGGAGCCTTAACCTGCTCAGTACATTAATCCACAGATAATAACTGTAGGCAGACAGGGTGTGCCTGGAGGAGGTGGGTCATTGGAGGCATCACTTTGGGGCATACCTCCTGATTGTCATGTCCTGAGCTGCTTTCCTGTGCCGTGCCCTTCCACCATGATGTTCTGCCTCATCTCAGGCACAGAGAAATGGAGTTGGCCACCTATGGATTAAGACCTCTGAAACTGGGAGACCCAAATAAACTTTTCCTTCTCTAAAATTGTTCTTGTCAGGTCTTTTGGTTGCAGCAAAGAAAAAGCTGACTAAAAGAGAGAACCTTTCCAAGGTTCTATTAGCCATGAAAAGAAGTAAAGACAAACTGGGGTATGTAAGTTTCCTGGAGTGCTGTAACAGTGTACCACATACAGGGTGGGTTAAAACAGCAAATGTACAGTCACAGTTAGGGAGGCCAGAAGTCCAAAATCAAGAGTCAGCAGGGCCTTGCTCTCTCTGATGGCTGCAGGGGAGGATCCTTCTTGCCTCTTCTAGCATCTGGTGTTTGCTGGTAATTTCTGGTCCTTGGCTTGTAGATGCAGTGCTCCAATCTGCCTCTATTGTCACACAGCTGTCTTTTTGCTGTCTCTGTCTCCTCTTTTTCTGAGGACACCAATCATGTTGGATTAATAGTCCATACTATTCCAGTATGAACTTGTCTTAACTAGTTACCTCTGTAATGAACCTATTTCCAAATAAGGTCACATTGGAGGCCTTGGGAGTTAGGACTCCCAACATATTTTTTTGGGGGGGGGGCACAATTAAATCCATAGCAAAATGAGATTAATTTAATAATATATGTAAACTAATATATCAAGAATATCATTTTGACATACAATCTATAAAAAACATTAGAAATATTTTTTTTTCCTTTTTTTATTCTAAGTCTGGGAATCTGTGTGTGCTGTACCCTTAAAGCACATCAATTGGACTAGCCATATTTCAAATGCTCAACAGTCACATGAAGCTAGTGGCTACCATATTGGATGGGGTAGGTGTTGTTGGAATTAATAAGGCCTTGCAGATAAGTACCAGCCCAAGTCCAAATGATGGCAGCCAAAAGAGCTCACTCAAAATGGATGCTTCAGAGGCTGGGGGTGTAGCTTAGCGGTACAGTGCTTGCCTAGCATATATAAGGCTATGGGTTCCATCCTCAGACCCACACATACACACATATAAAATAGATATTTTCTATCTTAGAGTCTAGGTATCTCTGAACAGTATCTCTACAGTAGTTTTTCTGCCTACCTTTGCCCCATACTTAGTGTAAATATCCTACCAATTAGATGCAAGTCTAAGCTATTTAAAAGCACATCTGAAACCCAGCTGAAGGATCAGCAGATTTAACCAGAAAGGCCAATACAATGGGGCAAGTTCAGATCCCACCCAGGTCTCCTGAGGCCTCATTCAGGGGCCAAGACCAAATCCAGTGGTGTATGGGTGTGGGAGAGACATCCTGTGCCCCTCACAGGGTCCAGGCATCCCAGGCTCCTGGACTCCCTTCCTGATACTCCCTCATTCCAGGCATAGTGTCCACATCTTGTCAACCATATGAGCTCATCCTAACCTTCTCTGACTCCAGGGCCATCTTTCCCTCCAAACTGAGGGTAAGAATTCAGCTCAGTGGTAAAGCATTTCCCTAGTGTGTGTGGTGGCCTGGAGTTATTGCAAAAAAACAAAACCCAAACCAAAAAATCACACACACACACACACACACACACACACACACACACACACACACAATAAGTTAAAAAACAGAACAACAACTCAACTTGGGATCCCAGATCTGCAAGTTCAAGATCCACCAGGAGACCCTGGTCTCTCTTCCAGTACAGACTGCAGTTCCCAGCCTGTCCAAGCCTTGGATTCTCCCACTAGGAAACCTGGACATGTACATTGAGGTCCACTTCATCCCTAGATGTCTTTACCAAGTACATCAGGATTCTCGGCACCTTCCAAACTCCAGCATGTTGCTTTATGTTTTATTAGCACCATGCAGGATTCCTGGACTTGAGCTGGAATGGAAGGTGGCACATGGGCTTCCACTGCATTTCATGAGTCCAGGCAGGAGCTTTCCTCCCCCCACAGAACAAGAGTGGAAATCCAGTCCACTCCAGACACACAATAAGCCTCTGCCAAAGACTCAGCATTTCCATCCTTAATTTCTACTTTTAACCCTTCTGTGCTCCTATGGCCTTATATTTTCTTTTACCCCTAGAATCCTGGATGCTTCTCTCAGTTTAGCAGTCACACCTTCTTCTTCCAAAATCCTCACTAGCCTCTGTACTTTCAGCTACCCACTGGAGGGTGTCCAAATCCAGCTTCATGCCAGGCACCCAATACCTCCTGTATGATAGAGCCCTGCTATCAGAGACAGGGCCTGCAAGTGGCCGCTAAAACAAAGAACCAAAAGCAAATTGTTTATTTGGGAGGTGACCCCAGAAGACACGGATGGGGGTCAGACAGGGATGGGAAGGAGCCAAAACAGGTCTCTTGGGAAGCAAGTTATCACTGAGGAAAACCAAAGGTCCATTGTGGGGGAACTTGGGGAAGCAGTGTGGGTCTCTCCCCAGAGGAAGGGAGCTGGGTATTTATACACCAGTTCCCATCAGTCCTTCATTGAGGGTTGCTGGGCATGCTTTCCCTGACCCTTCCAGCCTGCTCTGATCAGACTCTGCTTTCTGCCCTGCCTGAGCTTCAGAGAAAACATTTATGTAAAGAGAGGCAGACCCAGGTGGATGGAATTGGTAAAGTTGAAGAATATGGCAGGATATCCACACTTACACAGCCCTTTCCAAAGAGGTCTCCACACCCATCCACACACATATTGTTGGGCGTCTCCTGGTGCTGGACCAAGTGCTAGGGCTGGGCTAGGAAGGTGGCAAGACAGTCAGTCTGTGCTCTCCTAGGGCTCATTCTGGTGGCAGATAGAGATACACAGGTGGTTTCAGGGCAGTTCCATGAATATTCTGAGGGCTTCTCAGAGGAAGAAACATTAAGGGTGAGAGGAAGGACGAGCTGGGAGAAGTGTCTGGGTGGATGCAGGGTTTGGTCAGTAGTGGGGAAGAGTGCCATGCTTGGTAGTGGAGGAGGAGCAGTGGGTGCGCTGGTAGGGGTGGTGGTGATGGGTCATGGTCTAGGAGGGTGGCAGGGGGTGGAGAGGAAAGAACTTCAGCCTCTTTTAAGGCTTTTAGGGAATCCCTAATAGGAAAGAAAGAGAGGTCATTCTGGGGCTACCTCTTCTGCTTTTCTAGCCTCTATTTTTATACCTCTGCTTCTCGGCTTGTTAACGTCTTTATTGGCATATAACTTATAGCAAGGCACATCAGTTGAAAGTGGGCAGTTCGCTGATGTTCACATGTGTGCACAGCTGGATGGCTCAGATCAAGATCTGGGACATTTTTAGCTTCCAGCAGGGTCCCTCAAGCTGCCTTCAAGCCAGTTATCCCCAAACTACCCCCAGTCTGACCTCTAGCACCATCGGGTACTTTTTCCCATCCTTGACCTTCAGACGAAAGGAATCACAGCATGTGCATCTTTTGCTTTAGCGTGAAATCCCAGAGGTTTCCCAGTGCTGCTGGAGGTTCCTTCTTTTTCTTACTGGGTTGTGTTCCATTGTATGAACATACACACATTCTTTATATATCCTTCTACTGATGGGTATTTGGGTTGGTTCCAGATTGGGGCTATTGTGAATTGTGCTGCTCTGAATGTTCTTGCACGTGTCCTAGGATGCTTGTATGCTACATAAGCACTCTTTTCTGCTAGGCACGAGTCCAGGAGTACAAATTCCAGGCTTCATTTTTAGGATGAGCTCTTCTACCCGCCTCCCCTTAGGCTAAAGGAAAGGTGGAGGGAAGGACTTCCTTGTACTGTATGTGCTGGTACAGCCAGGCAGGCAGTGACCCTACTCTCGGGGCATGGGGTCTGTTGCTGCATCCAGATGCCGGCTCACCATCTGCAGGTGCACACAGTGCCACTCCCCCATGGAAATAGCACTTTTCTGCTTTTTTAAGGCTCTGGCCTTTCTCTTTCTTTTTCTTTTCTTTCTCTCTCTTTTTGGATATTATAATTTTCTTAAAGGAGATTCTTACAGGGGAAAATAACAGAAAGTGAAGATTTGTTCTGATTCACGGAGTGGTTTCTCCAGGGATGATTCTACCGAAACCAATCCTGTGCTGCCAAAGAGGTCCACAGAAATTTGTGTTGGGGAACCTTAATGGCAGTAATTTGAAAAAGTTTCTTTCATCACAGAAGTCTGGGAAACACAGCTGAACAAAGCAAGGCAGGTTTTCTTGCTCAGGACTTCTGAGAGCCTCAGTGAATCTTCAGGAGGTCCCCTTGAGCCCCTTCCATTGGGTGCAGTATTTTGTGGGTATTTTTGAGAGCTCTAATGGACCCTCACTGGGGAAATCTATGGAAAGGGGTATTTAGGATACAGTATTCTTGGAACACTTATTTTTGCTTCGGTCCCTCAGACCTATTTCCTCCAAATCTGAGCCTGAGGTGGACAGGCTTCCTCTGATACTAGCCAGATATTCTCACCTCCCAGGCCTGATCTTCTCCCCGGTACTTCCCTGCTACTCTTTTTTTTTTGGGGGGGGGGGTGGATGGGTGGGTGGGTAGGAACTGGGGATTGAACTCAGGGGCACTTGACCCCTGATCCACACCCCCAGCCCTATTTTGTATTTTATTTAGAGACAGGGTCTCACTGAGTTACTTAGTGCCTCGATGTTGCTGAGGCTGGCTTTGAACTTGCCATCCTCCTGCCTCAGCCTCCCAAGCTGCTGGGATATAGGTGTGCACCATCGTGCCCAGCCCCTGACGCTCTTAAGAATAGAAGTACTTTGGATTAGACAAAGGAGAATGCAGGTAAGGGAGCTGGGATGGGAATAGGAAAGAATGGATCAGACATAACTTTCCTATGCTCATGTATAAGTACACCCACCAGTGAAACTCAATCATGTTCAACCACAAGAATGGGATTTAATAAGGAAAAATTGTAATCCATGAATGTATAATATGTCAAATTATACTCTAATGTCATGTATAACTAAAAAGAACAAATAAAAATATTTTTAGGGGCTAGGGTTGTGGCTCAGCAGTAGAGTGCTTGCCTTGCATGTGTGAGGCACTGGGTTCGATCCTCAGCACCACGTAAAAATAAATAAACAACAACAACAACAACAACAAAAAACCATTTTGTGTCCATTTACAATTAAAAAATATATTTTTAAAAAAATTGCCTACATTTCTTGCTATTTTCCCTCCTTAGCCTTTAGCTCAACTTAACATTCTATATTGACTTATTAACCTGTTGATTGTCTATTCCTCCTTCCTCCTCCAGTTAGAAGACAAGTTTGGTGAGGGCAGGGATTTTTGTCTGTCTAATTGTAGATCCCCAGAGCTGAGAACAATGCTCAGCACATCCTAAGTACTTGGCAAATACTGTCGCTGGTCACTTAACGGAGCCACATTCTGAGAAGTGCATTGTTGGGCAATTTGGTTGTGTGAACATCACAGATAGTAGTTAAACAATCAAGATGTACAGGTCTGGGGCTGGGGATGTGGCTCAAGCAGTAGTGTGCTTGCCTGGCATGCATGCAGCCCAGGTTCCATCCTCAGCACCACATACAAACAAAGATGTTGTGTCTGCCAAAAAAAAAAAAAAATAAATAATTAAAAAAAAAAAAAGATGTACAGGTCAATCACTCGATGTGGCCTCTTGGGGCAATTCAGGGATGCAATATATATGAGGTTTCAGGTTGCCGCTGGCATAACAGGGCATACTAGTTCACAGTAAGTGTCACATACGTATATGGAGTACACTCATAAAATAACATCGCAGAGAATAATAAAGATGCACATCAGTCACGTGGTTGATCATCAGCATTATCAAGCATTATGCACTGTATATAATCAAATGTGCAGCTTAGTAGGTTTTCTTACCCCATAAGCACATGAGTGATGCGTTTTGCTGTGACTTTCAGCACTCCGACAGCTGTGATGTCACTAGACAATAGGAATTTTACAGCTCCCTTGTACTCTTACAGGATCTCTACAAGTATCTGCAGTCAGCGGTTGACTGAAGTGTTGCTGTGTGCTAGACGAAGGTACACCTCCTGTAATATTGTCAGGATTCTTTCTTTACTCTTTTCTTTCTTTCTTTTTTTTAAGGCAGGGGCTCATTATGTTGCCCAGGCTGGGTCTTGAAATCCTGGGCTCAAGTGATCCTTCCGCCTTTGTGCCCAACTTCTTCTGAGAATTCTCTCTTCCAGGTGTTTCTGCCCAGAGGAGGTGTGGCTGGCAATATGATTTGTAGAGTTGAGGGCCACACTTGCCTTGTTCAGGAGGGGTCTAGGAGGTACCTGCTCTGAGCCAGGCACCGGGCTGGTAGGTGAGCCGGATTCTAAGCCGGTTTGTACAAACCCACACCAGAACACAAGACTCCTTTTTCTTTCTTTTTATCCATGTTGCACTTATACAAATATATAAATGCACACTTATATACACACATATTCAGTGTGAAGATATAAAATATACAAAGTGCAGTTTTGTTTTCACTTTGGACCCCTATGTTTCACTCTTCCCCAAGGGTAACTCCTACTGAGTTTCTTATTTATTGTTCCAGATATATTTCAGGTATTTCTAAACATTTTTTTTTTCCATAAGTGATCGCACACCATATAGGCTCTTCAGCACGTTGCTTCTTTCACTTAATATGTCCTGGAGGCACTTCCATTTCAGAGCATAAAGAGCTTCCTTTGAAAAGGCCATAGAATATTCCATTAGGTGGATCTAATGGACTTAACCCACTCATATTCATGGACGTGAAGGTGGACTCCAATTTTTGTCTATTGCAAGCAATTAGAGCATGTGTCTACATTTTTTTCAGAGAGAGAGAGGGAAGAAGAGAAGGAAGGAAGGAATAAAGGAAGGAAGGGAGGGAGGGAAAGGAAGGAAGAAAAGAAAAAGGGGAGAGGAAAGGAAGAAAAGAAGGAATCAGGGAGAGAGGGAGCCAAAGAGGTAAAGTAACGTACCCATCTGGATTCAGAATCTATTGGACAAATATTTATTGGGCACATATTTTAAGTGCCAATCCTGTTGTTAAACTCTGCGAAGCTCATGCCCTTGGAGCCAGTCTAACAATGAATCTCAAAGCCCTGCTGCTTTCTCTTCGTGGAAATTCTTCATGGCTTCTCCTATGAGGGTAGGGAGCAGGGGAAAGTAGAGGTGCAGGCAGGCTCCACGTGGCTTGGAACAGCACGCCTCTGCCAGGTTTTATGTGGAGGCACTCAACCACAAATACGGTGGCAACTCACAAAAAGCATTCGGGCAGCCGGAGGGTTATGAGTTTGTCATGATATATTTAGAATGAACCCTTTAGTGGTGCCCCGAGCCGGAGAGTAAATAGCTGCTTACACGGTCATTTACAGGGAACATAGAAAGAGGCTGTAATTGCAGAGCTCAGGAAATGCTGTACTTGAGGGCTTTTCTAAAATGACATGCTATTTGACCCAATATTTTCCAGAGGCAGAGGCTTCTTTGATCTTTGAGGCAAGCCGCCCTTGCACGATGACTGCTTCACAGTAGTGCTTTGGATGAACATGCCCGGCCAGGGGTAGAACTGATAACTCAGACCGAGAGCTGGTGGGTTATAACTCCGGTGGAATTCTGCCAGAGTCAGACATGGATTGGGTTTAAGCAAATTCTTTGGAAACACTTCTGGGGGAGCGGGAAGGGATGGAGACAGAGCCTGCTCAGTCTTGATGGGCAGTTATCACCAAGTGGGACTCAGCCTCACTGGGGCTGTGGGGCACTGCACAGAACATCATTCAGAGCTGCCCACCTGAGGGGCAAGGAAGCTGGGATATTTATTCCACTAACATCCATCTGTCCTTGGTTGAAGGCTCTTGAGAGGGAGTGCAGGGTTGAGTCTGCAGGTTGCCCTGCATGAGGATGGGGAGAGAAGATATTGGGTTGGTCTCCATGGGATTTTTATGAAAAAACCTACCAATCGGTGTTAGCAAACAATCTCCACATTTTCTAAAGTCCACAAGAGCCAAACAAATCAAGTTGGACTCCCAGACACAACTGTGGACTTCCAGGTTGCTGCTATTGCTGGTAGAGGGTTAAACCCACCATCCTGCCTCTTCAGTCAAAGGGCTGCTTCCTAGGTGTTCAGATTGGGGAGTGTCCTGATACACAGGGGACTGAAGAACCAGAGAGCGCTGAGTGGCCAATGGTTTACTCACAGCTTCTAAGATGACCTGCAATTATCCATCTGACCTCCTTTACCTCCCTCTAAGGAAAGTCAATGAATGAATTTGAACTGGAGCAAGACCTAAATATAGATGCTCCCTGACTTACAAGGATTCTGCTTATGGTTTCTGACTTTATGATAGAGCAAAAATGATTTGCAAAAAATTCAGTAGAAACTATACTTTGAATTATATTCTTTTCTGGGCTAGCCATGAGGCAGAATTTTCTCTCACCAGCTGGGCAGCAGCAGTGAGTGCAGCTCCCAGTTGGTCACATGATCACAGAGGGTTTGAAACCACAGGTATTCCACAGTGTGTTGTGTGGTTAAGCTGGGATGTTTTGTAGCTTAGGTGGATTAAATGCATTTTCCACTTACAATATTTTCAGTTTGTGATAGGTTTGCTGGGATGTAACCCTACCTTAAACCAAGGAGTATCAGTATTTGAAACATGTAAGGTAGGAATGAAATCAGAGCTTTCTTTGAATGGGACTCAAATAGGCTTTTGTGCAAGTCTCTGGTTGAGAGTAATAACAAGGTTGACCTTACGTGTAGTGGAACAGATTGTGACGTAGGTTGCATCAACAGACCTTGGCACACCTCCTCTGCCCACTAAGACACCTCACTTCCCAGTTTCCTTGTAGGGGAGAAGATACCCGAAACCCCATCATCCCCACCACATTATGCTTCAGTTGATGGTTTAATTAAAATTCTACTAAGTCAGAGACCATTTAGACCTCCTTAGTTGCTTATAACTTGGTTTAAATGAGTTTCTCAGGTGAAAATGCTACAGCTTTTTACTGAAATTTTTACAGATGAAACGATTGAGATTTGTTTCAAAGGTGTAGGGTGGTAGGAAAAGGTGAGATGCAACAAAATTGGTCATGAATTGATAATAATTGAATTGGGTCATGATGGTTGTACACTTTTTTGTGTATGTTGAACACGTTCTCTAATGAAATTTTAAGGGAGAATGTCGAAAGTTATTTTTTTTTTTGTTAACTAGTGGATTAAATATGAACATCAAAAGAAAGAGGGCCAACCAACCATGGACTCAAACCTCTAAAACTGTGAGCCAAAAATAAACCTTTTCCCTTTCAAAGTTGATTTATCTTAGATATTTGTTAGAGTAATAGAAAGCTGCCTAACACAAATGGTGTTTCATCCCATGAGGCTTAGCTACTCCTACGGGTGTGAGTGTAGAAGGTGAGCCAGCTTTGGGAGCTACCTCCTCACTGGGGGCATTCAGGGAGTTCTAAATGCACAGTTTTGCCAAATTTGCACAGGCTGGACACGCTTAGGTAACAGACACCGGAGTTAAGAACTACCAGGATACAGGAACTCAGAGCTCCTCACACCCTCTTCAGCCTGGGTTGTCGAGGCAACCATTATCACAGAATGACAGGACTACACTTTGCCTTCTGCACTTTATAAACGAGGAATTATCCAGAACGTGCTGCCTGTCTTCGGCTTCCTTTGCTCAACTCGATGTCTTTGCATACAGCTATCGATTGCCTATTCTAATTGCTGAAGGATATTCCATTTAGGATGAGTTTTATTTATTTATTTATTACAGGTGTTATTTGTTCCACTTATCCATTTTACTACTGATGGATATTCGGGTGGTTTCTCATTTGGGATCCTTGTGGCTAGCACTGCTGCAAACCTTCTTGACATCTTTTTTTTTTTTTTTTTCTGACCATACCAATGCTTTTCTCTAATGCACAGAGCCAGGAGGGAGTGGTAGGAATGTGGGGTGAATGTCTACATCAATATCTATGAACTTATAGAACATGCTTTGTTTTCTTTGGGGGAAGTGGGCTGCCTATGGGGAAGATGACTGCAAAACCTGTGGTCCTTCTCTTTAGGAGTTCTAGAGTAGTAAACAGCTTATTTGAGAAACATTCTCATTTTCATTTTAAAGGAGGCTGCTCCCTCCCCACCCTTGCCCATGACCTCCAAAGAAGAGCCTGGATCCTAGGGGACTACATTCCTTCTCCCCGCAACCCAGCTCTGTGCTATTCCCTAAGCCACCTGCCCCAGGGCTGGAGTGGAAGGAGATGGGATTGTTGTCAGCTGGGCCCTGATGTGAGGGGGTTCTCTGAGAGCCACAGCAGCTACCCAAACCCACAGCACACATGTGTAAGAGAGGAAAAGACAAAGAGGAAAGACTAAGAGAGAGAGGGAGAGAGGAAACAGCTAATAGAAATATAAAACAAGAGGGGCGGGGACAGAGGGAGATGGTGGGGGGGAGGGAGTGAGAGAGAGGGGGGAGGAGAGAGACCTGCCTTGTCAGAGGCGATTGCAAAGCAAAATGGAATGAAACTTTGGGACTGTGAAGTGAAACCAAATAGCCCCGAGGAAAAAATCCATATCTTCAAACAGGTGACAATTGTGTGTCTCTACCAAATTGTTGTGAGATGTGGTTTCAATTTAAAAGTCTCACCAGGCTAAACTCAAAATCACTCCAGGGAAATGAGATAAGGAAGGCTTCTGGCTGACTCCAGAGGTGCCAGGAGCCTTAGAGAGGGAAAGAGGCCTCCTGGGGATGAACCAGGACCTGTCTCCCCTGGGGCAGCTACAGGCCAGGGGGACAAGGGGAGGCTGCTGGAGAGCTCTTCTCTGGGACCAGGAGGGGAATGGGCTTTGTTTTAGTCAGCTTTTTCTCTGCAGTGACTAATGGACCCAATTAGCACAATTATAGAGGAGGCAGGGTTTATCTGAGGGCTCACAGTTTCAGAAGTCTTGATCCATAGAAAGCTGGCTCCATTCCCAAGGGCTCCAGGTAAGGCTGAGCATCATGGGGGGAGAGGGTGGCAGAGGGAAGCAGCTCACATCACAGTGATCAGAAAGCAGAGAAAGAGATCTCTACTTGCCAGATACAAAATATATACCCCACACCCCAATGCCCACCTCCTCCAGCCACACTCTACCACTTCTGTTACTACCCAGTTAATCCCTATCAGGCGACTGAATCACTGATTAGGTTAAGATTCTCACAACTCAATCATTTCTCCTCTGAACCTTCTTGCATTGTCTCACACATGAGCTTTTGGGAGACACCTCACATCCCAACCATAACAGGCTTCTCAGCAGCCTCTAGCACCTGCCCTTCCTCTCAGGCACCTGCCTGTCTCTAGCAACCAATGTCCTCCTCCTGCTCATAGGATCTCACTCCGAACCCTTCACATTCCCAGATACAAGGCTAAGACAGGAACGTGAGGCTGGGCTGGGCGGAGGTAGGGTGAGCAAGGCACTTGCCTTGGGCAACATTCAAAGGAGGTACCAAGAAGCTTCTGTGTTAGCCACATTTTCATCTCTATGGACCAAAAGACCTGATAAGAACAACTTAGGAGAAGTTTATTTCAGTTCACAGTTTCAGAGGTTCAGTCCATGATCAGCTGACTCCATAGTTCTGAGTCTGAGATAAGGCAGAGCATCATAGGTGCAGGGCGTGGTGGAGGAAAGCTTCTTGGTTCATGATAGCCAGGAAGCAGAGATATCTGGAGTGCCAGAAGTTAGGGATAATACAATTCCCAAGGGCATGCCCCCCCCATTTACTTCCTCTAGCCACACCCTACCTGCCAACAGTTACCACCCATCAGTCCATTCAAATTATCAATCCATCAAATGGATTAATCCAATGGTTAGATTATAGCACTTGTGAGCTAATCATGTCATCTCTGAACATTCCTGCCTAGTCATACTTGAGCTTTAGAAATGACACTTTGGTATAAATTTTTTTGGAGATGCTTAGATTGAACTCAGGGTCTTGTGTAGGCTAACTAAGCTAAGGCCACAAAGCTACACCCCCAACCCCTGGTGCGATAGTTTAAAAAATAAAAACAAATGCCAAAAAAAAATTCACGATGAGCAAAAAGTCAATGAAGATAATATCCCAGGCTGTGCTGGCCTGACCCTTCATCACACAACCCACCTTTATCTCTGCCCAATAAAATCTAAGTTACAAGAATAGGTGGCTGGCTTGCAGGCTTGCCATTATGATCTTTAGAAAGTACTGGGTAAGGCCAACCATTGTCTTTCATGAATCTATTGGTCTGCTGAGTCTTGGGTGTAATAAGAGACAAGGACACCAGGTATTGTAGACCTTCCAACTAGCAGACAGGGAACACAGGGTAATGAGGTACTCGTCCATCGTGATTGTTGACAGAGGGATGGCAAAGGAGTCCACCAAAACATTTCCTTCTAAGATTTGGTTCTATCCCCCAAAAGGTCATGTATTTGAAACTTAGTCCCCAAAGTTATATCATATCTTAGAGGTATCTAGTTGTCAGGGCCTTGAGAGGTAATTAAGGTTAGATGAGGTCATGAGGGTGGGGTCCCCATGAAGGCCCTGGTAGCTTGTCATGTGAAACCCGCAGCCATGTTATAATGCAAAAAGAAGACCCTCATCAGATCCTGAGTAGATGCCAGTGGCATGCGCTTGAGTTGCCCAGCCTCCAGAACTATGAGTCAAATAAATAAACTATTCTTTATAAAATGCAGGTATTTCTGGTATAGCAACAGAGAACAGACTAAGTAAGACACAGGTATAAAATTCTGGCCCTGTAGCAGTTATCTGTCAGTACTACATTTCCCATAATCCTTTGCATCTTGGCATGGCCACTTTCCACCAATATAATATAAATAGAATTGAAATGGTGAAGAAAGGGGTGTGTCTTCCTCATTCTCTTTCCCCATATTCCTGACTTAATGCAGAGAATCCAGAGACAGGAAAAGGTTGGGCCACAAGACCAAAGGAGAGTTTAGATCTCTGAATTAACATGTGGAAGGCAACCTGACAATTTCAAACGCGCGCGCGCGCGCGCGCGCACACACACACACACACACACACACACACACACACACCACATGCACACACTGGGTTTTAAACGAGCTAGGGGAAAAAAAAAACTTACATTGTATTAACACACTGCAATGCATGGGCTTATTTGTTATAGCTACAAAGGTCACCCTAACTCATAGAGGGAGTCATCAAGAATTAGACCCCAGGAAGGAGGTCACCAAGCAGGCTGACTTGAGTGGTTGTTTGAAGTTTGGATGGGACTTGGGCTGGAGTCAAGCACAGACCTTTCAGGTTGGGAGAGGAACATGAGTGATGAAAAGAAGCTTTGTGAGTCCTCCTATTGTCTCATTCAAATCTTCAAAGTTAGCAGGAAACTTGGAAGGGCCACCCATGTTTGAGTCTGTATAGCCTGCCCACCCATCCCCCACTCCCTTGATGTTGAGAAAATGCCTATCATATGTCCCATCCCTTGTTCATAGCTCAGCCTGTCATTGTGCTATACCAAGACTTTAAGTACTAGAAGTAAGGGTCAGGCCTCTCTTTCTGGATGGCTCCAGGTTTGTTGGCAACCATGTTCCCTGTACTGTGGAAGTTGAAATCTGCAGCCATAGAGAATAAAAGCTGATGGGCAAAGACGGAGATGGGAGGCAGAAAGAGATTAGTGACGGGATTGGATTAGGAATTCCAATGGCCTAAGATCCACACTTGCCCCTGTTCTTCTCATTCTAACTTGAGATATCTCAGATATGACTCCTTCCAACCAACCATTTCTGGTGAAGGTAAACTCTAGCTGGATTTTTGTCATGTGCCCACCAAAAATTCCATCTAATGCCAAATATTTACAGAACGCCTATTATGTGAACATAGTGGGGTCAGCATTTTGTGATTTCGAGAGGGATTATGAGAAAGTTTGCCTCTAGAAGATATTGAGGGGATGAGATCACCATTGGAAAGGGTGGCTGTGGTGGAGAGAGAGAGTGGGGCACAGGGAGGGAGGGAGGGAGAGAGGGAGAGACAAAATGAATGAGAATATGAGTGAATCTCATCCACAGTTCTGTTTGGGGACACCGCAATTCCCTCCTCTCTTCCTGTCCATTCTCACTGATCCATGCATGATTTAAACTCATAATCGTATCCTGAACCCTAGAACAATAATGCCCGACTATGGCAGCCTCAGCTGGCAGAAGATGGGGATACTGCAAATGTGAAGGTTTGCAGGATACATAGATATTAGAATTACATGTGTTGTTTTGCTTTTCAAAAGACAGAGCTTAGAAATGAACAGACATTGAACCAAAGAGGATAAACAGATGGCAAATAAGCACATGAAAAGATGCTCAATATCTTTAGCCATTAGGGAAATGCAAATTAAAACTACAATGAGGGGCTGGGGATGTGGCTCAAGCGGTAGCGCGCTCGCCTGGCATGCGTGCGGCCCAGGTTCGATTCTCAGCACCACATACAAACAAAGATGTTGTGTCTGCCAATAACTAAAAAAAAAAAAATAAAATAAAATATTAAAAAAAAAAAACAAAAAACCTACAATGAGATATCCTTACACACCTATCGGGGATGACTAAATTATAGTGTAGTGGCACATGTCTAGAATCTCAGTCACTTGGGAGACTGAGGCAGGAGGATCACAAGTTCAAGGCCAGCCTGGGCAACTTAGACCCTGTCTCAAAATAAAATAAAAAGGACTGTGAGGTATAACTCAGTGGTAGAGCGCATGTGCGCACTTGTGTGCACACACACAGTGGGAGGTCGGGGGAGAGAGAAAAGAAGCAAGAATGCTAAGATATAATGACACTACCAAATGCTGACAAAGATGCAGAAAAACTCATTCCTGGCTGGTGGAATGTAAAATGGTACAGTCTCTGGAAAGCACTATGATCATTTCTTAAAACACTAAAAGTACAACAACCATGTGATCTAGCAATTGCACTTCTACACACTTATCCTAAAGAAATGAAAACATGTTCACACAAAATTATGTACACTATACTTATAGTAATTTTATGTGTAATAGCTAAAAGTTGGAATCAGCCCAGATGGCCTTCTGCGGGCAAATGGTACATCCATGCCACTAAATAAAGGAATGGATTATTGTTACCTGCAGCTGGGATGAATCTCTAGGAAATTAGGTTAAGAAGCAACAATAACAACACCCAAAGATTACATACTATATGATTCCATTTGGACAATATTTTTGAAATAGCAAAATTTTAGAGTTGAAGAAGAGGTGAGTGGTTTTGAGGAGTTAGGAGTGGGGATGAGAGGGAATTGAGTACACAAGAGCAAACCAAAGACCCTGTGGTGATGATAATGTTGTGTTTTGATTGTGCTAACATCAATATCCCGGTTGTGATATTGCACTACAGTTTGGCAAGATGTTTCTATTGGGAGAAACATCTTTTTATTTTATTTTGAGATAGGGTCTAAGTTGCCCAGGCTGCCCTTGAACTTGTGAGTTCAAGAGCAAATGGAATTCTTGTAATAGTTTTTACAAGTACACATGATTCTACAGTTAACTCAAAATAAAAAGTTTAATCAAAACCAGAAACCAATTGTTCAAGTCTTTGGCTGACCTTGAACAAAAGCATGTTGAGGAATATTTCCTATAGCCAAGCCCAAGATAAGAGACTGAGCTAAGATTAGAACTGCTGCCCCAAAGGTGAAGATTTGCAGGGTACATAGATATTAGAATAGTTTGAGTATAACCATGTTTACTGCTTTATAGAACAAGTAAGGAGAAAAACCGATACCAATGCTCTTCAGAGAAATATAACAAAATCCAGAGACAATACAGAATAGCATCTATAGTATCTGTCACACAATCCAAAATGATTTGACAACCATCAAATGGAAATCAAACCTAGGAGTTGTTCTGGATTCTTCTCTGTCCTTTGCTTTCTACACTCAATTCCCAAGATCTGTCAACTCAAATTCAAAACACAGCCTCACTCCTTCTGGACATTGTCAGAATGACTTTCTTGCTCTAGCTCCCACCATCCCTGCTTCCACCGCTGTTCCACCCTTGTTCATCCCTGCACGGAAATCAAAGGCATTCTTTTTAAAGTATGTCACTTGCCTCCTTGTGACAGCCCACAGGCCATGCAGGATTGACCTTGTCTGCCTCTAGGGCCTCACCTCCTTCCACCCATGGCCTTTCTCACCACTCTTTATTCTAATCAGCTGCTACCCCTGTTATCATTCAGGTTTCAGCCTAAATATCACTTCCTCAGATAGCTCTTCCCTGACCCTTTCACCACCCCCAAGTTAGGCCAATGGTCCTGGTGCTGAGTCACTGTTGGAATGTTTTGTTTTGTTTTTTATCTATTTTCCCCAGCAACAGTGTTAGCCCCACATGGGAAGGAACTTTGCCTACTTTGCTTATTGCTCTTGTAGTGCCCAGAATAATACCTAATGTACAGTAGGTTCTTGTTCCAGCTAGTTGTTATGTATAATGGCCTTTCCAAACCCATAGATACAAAACAATAACCATCTTATGCCCACAGATTCAAGCAGGGCCCAAGAGAGATAGTACATCTCTGTTTCATGATGTCTGAGGCCTTGTGATACCTGGAGAGACTAGACTGGCTGAGGTGACTTGAAGGGCTAGCCCTGGGCAGCTGAGGATCAGGGAACCAATTCCAAGAAGGCTTCCTCATTCATATGTCCTATCTTGGCTGGGTGGGTGGGAGACTGGATCCAGCTGGTCTCCCAGCCTAGTATACCTTGGGGCTGTCAGATCCTTAATACCGGTAGCTTAGCCTTTCAGCAAACTAGGTGAAAGCTGTGTAGCCTCATTCACAAAGCAGAATTTTGTGGGCCAACGTAGTTGTAAGGGAATCTATACCCCAATTCTCGATGGGGAGAATGTAAAATATATTGTGACTATTTTAAAAAGTTCCCAACCGTTCTCAACAAATGTTTGTTTGTCCCACATGGGAAGGGATCCACGAATAAATGGATCTATATGAATATATCCCTAGTAACTGGTCTCAAGTATCAGCCACTTAAATCAGAGCCAATACTGATGAATCTCTCTCCAGGGTGGACCCCCGTGCATTTTTCCTCTATGCCAGCTCCATGAATGTCTTTCCTTATCTGTTCTGCTCCTTTTCTGGTGTGTGTGTGTGTGTGTGTGTGTGTGTGTGTGTGTCTGGTGCTGGGGATTGAACCCAGGGCCTTGTGCATGTGAGGCAAGCACTCTACAAACTGAGCTATACCCGAAGCCCTCTGTGTACTGCTTTTTTGAATTTCTGATCTTCATGAACAAATCATGAACAATCATTGTTTAATTTTCTAGCACCTTCATTTCCTTCCAATGCCACCGGTGGCAGATACTGGATAAGACATGAGCGATGCAGCATGTGGTAACTTCTCCCAGGCCACACAGGGAGGTGTAACACAACCTCCAACAGGGGATGACGGCTCCCTTGATCCTAGCCGTTGGGTAGTTAGTATCGACTTTCAGTAGGCATGTTCATTTTCTTCACATGAAGTGAGAAGCTGAAAGATATGGATCCTTCCCACTCCTTCTCCTCTCCAAAGAGGGTTTAAAATCTTTGCAGGAACTCGAATGAGACTGAAATCAGACCAGGAACGAACCTACACGTTGTAAGCGGTTGTAGCGCTCTCCAAAAAGGTGGTGAAAGAATGAGAGGGGGCATTCTCTCAGAACTGAGTCAAGCAGAGAAAGGTGTTCATCGCACAGTTGCACACCTTTTTAAATACCAATCATAAATGTGGCATTGAACTGAAAGCGAAAAAGGCCTCTATCCTGGAATTCTGCCGTGGTTCTGGGATGAGGCCACTGCCAGAGTGGAAACCTCTGGTTCCTACTCTTTGTGAGATTTGGCAAAAAAATAAAGACATGACTGGAGTGTTCTAGGGCGACCATTGTGAAGCCTATTCTCCAGTATCTCCCAGTGGTGCCCATTAGGATTGAGCCCTATTTCTCAATGGGGAGTTGGCTAAACTTTCCATTAATACACCCTTAACTGGAGTTTTGGTCACCATTGGGACCAGAATACCTGGCAAAAACAGCTTAGAGAAAGAAATATTTGTTTTGGCTCGTGGTTTTAGAGGATTCAGTAGAAGGTTGGTCAGCACCAAGCAGAAACATCATGGTGGAATGGCATGGTGGAGGAAAGCTGCCTACCTCCCCATAGCCCAGGGACTATGGACTGTAGGACTCATTCCTATGTCCTGCCTTGGCTGGGTGGGAGAAGGGTGAGGAGGAGCAGGGAGAAGATAAACCCTCCCAGGACATGCCACCAGCCAGCAACCTACTTCCTCCTACCAGGTCTCACCTTCAAGGAGCTCTAATCAGCTATCAGTGGATTAATACACTGGCAGGTAAGAGCTCTCACGATCCACTCATGGTCTAAAAGCCCCACCCCCGAATCGAGGAACATTTTTTTAATACATCAGCCTTTTGGAGGACATTCCAAATTCAAACCGTAACAATTGGCTTTCTCTTCTTCCCGTGTCAGTTATCCAACTCTTCCCCTGTGCTTTCTGGATTCTCTTCTCAAACCAACTATTTGAACCCAAGTTGGAAGTTAAGGGTCTGTTTGGGAGGAAGTCACACCAAGGCAGTGGGAAGCAGAGGGAGCGGAGGGGTCTGTGGTGAACTAGAACACTCACGCTTCCAAAAGGGTAGCAACCGACATTCGGCTCGTGACCCGTGATGGCTCTGTTGCTATTGCCTTCATTTTTTCAAGAGTTGCCAGAAATCTAGATTTGCATGTGATGTCTCCCAGTGTTGTTTAATGTTGTAAAACTGAAAATACTTTACAGGGTAAACAAAGAAAGGTGTTTATAGGGACTTCGGGGACCCCACTCCAACCTTGGCCAGCAGGGGAGCAGAGGAAGATTTTGGAAAGGCGTGACCTTCTGAATGGAGTCTTAATAAGTACATAGACAGCTAGGGGAAGGTGGGAGAAGAGGAGACAGGAAAGTTAGAGGAAGAGTGTTATGATTTGAATTTGGAATGTACCCCAGAAAACTCACGTTTTGAAAGCACGATCCCCAATGCAGTAAGGTTCAGAGGTGGGGTTTCTAGACAATGATGAGAGCTATAATTTTGTCAATTGATTAATCCATTTTATGGATTAATAATATGAATTAATAATTGAATGGGCTACTGAGTGGAAATTGTAAGCAGTTGGGCATGGCTGGAAGAATAGGTCCCTGGAGGCATGCCCTTGGGGACTATATCTTGTCCTTGGCTCCTTGCTGTCACTTTCTGCTTCCCAGCTGCCACATGCTGAGCAGCTGTCCCCTTGTCATGCTCCTCCTCCATGACATTTCTGCCTTAGAGCCTGCTGACCATGAACTGAACGTCCGAAATTGTGAACCAAAATAATCCTTTCTACCTCTAATTTGTTCTCGTCAGGTGTTTTGGTCATAGTGATAAAAAGCTGACTAATACCAAGAGAAATGGGTAAACAAGATATGGAGAAGGGCCAGGGCTGTGGCTCAGTGGTGGAGTGCTTGCCTAGCATGTGTGAGGCGCTGGGTTTGATCCCTGGCATCACATAAAAATAAACAAATAAAAAAAAAAGCAAATAAAATAAAGGTATCATGTTCATCTACAACAAAATATATATTTTAAAAAAAGATATGGAGAATAGAAAGGGAAACGGAGATCTGGGGGCTGAGACTCATAGACTGATATATAAATGGTGCTATTAGACCTTTGGTCCCCCAGTGCGTGGATCCCTCTCACACTTACTGCCATTGTGCCACCCTGGTTCCAGGTCCCAGGAAACCCCTCTCCAGTCCTTGTCTTCAGAGCCCCACGACAAACCTAATATGAGAGACTGTTTCATTCCTTATAGCCACACACCAAGATTTGAAAATGAAGACAGTATTCATTAATGCCAATGAAAACTGAAAACTATTCCTCTACAATGATCCCAGATTAGATTGTTTTACAAAGACAGACCTCCCCCAAGCATTGATGAGGATATAGAGCAACTGAAATTCTCCTATATGGCAGCTGGGAGTGTAAATTGGTAAAACATTGTTAGAAATCTATCTGGTAGTATCTAGTAAAGCTGAGCAAACATGCATCCTATTACCCAGCAGTTTAACTCCCAGGTATACCCAAAAGAAATGAGTGCATAGGTTCACCAAAAAACAAACCAACACTGGGCTGGGGATGTGGCTCAAGTGGTAGCGCGCTCGCCTGGCATGCGTGCGGCCCGGGTTCGATCCTCAGCACCACATACAAAACAAAGATGTTGTTTCTGCCAATAACTAAAAAATAAAAAAATAAAAAACAAACCAACAAAAACCCCACAACCACATGTAAGAATGTTCTGAGCAGTACGATAGCCAATAAGTAAATTCATTTATTCATACAGAGGAATAAGAGCCATAAGAAAGAATGAATTATCGCTGTATGAGATACTATGGATGAATCTCACAAATGTAACAGTGAAAGAAGTCAGACACAAAATATATACTTTCAAGTTCAAAAACAGGCTAAGCAGTCTCTGCTGCTAGATCTCAGCAGAGTAGGTGGCCACAGAAGGTAGGCCTGTCTAAGAGGGGCCTGCAGGACCTCTCAGCAGTCAATAATGTTCTGTTGATTTGGGTGCTGGTTACATGGGGTGTTCGTTCCTGGTCAGTGATGATCTGTGAGCTCTTTTGTGTATACATTATACTTCAACAGAGTTTTATAAACATCATATTCCATAACTCGATCTCCAAAATGGATCTTCAGCAGAGAGTCATCATATTGAGGAAACCAGAGAGAACAATTCAGGCTGTGGCAGCTATTCCCACAGAGAAATTCTAGAATGTTCTGAATCAGGAGTGGGTATGTGAGGCTCCCGAAGGGCCTGGGTAGGCCACATACTGAGAGAGAGAATAGAGAAGAAGAAAAAAAACCCTTTGGCCATCAGGTAGGCCTGCTTGCTTGGGGAGGTAAATTAGAGTGATTCCATGATTTGGACCACCTCTGAGTTAATTTTCTTTGCTGAGACCATTCATTGTGGGCCATTGTCCATTGACTCTCGGGCACTTTGAAAACATTGCCATATTGGGTTGGGGAATTTTGAGCCTATGCCTGAACTGGAAACCTCAAGGGCTCTGCCGGAAAAGTTGCACAATGGGGAGGCTCCTGAGGGGCCTCCTGTTGCCTTGACAGACTGGGCCAGGGAAGGGATTTCCCTGCTTCCTGTGAAGCTTTCCTCTCCCGCCCCTGAGCTATGGTGCAGCCAGCCATTGCCGGAAACCACCCACTCTCCAAGGACTGTGGGCTGCCTCCTTGCTTGGGCATGGAGAGCCAGGTCCCTGAGAGCCCCTGATGAGGCTATAGCACCTGCGGCTGCACAGGTGAGCAGTCAGGGGCCAGAAGGTGGATGGGCTACCAGAACTCCCTGTCAGCTCTGCACTGCTTGAGCCCTGGCAAGGTTTGCATTCATTCCAGAAACAAACCTTTGTTCTCCCCAGTCACAAGGAGGCTTATCTATCAGGGTCAACCTCTTCCAGGTTTCTCTACCAGGCAGAACAAACAATCCTCAAGGCGATTGCCTTTCCAGTTTGCTCCAGAGCTGGGTGAAAAAAAGAATAGCTAACCGGAATTGTCAGAAGACCAGAGCCCTTGCATTGATCTTTGGGAGAGAAGGTCAACGTGGGTGGGAGGCAGAGCCCCTCAATTTGATAAGAGCAGCTCTCAGTGGCAGCCATTGACTAGATTCAACCCTTATTTATTGTGTGTCTACACATGCCAGGCACTGGGCCAGGCTCTAATGATTAATTTTAGTGGGTTGAGATAATAAAATAAGTAAGTAAATTATGCAGTAGATTAGAAGGCGATAAGTGCTGTGGAGAAAAAATTAAAATGAAGCTGAGACAGGAGATAAGCTGAAAGATGATGGAGGTGACCAGGGATGGAACTCAGGGGCACTCGACCCCTGAGCCACATCCCCAGCCCTATTTTGTATTTTATTTAAAGACAGGGTCTCACTGAGTTGTTTAGGGCCTTGCTTTTGCTGAGGCTGGGTTTGAACTCACGGTCCTCCTGCCTCAGCCTCCTGAGCTGCTGGAATTATGGGCATGAGCCACCACGCCCAGGTGGAGGTGATGTTTCTAAAGGGAAGGCCTGGCTGAGAAAGTACAAGCAGAGCCTAGAAGGAGGTGAAGGAGCCCGGCAGGGGCTGGGGAAGTGTGTCCAGGTGCAGGAAACAGCCTGCCCCAGTCGCCTTCCTGCTAGAGAGTGGGGCTATGTTCAAGGACAAGGCCAGCCAGTCTGGCTGGAGAGACAGAAAGCTGTGGGGCAGAGAAGAGGCCAGGAGAGAGGAAGCAAGGCCAGACATAGAAGGCCCCCCCAGGCCATTGTTAAGAACTTGGGGAATGGTGTCATGGGACTCCCTTTATGCCACAATCTGTAGGTCAGGTCAAACTTTTGAGGAAAAAACAAAACAAAACAAAACAAAAACAGTTGCAGCAGGAATCAAAAACCTTAAAAATGTCTTTTTTTTTTTTTTTAACCCAGTCATGTCTATTTCTAGTTCTAGGCATCTTCCTTAAAGGAACAGCGGGAAATGCTGCCAATATTTCTACTTAAGGATTTAATCCATTCATTCCACAAACGCCGCCGTTCATAGGAGCTTTGTTTCTAATGGTGAAAAAACTAAAAACAAAACAGGAATGAAGGGCACAGCCAGGGTGTGGTGGCCCATGCTTGTCATTCTAGTGGCTGGGGAGGCTGAGGCAGGAAGATCATGAGTTCAAAGCCAGCCTCAGCAACTTAGTGAGGCCCTAAACAACTCAGGGACATCCTGTCTCTAAATAAAATATAAAAAGGACTGGGGGGGGTGGGGCTGGGGTTGTAGCTCAGTGGTAGTGTGCTTGCCTAGCACGCGTGAGGCACTGGGTTAATCCTCAGCACTGCACAAAAATAAATAAATAACAAAGGTATTGTGTCTACCTACAACTAAAAAAATACTACAAAAAAATGACTGGGGTTGTGACTCAGTTAAGTGCTACTGGGTTCAATCCCAGTACGGGGGTGGGGGGCAGGGGGGACAAAAATGAAGGGCACAATTTAACCCATTATTTTATACATATTTGATGCTCTGTTATACAGTTGGCTCTCCATCCATAAGTTTTGCATGCACAGATTCAATCAACCATGGACCACAAACATTAAAAAACAAAACCCAAAACCCATGACTGAACTGAACATGCAAAGACTTATTTTGTGGTTATTCCCTAAACAATACAGTAAAACCACTCTTTACATCATATTAGGTATTATAAGTAATCTAGACATAATCTCAAGTATACCAGAAGATGTGCATAGGTTACATGTAAATACCACATCGTGTTGTATAAGAGACTGAGCATCCCTGGGTTTTGGTATCCATGTGTGGGGAGCGAGGGAATGATCTTGGAACAGATCCCCCACAGATACCTAAGGAGAACAGTATATGGCTGGGGTATTTGTGAAAGATGATTTAATGATGAGAGGAAAATGTTAAAACATAAATGAAGGAAACAGAATAAGTCACGTTCAATATGCCCTCCATCTGTTTTAAAAACGCCCATAGGTGCTACATAGGGGAGCCTTGAAAACATGGGTGCTGCATGAAAGAAGCCAGTCACACAAGACCACGAAATGTGTGACTTCATTTATATGAAATGTCACAACAGACGTATCTGTAGAAATGGAAAGTATATTAGTGGTTTCCAGGGGCGAGGCTAGGGGTGAGGAGTGACTGCTAGTGGTACTGTCAATACGTTTCTTTTTTTTGGGGGGGGGAGGGTGATGAGAATATTCTGAAACACAGTAGCAGCACAGCTTGTACAACTCTGCGAATATACTAAGGACCACTGAGTTGTGCACTCAAAAGAATGAATTTTATGATTTGTGAATTTTATCTCAATAAAGCTGTAATTAGTAATCCATCGTGTGGATTTGCTAGCAGTTTTACTGTATGTAATTGAAAAATGTCTGAAGAGAAATATAATAAAATATTGGATGGTAGGAAGGTTTTTAAAATTATTCATTTTCTTCTGTGTGTACTCCTATATTCTCAAAGTTTCCACAAGGAGAATGCACCCCGCCCCCGCCACCATCATATCCACACACATTTTTTCTAAACCTCACTCATTGTGGAAAATTTGTAAAGAGATAAAGGGACAAATATTGCATGGAGCAGAGCCAGCTGAGGGACTTTCTGTGACTCTCAACCTGACCCTTCAAGACAGAATTATGTGGCAATGATTTGGGATTCTACGAGCTTCCCATCACTGTAACAAAATACCTGAGATAATCAACTTATAAAGTGTTTTGGTTCACAGTTTTGGGGTTTCAGTCCATGATCTATTGGTTCCATTGCTTTGGACCTGTGGTGAGGCAGGACATTGCATGAAGTGCATGGCAGAGCTATAGCAGGATGTTTGCCCCAATTTTCTATTTCTCCCTTTTCCCAGCAGTATCCACTGGAACCCCTTAGGGTGGGTGAGACCATGTGACTAGTTCTGCCAGTGATTTGTTGGCAAAAGTGACATACAGCTTCTGAGCCAGAGCATTTAATTTCTGGTGTGAGGCCCCCAGAGCTCTCTTCCTGCTGAAACAATCTGTGAACATTCAGAGGGGGCTCCTGGGTCAGCCCAGGTCCTAGAATGAGGAGAGAGGCACCACAACAGACCTGCATTGGGCATGTAATAGAACTCAGGTCTAAGCTTTGATTGTGCTTTTTGTTCTCATGGTACGGGAGATTGAACCCGGGGTGCTCTACCTCTGACCTACACCCCCAGCCCTTTTTTCTTTTATTTTGAGACAGTTCTCGGTAAGTTGCCAAGACTGGCCTTGAACTTGTGATCCTCCCAAGTAGCTGGGCTTCAAGTGTGTGTCACCCTGCCTGGCTAAATTTTGTTGTTTTAAGCCCCTGAGTTCTTCAGGTCTCTCATTGTTGTTATTGGAGCACAACCTGGCTTGTACTGATTAACACATGCAAACAAGGAAATCTGAGGAACTACCCCAACCATTGGCCATTTGTAGCAGTTGTCCAAAATAAAATCAAGCAATAACTATACATTATAATGCGATGGGCTCACCCCACCTCCTTTTCTAAATGCATTAATGTCTATTTTTGGAAATCTCTTCAAAACAAAGTTAGGAGATAGGAAAAAAAAATCATGTATTTTCCCCATTTCACAGTGCAGGAAACAGAATTGCAGACAAATCAAGTGATCTGTCCATGGTTGCAAACTGACTTAGTGCTATTAACCTGGTGTTTTAAATCTTGGTCCAGTAGCCTGGCTACTGTGGCTCCTCTACCTAGTCCAAGCAGATCTAATCACAGGACCAGGCTAAGAAATAAAACAAAATATATTGTACAGTAAGGGTTATCCTTAAAATAAACCAACTTACCTGTAGAGAGGGAAACCAAAACAAAGATTTAAATAATCGAGTAGAAACAGGGTAAGAAAGAAATGGGTCAATAGAGACAACCACAGTCTTCCATTTCTCCAGGGTAACTTTGGCCTTGAGAAAGTAAGGGTGGAATTAGAGGCTGGTATGGGGGAGTGAGGAAGGGGATCCGAAAGTCTCCAACCGGGAGAGAGCTTCCTAAGGGTGACTTTATCTCTGCCTAGAAACACAGAGCTCATGATATGAGGCCAGCAACATAGAAGAAGCTCTTGTTGGGATGTTGGCCACACAGAACGGCTGTTCCAAGGATCTCAGCTCTAGAGCTCTCATTCTTTGTGTTCCAAAATGGGAACATCTTCTATTGCTTTTTTTCTCTGATTTACAAAAGCAATAATGCTAACAAGTCCAAATGATGGATTGTTATTAAACTAGAAAGTAGAAGTACCTTTTAATCCTGCTCCCCCTCAAGTACAACTGGGTAACTGTTACTGATCGCTCCATGTCACAGTTTTCAACGCACGGACCATGGAAGAGCTAGGTGATCCTAGGATCCATGCTCACCCTGATCTTTACCTCCTCATTCTTGTTCATAGCCTGCTCTCTCGTTTCCCACTGCCCTGAGAAAACAGCCCATCAGAAGAACAATTCTATGACCTCCCACTTCAGCAACCCACTTCCCTGTCTCGGGGCCACCCTCCCTGGGTTGTGCCTTCCCTCGTGTTGTCCACCCAGCCATGGCCAGTCCTCCTCCTGTGCCCTGACCTCATGCCTGTTACCTACTCAAGGACACAAGGCCAGCAGCCCTCTTCTCTCTCTCCACCCAAGCTCTCCTCTTTGGGATCTTCTGCGCAGCATGCAAAAATACTACCCAACCTCCATTCCCAATTCTCACCTCACCTGACCTATCAACTGCATTTGAGTTGCTCACTTCCTCCTCTTCTCCCTTGGGGGCACCTCCAATCCACTGGGTGCTTCTCCCCTGTCTTTACGGAGTTTCCCTCATCTCTCTGCCTTCCAAATGTTAGAGGGCCCAAGGCTCAGTCCTGACCCCTGGCACTTTTCTTCCTATATCTGCCCCAGGGGCTCTACCTTGACCACTTCTCCCCAGCCCCTCACATCCATCCTGGATAGACTCATTGTCATCTTTCAGTTGGTTACTGCCATAATTGGTCTTTCTATTCTCGCCCTTACACCTCCACACTGTTATCAGCATAGAGGGATCCTTCTGAGAAATGAATCTGATCATGTGGCCCTCCAATGGATTTCTGTCTCAATCTGAGCAAAAGCCAAAGTCCTATCAAGAACATAACAGGCCCTATGCACTCTCACTACCATTTTCTTTCCACCTTGCTCATTCCACTCTTTGTACTCACCAGGCACATTCCCAGCCCAGGGCCTTTGCACTGGCTGTTCTCCCTGCCTGGAGTGGTTTTCTCCTAGCTAACTCAGAGCTCTCAGCCTCAGCTCTTTCAGGACTTTGCTTAACCTTTGTAGTGGCGCCTTCCCTCATTGTGCTTAAAATTCCATATCCCCTAATGCTCTTAACCTCTTTCCCTTATTTTATCTTCCTCCTAGCATTCACCATGAAACTCTTAAGTTGAATCATATTAAGTTGCCCATATTCATCTATTTTTCACCTGGCAATTTCATGTGGTTCAAGTTAATACATATTTTACCTGTTAACACTTGTTTTGGCCTCTTCCCACGAGAATGTCAGCTCCTGGGGGAAGTTAGTTTTGTCTGTTCTGTTCTTTGCTGCATCTAGAATTGTGCCTGGCGTGTGCTAGGTGCTAAGTGAACCCTTGCTGAGCGGTGTTTTTCTGTGACCTGCTCTCTCCCTTGACACGTCATGGACATCTTTCCAGGACCATTCCAAGAGATCCTTCTCATCCATTCTAACGCCCGTCTGCCCCTCATAAGCACTCCCTTTGAGTGTCTGAGAGCATCTCACCAGATGTGTTTCCCACCCCTGGGGGAACTCTGCAGGTGGTGGGCCTGGATTTAACATCAGGCCCCCAAAACCACACCTCATGGCTGCCTGCCTTCCTGCCATGGGTTCATGGCTCTTTCTTCCCCTTCCCCTCCCTCTCTCCCTTTATCAGTCCCCCACTTTCCCCTCCTTCCTTTTTATGACCAAGCTTTGAAGTCGCCTCCTGGTCCTGGGAGCCTCCCCTGGTCACTCTGGTCCTGACCAACCTCCCCTTCTGTAAGTAACCAGACACATCCAGCACGGAGGCTTCCAGAGCTCCCATGCATGGAGCTCTTACCAGGTGCTAGGAATGTTAATCCCCCCAACACAAATAGACACATGAATCGCCATTTTACAGCCAGGGAGCGGGGCCAAGAAGGTGGCTTTTCAAAGGTCTAACAACTGGTGGCAAGAAGGTGGATTCTGTTTTTAAAGCCAGGCCCATCCTCCCCCCCCCCCACCCCACCCCCATGGCAGGAGCTGTCAGTGGCTGCCCCGTCCCTTCGCCCTTACTGCAGGGCAGGGATGGCCCAGCTGCCAGCTGCCTGCTCTTTCATTTCTTTGTCTTTCTCACTGAGGTTCATTTTCCCCATGGAGCTGGCCATCAGGAGCTCAGCCGTTCACTTCTTGTGGGGGCAGCTGGGTACCAATGACTGGTGGTGCAAGGGTGGCATGTAGGTCCCCCAGCTCCTTCTCCACTGGCTCCCAGGGTGGCCTGCAGGGTTGAGCTCCCACTGCTCACAGTGATCACGGTGGCAGCACTCTGGCTCACCTATCGCTGCCTGGCTTCCTGCCATGTTTCCCCACACACACACCTGCGTTCCCTGGGAGCAGCCCTCCATATCCCTGACAGGGGCTACTTCTAGGAAAGACCAAAGTAAGACCCACCTCTCGACACCCCTGCTGTGCTGCCCCGCCTTCTCCCCATCCCTGCCACACTACAGGTCCTGGAAGCCAAGGAAACTCAGGTGTCCTTCCCCTGCCTCCTCCACGTCGTTTAATCAAGCTTAGAGCCTTAGACACCGGACATTCTAATCAAAGTCACCTATCCATGGATACCCTCTAAAATACAGTCATGAGGCCAAGACGGGGGTCCATCTCCTTTTCCTTGAAGATATTTCACTCTTATTAAGATGCTGGTCAAATCCACCTTTCCCAAATCTTCCAAACAGCCTTCCTGCAAGTAGAAGATACGCTGTTGGCTGGGCTGCGGACATGCGTGCAAGCTGATCCTCCTGCGTGTCTTTTACAATGGCTTTCGGGGTTAGCAGGTTGATGGGACTCTACAGGTCACAGTCAAAATCAGAAATAATTTGATGTTGATCTGTTCTTTCTTTTACCCACCCATTGAAGAGTATATAGGTCTTAGGAGCCTGGCACGAAGATGCACGCCTGTAATCCCAAGTGGCTTGGGAGGCTGAGGCAGGAGGATCGTGAGTTCAAAGCCAGCCTCAGCAACTTAGACTCTGTCTCTACATAAAATATTAAAAGGGCTGGGGATGTGGCTCAGTGGTGGAAAACCCCTGGGTTCAATCCCTGGTACTCCCAATAAGTAAATCAATAAGTAAAAGAGTATATAGGTCTCCACATTTTCAGTGTCCATACTCATTAGAAAAGTTGGTATCTGGGCTCTCTTCCAACTCACAGCTGTGAACATTCTTCCAAGAGCCATGAGAGCAACAAGCTCTCAAGAGGCCAGGGCACTAAGGAAAGCCCTAAGGACAGAGATTTATCATGTTCCTACTGCACCACATCCTTTATATATACTATTTTGGGGGGCAGGATGGGGTGGTTCTAGGGATTGAACTCAGGGGCACTTGCCAGTGAGCCATATCCCCAGCCCTATTTTGTATTTTATTTAGAGACAGATATCACTGAGTTCCTTAGTGCCTTGCTTTTGCTGAGGCTGGATTTGAACTCACAATCCTCCAACCTTGACCTTCCAACCCTCTGGGAAGCATGCACCACCATGCCCGGCTGCAGATACTATTGACATTGATCCACTTTGTGAGGCAGGGTTATTACTGTCTTGGTCTCTCTTTACAGATGAGTAAATAAAAGTTCAGTGAGGTGAACTAGCTCCACCAGGAGAAGGCGGTGTTTTTCAGAGCCAGAATTCACATCCATGCCTGCCCAGCCCCAAATGATCTGTGTTCTTTCACACCCCCCCTCACCTCCCGGGGATGCTTCTCCAGCTGAAGATTTGTTGGGACTTTGATGCAGCTCACCTTGGCAGAGTAGGGATGCTTCAGACTCAAAGGAAGGTGGCAGTTTGCTATTGCTGCATAGTAAACTGTCCCAAGCAATAGTGGCTTTAAGTGGGGGATCCTTGCTACTTGCTAATACTCCTGTGAGAGACCTACTGTCCCTCTCCTCTCTGAGAAGACTCACTCTCTCCCTTGAACTCTGAGCAACATGTCTTGAATCTTTCTCACTTGATTGCAAGAATCAAGGTTGAAATGGGGCCTCTTTGGCTGCCTCATTTTCCTAGAAGGCCCTAGTCCTGTAACATTTGATAACTTTTTAAAATTTATTCTTTGAAAGTCAGTGTTTTTTATTTCGTGTGTCTTTTGGAGTCCATTTAGGTATAGGGTATATTTTCTATTTCATTAATATTGTCCAGTTTATTTTCTTGGGGAACAAAATTACCTTTCACAAATCTTCATTTCTCTCACATTTCTGTAGCCATTTGATCTTTTTGACTCTTATTTTAAGTAATTATGCATTCTGCCCTTCTTCTTGACTGGATGTAGATGGTTATTTATTATTTTTGTTCTTTTTAGTTATGCATGACAGAGTGTACTTTGACATATTATACATACATGGAATATAACTTACTACAGTTAGGATCCCAGTCTTGTCGTTGTACTCCATGACGTGGAGTTTCACTGTGGTGTATTCATATGTGAACATAGGAAAGTTCTGTCAGATTCATTCCACTGCCTTTCCTATTCCTATTTCCCTTCCCTTCCCTTTATTCCCCTTTGTCTAATCCACTGAACTTCTATTCCCCCACACCTTTGTTGTGTGTTAGTGTCTACATTTGACCTTTAGGTTTTGGGATTGGCTTATTTTGCTTAGCATAATAGTCTTTAGATCCATTTACTGGCAAAAAGTCATAAAGTCATTCTTTTTATAGCTGAGTAATAATCCATGGTGTATAGATGCCACTTTTTCTTTATCCATTCCTCGGTTGAAGGGCATCTAGCTTGGTTCCATAGCTCAGCTATTGTGAATTGAGCTGCTATAATGATGTGTTACTATAGTATGCTGATTTTAACTCCTTTGGGGATCCCAGAGAAATTTCCAAATAGTCCCATTCAGGTTCACCCCTTGACTTTTGACTGACAGCAGGGTGATATCAGACTTTTAAGTCCCCACTGTCATGACGACTCTAGGTCACTTTGGCCCATGCTGACTGCTTATAATTGGATTCTTTTTTAAAATATCTTTATTTTATTTATTTATTTTTTTTAAAGAGAGAGAGGAGAGAGAGAGAGAGAATTTTTTAATATTTATTATTTTTTAGTTTTTTTTTTTATATTTATTTTTTAGTTTTCGGAGGACACCAACATCTTTGTTTGTATGTGGTGCTGAGGATCGAACCCAGAGCCTCGCATTTGCTAGGCGAGTGCTTTACCACTGAGCCACAACCCCAGCCCCTATAATTGGATTCTTAACCATAAATTCTTAAGACTTTATGGTTAGGAGGAATTATCCTTATGTTCCTCAGTTTCAGTCTATGAAGAGGGGCAACTTAAGTTCCTCTTATTGACATTATTTCAGGTCTGCATTTCTCCTGAAGATAACAGGTAGTTTGCTGAGAAACATGACATATCCTGTCCACTGAGACCAGGCAGGGCTGTAGATAAATTGCTTCTTGAAAAAGAAAGCGTGGTGGAGGTCAGCAAAGTAGGCCCAATTTACAGATTTATTCCTTTAACCTTATGTTCCCACTACTCACATCTGTCTGTGCCCTATCGAAAACAATACTTTCCTCCAAATGACTAAGCTTACAGGGCCCTTTAGAGAACAAACCATAATTGTTCGTTGTGTAATGAAGACTAGGAGATATACATATAATAAAATGTATTTTTTTCTTAATTTACTTAAAATTTTTTTGATATTCATCAATGTCATCAGTATCTCTGTGGGAAGCTTTCTTTTCACTGTTAAGTAAATAAAACCCCGGTGCGTGAATGCACCCTGATTTGTTTATCCATTCACATGTTAACCAACATTTGAATTTCTAGTTTAAACCTATTGTTAAGAAACCTGCTGTGAACATGTGTGCACAAGATAATATATGAACATCTATTTTTATTTAGGTGGGGGTAAATAACAATAAATTGCTGGATTTTACGGTTGTTCTCAAAAGTTTAAATTAATTAGAGCTTGCCAAAGAGTATTCTAAAAGTTTGCTGCTACTTTATATTTCCAGTATTTATGAATGTTTGTAATTCTTCCACAGTATCTCCTATACTTAGTACCATCAACTTTAATTACATTTCTGGTTACAACCATTCTAGAGGATATGTAGTATCTAATAGTTTTGGCTTGATATTTTATTTTTTACTCATGATGTTGAGTACCTATTTATATTCATTTTAGTCATGCAAGGTCTTCCTTAGTTAAGTGTGTATTCAGATTATGCCCATTTGGTTATTCTCTATCTTATTACCAAATTATAATTTTTAAAATTTTATAGATCACGTGTTTTACTTTATTCATATATGTGTAATTTCTTTTTGAGATTATAATATTTTCTATCTATTTCCAGTAAATCCATTCAGCCTGTGTGTGGAGGGAAATGCACCTGGGGGTCCGTTGAGTGTTGGCTGTTCCATGCATGGCTCAGCGGGATGGACAGGCATCAACTGCAGGTCTGGCTGGACTTGGGTTCTAGCTGCAGTTTGCACTGTGACCAGCTCCCCCTGGATTCTTTCTAGGGCCCAGGCTGAAGGGGCAGCAGTGATTCAAAATAGTAGCTCTTCTTGGGCTGGGGATATTGCTCAATGATAGAGCATTTGCCTAGCATGTGTGAGGCCCTCAGTTCAACCCCCTATATACAAATAAGGCTAGCAAATAAGGGCTCTTCTCGTATTAGCAGAGGCACAGGAAGTGAGTAGAAATTAAAGAGGAGACAGAGAACTGGCACGTTGTCATTTCAGCTTTGTCCCATTGGCCAAAGCAAGTCATATGGATAAGTCATAGCCAAAGGGCTGGGAATGACTCTGCCTTCAGAGGAAAGAACTTGCAAAATCACATGACAGAGATGGGAAATGCGGGGGAGGTGAAGAATTGAGTTAATCATTTTGTGAAGAGGAAGGCAAAAATCAATACAAGAGAATGAAGTGAGTGATTATTCGTGGTGTATAGGGGAGAGTGAAAATTCCTAGTGTAGAGCAGAGGATTCCCCCCATCACCACCAGGGATTGAACCCTGGGGCACTTAACCACCAAGGAGGCACTTAACCACTAAGGAGGTGGGGATGGAAACAGGGCCTTGTGCATGCTAGGCAAGCACTCTACTGCAACTACACCCCCAGCCCAGTAATCACTGAGACTTTTTTTGGGATTGGACCCAGGGACACTTAACCACTGAGTGACATTGCCACCCCTTTTTAAATTTTTTAAAAATTTTTTGAGACAGAGTCTTACAAAGTTGCTTAGAGCCTCACTAAGTTGCTGAAACTGTCTTTGAACTTGTGATCCTCCTGCCTCAGCCTCCTGAGCTGCTGGAATGACAGGTGTTCACTACCACACCTGGCAATCACCAAGAATTTTGAAGTTGTTTGTTGTAGCAGTATAAACCCGCCTGGTCTGACTGATACCAGCATACAACTCAAGCAACAAAGAAGTGTATCAAAATAAAGAATTTAGGAAGGACAAAGCTATGATCTTTGAAATAATGATACTAACAAGAATTGATGGTAAGCTCTTAAATATACAATTAAAACTAAATAGTTGATTGAACTTGGCCTTATCTCTCACCATGAGCCTGGGAAGAATTTAAGTGCTATGAACTTTGATAAATTGAAAGTAATGATAAAACCTATACAAAATGTGAAGAAAGTGGGGAAGAGATATAAGTCCTAAGTTCTTTTTAGTTTTACAGCAATAATTCATACCATTTATCATTGAAAAACTGAGTTCAGAGTAAACCTAATTATACTAACTAACCTCTTGCTGTTTCCCCCCATAAAAATTCAGCAAAGTTCAACCATTCTTTCAATTCCCTTTTGTTAAAATTAAACTACATTCCAACTTTTGTCTTAGGTTGGATTCTTCCAGAAACAGAATCTGACACGACAATGTGAATGTTCCATGAGGCCGCGGGGAAGGAGGGTTATCCCAGGAAACACTGGTTTGGGGGATAGAAGGAGAATGAAGTGAATTCAGGGTTTTACAGAGCTAATGATCACTGCAGACAACTGGGATTCTACCCCACTGGGGAACTTGGGGAGACTCTCTCAGTGTTTTCTCATGTGTGGGTGCATGGAAGTGGGGGCATTTATCCATCCACTTCCATCCAGCACTGGGGCCTCTTCTGGGTATTAACTCCCTTCCACTTCCTCCCTGTCCTGTGGTCAGACTGGTTCCATTTCTGCAGCCAGCAAGACCCTCAGGCAGAGGGCACTTAGGTGCCTGCAAACAGAAATCACTGGCCTTGACTGGAACAGTGACTACCAACAGGATAAAGTACCAAAAACATTAAAACCTTTCTTCAGTTTAAAAACCTTGTATAATAGATTAATATAAAATAAATGATGCTAAGTAAAAAGGCTACTTACTATATTATTGCATTTATGTGGATTTCTGGAAAAGTCAAAACTGTAAGGACAGAAGACATATTTGTGGTTGCCCAGGGCTGGGGATGTTTAGGGGATAACTACAGAGGATCAGGGGACTCTCCGGGGACAATTAAAGTGTACTACATCTTGATTGTGGTGTTGCTTCTGCCAAAATTCATAGAACTGCACACATGAAAAAGTTGGGATAATTTAACTATACGTAAATTATACGTAAAAAATCTGACAGTGATGATCTTAAAAGGTATGTCTGCATTATTTGCTATTTTAAGAAACTGTAATTCTCCTCCCTGGAAGAGTTGGTGACTTGCTTCTAACAAACAGAATAGAGAGCAGGTCATTAAAAGGCACTGGGGGCTTTCTGCTTGCTTTCTCAATTCTTTCCTGGATCACCAACTTTGGGGGAAAAAGTTGCCACCCCATGAACAGCCCAGTGGAGAGGCCCCTGTAGGGAGGTACTGAAGCCTCCTGCCAACAACCACGTGAGGTGGCTGTCTTGGAAATGGCTACTCGCCCTGGTTAAGCCGTCAGGTAACTGATCACAGCCTGCAGTTTGTAACCTCATAAGAGACCCTGAGACAGAACCAGCCAGCTGAGCAACTCTCAGATTGCTGACCCTCAGAAACTATGAGCTACAGGATGAATATTGCTTCTCCAAAATGCTTGAGACCAGAAACATTTCAGATTTTGGAGTTTTTCCGATTTAGAAATATTTGCATCAACTTCAACAGATTGTGCATCTCTAATACAAAAATCCAAAATCTTTAATTTTCCAAAATGAGAAATTAATATTTGAAGCATTTTTGAGTTTTGGATTAAAGAATACTAAACTGGTAATATTAGAGTTTGTTGTTTTAAGCTGCCATGTTTGGGTGCAATTCGTTATATGGCAATAGATTGTTAACATAAAATTTATTCCATTTAAAAATAAAAATTACAATTATATAAATTTTTTGCAGAGAGCTACTGGGCATGATATTCATCTAAAGTGAGTGATGGCAGTTTCTAGGCAGTAGGTTTTGGGGTGATTTTTCTTGTGATTGCTCTTGTTTATATTTTTGTATTCCTTTTGGATGCATGTGTAATAATGAAGTCAAAAACACAAATAATGACTAGGAGCCTGGGTTTAGATGTAGAAGGCATCATTTACCCAGGGGCAGAGTGGTAGGGTGTTTCTACAGGAAGCTGGCACACCATTCCTTCAGACAGTTAGAGCTCTCCTGGGCCTCACACTCGGTGGCACCACAACAGCAAATGATCCACTTCTGAAACTCAGCCTCGTTTTTGTGCATCAGAAGGAACTGTCCCAACAGGATGTAGGCCTGGGGAAAGGGACAAGGCAGGGAGGAAAATGGGAATGGTTAGTATAGTCCCGGTCAGATGCACCCTTTCTCCCCCAAACATTGGAATTCATAGAACAATCAAAGGTTGGGGTACAGGTCCAATTTGAGAAAGACTGTCAGTCCTGAAGCTCTGGCTTGTTCCAGGAGGATCCAGATATGGGTTCCTGGTGAGAAGTAAGGCCAAGTTCAACACCGAGCTCTCTGGGTTGCTTTGGGAACTGTCCAGCCTGGATTGAACCAGACCCTGTCCTCCTCGAACTTAAGTGAGCACAGAAATCCTCTGGGATCCCATGAAAAGGCAAGTTATGATTCAGAGAGCCTAAGTCGAGGTGGGACCTGAGAGTCCCCATTTCTAACAAGCTCCCAGCTGAGGCTGGTCCAGGACATTGTTTTGAGGAGGGGGGCCTCACGTACTTCAGAAACTCCTTTCAGACCTCTCATCTAGTATTTCTCTCTTCAAAACACACACACACACACACTCGCATGCGCGCGCGCGCGCACACACACACACACATACACACGCACACATACACATACGCACACACTTTTTTTTTCATCTTCACTATTTTCTCAACTGCTGTTAACAAAGGGTTCTCACAATCTCAGCATTTCTGACACTAGAGAATTCTACACTGTGGGTCTGGCCTGGGTACTGCAGGATGTGTAGCAGCATCCTGGATCTTTGCCACACCCCCTCTTGGAGCTAAACTCTCCTCTGCTGAGAACCAGTGCACGTGCAACTGGCAGGTGAAGGTCATCTTAGCATCGACTTGTCTTTGCAAACCACCTGTGTGATCTCAGGCAACTCCACCTGAAGTAGGGCTCAGCAGGACCCAGGTCTCAGTGTCTGTACCTCCCTAAGGCACATCATGTGACCTGCCCTGCAAATGAAGTGAATCAAATGGGAAAAAACGTTAAAAAAAATGCAGATTGTTCCTTTGTCCTGGGAGATGTGGCCCTGTGGGAAGAGCATAGAAGATATAAAACATGCTCAGCTTTGTCCCTCTTTCCCAAGCCTCCTACTGGTTCTCTCTCTCTCTCTCTCTCTCTCTCTCTCTCTCTCTCTCTCTCTCTCTCTCTCTCTCTCGTTCTGAGGCTTCAGGCTTCTTAGATTGAGCAGCTACCAGTTTCTCAGGCTCTCCAGCCTGCAGACAGTCATCGTGGGAATATTCAGCCCCTGACCATGTGAGCTAGTCCAACAAATCCCCTCTTTTAATCATATATATTCTGTTGGTTCTGTTTCTCTGGAGAACCCTGACTAATACACTTTCTAAGAGTCTCTGTGGATAACAAAGACATTAAGCTAAATATTTAGTGCACTATGATTTATATTCCAATGGTATTCTCTAGTTTTTAATACCTACATACCAAAGATTTTACAATTTCATCACACCATTATTAACAAGAAAAAGGGCCATGTGGAGAAAAAGACCTCCCAAAGACCACATGGCCATAAACTGGCCAAACCGCTCCATGGTGGAGACTAGAGATTTCACGTCACATTACATGTCCATCTCTTGGGACTGGTTTGGGCGCTTTCCAGTCTGGAACCAACGAAAACTAGTGTTCACTCATGCCTTCAAGTTCTGGACTCTTTCCATGAAAACCCGCTGGTGTCTGTTGACTTTTATGTAAAGCAAAGCAAACTTCATCTTAATCAAAGGAAACTTTTTTTAAAAAAAGAGAAATCAAATAAAAACTGGATCCCAGTCATAAAATTTACCTAAGCAATCAAGTTTAAAGGTATTATTTTTACTTATCATTTATTTTTTGTAGTGCTGGGGATTGAACGTAGGCTAGTGCTCTACCACTGAGCTACACTCCCAGCATGGGGTTTTATTTTTAGTTATGGTCCCATTGTTGAAAAGAGGAAAAAAGCCAAGATTTCATGGTGATTTGAAACTGTTACTTTAATCTTTTTTTTTTTTTTTAGCAGTTGGTTGGTATGATCTCATTTTTCATCAGTATCCTCTCTCATTTGCAGTGGTAGAGTAAACAGATATTTTAAAATAAGCATTTAAAAAACTGAGCATGTATTTTAAGTGTCAATTGAGCCAGCTGCTGTAGGTATGGGAGGTGCCAAGGTGAATATAACAGGATGGAGAGCCAGTGAGCTTTGTCCAAGGAGAGAAACATTCATCATAACACTTTTGTGGCACTTTTGAGAACTTTGGCAGGCTACACACTGCTGGAGACACCCAGTATGTTTTAATACAGGTGCCCTGCTCATCCCCTTCTCCAGATAAGAGTTCTCAAGAATCTAAGAGATTAAGACTCGTGCCTCCCTCCATCGCAGTCTTCCACCTCTCAACCATCTGCAGTCCAGTCTGGAGGCTCAGCATCCTCTGCCTGTTTCTGAGGCCAGCTGCTGGCATCAGCTGACCTGGTAATTGCAGTTTCCATAGGCTACCAGGCCCAGCAGCCAGGAAACCTAGGTCTATGTGGCCAGCAGGACCCAGGCAAGCTTTCCAAGAATGCTGCAGGAGGAAGGGCTTCCAGAGCGGAGTTGCAACCTGATGCTCCAACCTCAGCTTTCCCTGTGCATCTTCCAGTGGGTAGACAAGGAAAGATGACCCACCTTCTTGCTTCATTCCTGTGGACTTCATCTTGCTCCCAAGGGAAGCAGGAGTCATGGGCTCACATGACTCTGCCTAGTGTCCACTTGGTTTCTCCACTGTCTCCAGAAAGTGAACCCCTAACCTGCCTTCTTGAGCCAAAGAAAAACCAGCTGCAAGGAGGGGGACATAGAAACACAGAAACCCTGAGCAGATGACTCTACATTCCCACTCCCTTGAGAGGTCACTGCAAGCCAGGGATGTGTGTTTCTTCCTGTAGCAGCAAGACAGCAGCTCCATGGGAGACTTGCCCTCAAGTTTAAGCAGGGATGCTTATCCAGGGACTTCTTCCAAGCAGGGTGGGAACCATCCCCTTTACTCACTGTGTCCACTTCTTGATAAACAGAAGCAATTTAACTCTGCACAGGGGTTGGATTTCCTTGGGGGTAACCTGTGTGGTTGCCCAGGGTCCCACACTTTTAAAAAGCCACTTACTCAATTTGCTATGCTCTTGCCATCTTAAAAAGCTTAATCTATTGGAACAAAGGGCCTCCTCACATTTTCTTTTTGCTCTGGGGCCTGCAAATCAGGGAGTTGGTCCTCATCTGCATTCATAATAATTTTTGGACCTTCACTATGACACCTGGTCTTGTCTCTTATCTCAAGTTTCTTACACTTCCTCTGCTTAGGTCCCCAGCTCCCGAGTGCCTATATGGAATGTACTTCACACCACTGAAAGACTTCAGAGAGTAATAACAGCACTTTTTCCAATTTTCTCTAATCAGACATTGACTCTTAGGTATTCATGTCCACTTGAGAGCCAATGGCAATCTTATAAATCCAATATCTCTGGGTCATTTCAGGTCTAAAACACCGTGCCTTTAGTGTGAATAAATGGACAATCCAATATAGGTCTTACCCTTTATTCTCTTCCCTGTCTCCCTGGGTTATGCTTATACTATAACATTATCCATCTATCCAAAATTCAAATTTAACTGTATTTTGTTATTTTATCTGGCAACTCTATGCAGGGTAACATCCAAACTTATGTGACTGATTCCTGCCAGGGTCCAGATGTCAGGCAGCAAAGTCAAGTGCCAGCAGAGAGGACAGGCAGGAACTAGAGCCCCTAGTAGCTTAGTCATAGGCATCTTGGGACCTGAGGGAGACCAGGGCTGACTTCACTGGGGCTTCCTGGTCCTGAGTTCAGCCTTCTCTCCTCTCTGCTAATTACAACTAAGTGGCTTTGGAAGGAGATGGAGATCCTGGAATCTGGACAGTCTTGAGACATGAGGCAGGCAGGGTAAGAGAGAGAAGAGCCTTGCAGGTGATCCAGGTCAGGGCAGCTGCATGGGGAATGACTCCCTCACACTTCAATTTCAGGAAGGCAGACAGCCCGATGGTGTAGTATCCAGACCCTACAACCTGTCTACCCAGATTCAGAATTCATCTCTGTCATCTCATGTGAGCTTGAGCAAGCCACACATGATCTCTCTGCTCCTCAGTTTCCCCATCAGCAATGTGGAGATAGTCTACCTCAAAGGATTTTTTTTTATAATTAAATAAGATTAAATATATGTGATGCAAAGGATTTTTTGGTAATTAAATAAGATTGAATATATGTGATGCACTTAGAAGTGCCTGACATGTAGCAAACACCACATGCTATATCTATTAGCAGAAATATGCAGAGCAGGTGGGCAATCAAGACATTTACTCCATTCTGATCCTCTAAGTATCTCTCAGGAGAAGGATTTGGGCTCAAGAACATGACTTTACGAAGTCTGTAAAATTCTCTAAAACCAACCAGATTCTCTGGGATGTTAAAGTTACCTCCATGCTATTGGAGAACCCCAGAGCTATCTCCAGAGTGGTATGCTCACCCCCACAAGGCCCTGCCCAACATCACTGAATTTACTGAATATGTGGAAATCCACCACCTCTGGGTGAGTTGTCCTAGGGAGGAGACTAGTACACAGACTCATCCTCTGCTCAGAGGAGTTTAGAGAGAAAAACCACAGGCATGTTGTGTCTCTGACATCATTGCGGGCTCTCAGGCCACATGGACCATAGTCAACAGTAGGACAACAGTGTACTGATGACCCACTGAAAAACTGTATTGCTCAGAAAAAGGAGCTGTTGGGTGGGGTGGGCAGAGGGAAGGTTTCCTAGAGGAAGGAGGCCCTGATTGGAAGCTTGAAGGGGACTAAGGTCCATTTCAAGAGACCACAGGTTGGAGGAGGGTGGCTCCCCTAGGTGTTTGTGGTTCACAGACAGCCTGGCACTAATGCAGGGGCAGTAGTGGGTGGGATAAGGGTGGGGAGCACAGGCGTACAAGACAGCTAAAGGAAGGCTGTGGCAAGCCTTGACGCCATGGGCACAATGGATTTTTCCATTTCCCAAATTCCTTTCTTCCATAATCCTACTTCTGGGCCAATAGAAATAGAAGATGAACCAGCCAATATGTAATGTATAATCTTCTAGAAGCCACAGAAGGAACAACGGGGAAGAAAACAGCTGGAATGAATTCTAATGGTAAATCTTATTTTGTCCCATCATCCCCAAATATTATCATTTCAATATGTAATCAATAAAAAATTATTGATGAGATAATAAAGAGCTTCTGTTTCCTCATTTATAAAGCAGAGACAACTATCATCACCCTATATACTTTTAAGATGGAGACTTTAAGACTTTAATAGAAAAGTGAGTATTTCAGATTTCTGGGACATCTTCATTCAGATCAATGCTCAGCAGGCAGATGTGGTTGGTGGCTACCATTTTGGATCTAGGTCCTCAGGCCAAAGGTGACTGTTCCAGGAAAGGGAAGGCACAAGATAACCAAGAGAGATCACAGGTACATTTCTCTTGAGAAATGTAAATTTTTTTTTTCTTTTTTACATTTCTTTCCTGAAGAGACTTGGGTGAATCCAGTTTTGTTTTCTTGCATTTGTTTTATTTTGGTTTATTTTAGTGTTTGGTTTGTTTTGTTTTTGAATGACACCTCACTATGTGGCCCAGGATGGTTTTTAAACTTCTGGGCTCAAACATCTTCCTGCCTCAGCCTCCCAAGTAGCCAGGACTCTAGGCTTGTGCCACTGTGCCCAGCTAATCAATAGTTTTGAAAAGTTATGTTTTAAACCATGAGTTGGAAAGCAGTTCATGCCCTAACTAGAGCTCTGGGGAAAGTGGGAAGGATGTAAGCACAGTCTTCTATTGAAGAAAAGATGAAAGACTTGTATGGGGCCAGGGACAGAGGAGAAGGTACTAGATGTAGGAGTTGGTGAGAGCTATGAAGGAACTTCCAGGTCCCACCCCATTCAGGGCCACACACCTAGAGGTGACTGGACACTCAGATCAATCAAGGGGCAGGAGGCTGGCGCCTCACTTTTCCCCATGCACACAGTGTTTGGGTGTCTTTAGAGAGAGCTGGTGGCTGAGTTCCGAGGAGTAGGCAAGTAGGTGTGAGTTTGCCCACCAGACTGCATCCCAGGTACTTAGAAGGGGTATGGAAAGAGCCAGTGCCCACGGGACAAGTCCAAGAAAATTGTTAACAGCAAAGGTGGGTTCAGAGGCAGTGCTACCTCATGGCAAAGACACTGAGGTCCCAGTCTAGGTAGGGAAAGGGAAGGGCTCGGCTACGCCTCAGCAGAGGCCAGCAAAGTCTGAGAGTGGCTTGAGACCCAGAAAGATGTCCCTCCTTCTGCCAAGTTTAGGTTCCTGACCGGCAGTGAATAAAAACATAGGAACCTGTGTTTTCATCAGCTAAATCTGAGAACCCTGCCCCGTCAGGATCTGCCGGCCACATGCTCTGGTTTCTGGCCTTGCCCAGGGACCAGTGGCACTTGATCATCTGGGTCTCCTCCTGGGTCTTCCTATGGGCTCATCTGGACTCTGGGCCCTGATATAGGGGTCTCACTACCAAATCTTACTCTAAGCCCCCTCCCTGCCTGCCAGAACCACCTGGAACTTCTTGTGTAGTTTGTGACGGTATAATTCATGGTCATTCTTATTTTCACCCAGAACCTCAGTCAGACACTATCTCCCAGAGCTTCTGTTTCCTCACTTATAAAGCAGAGACAGCTATCATCGCCTAAATAACAGGTGAGGAGGCGCAAAGCAGAGGATAACAGTGAGATCCCGGGTGTCAGTGCCATGGTTATGGAAATGCACAGGGCTGAGGGTGGGGCACTGGACACTGCCAGCCATGAGGTCACGGACACCGGAGGGGCATGTGTCTATGGACCAGGATGCACACGGGCAAACCCTCTACCTCTGACTCTATGTAGGCAAGTCCCAGTGCCTGAAAATTTCCCACTTATTCATTCATTCCTTTATCTTAAAAGACGTCTGACCTACCAATGCTAATCCTTATTTAAAACAAAGTTAAACTGGAAAAGGCAAAACTATATACATAAGAAAACAAATAAGTTGTTGCCAGGAACTGAAGGTGGTGAGTATCAGGACACAAGGGAGTGACTATTTTGGAAGGGTGGGATTGTTCTGTGTCTTGATTGTGCCCATGGCTACAGGACTGTCAAAACTCACAGCAATGTATGATACAAAAGGTGAAATTTACTTATGTAAATCATACCTTAACAAAAAGTGTTTAAATGCTAAGCATAGAGCTCAGCAACAATAATAAAACTCCACAGTTATGGAAACATTAAATCAATGGTGGTAGACATCAGAACAGTGGTTACTCTGGGGATACGGATGGCACTGGCTGGGAAGAGGAGCAAAGGCACCATCTGGAATTTTGAACGTGTCAGATTGCTGGTTCCAGATGGTGTGTACCTGGGTGCATCCATATGTAAAAATTCATTGATCTGAACTCTTCATACTAAACGCACATCCCCATAATTACGTTACACTACAATAGAAGAATAAAAGGAACAATTTTTTTTTTTTTTTTTTTTTAGGAATGCTTCATTTAAAATATCTATCCTAATCAGACTTGCCCACTACACTACCTGCTTGGGAATGGCTCTCGATCCTTTATCAGGGCTCCACCTCAATTGTGGAGCTCCAGTTTCCTGATGATACCACCAAAATGGATATTCAGTTGGAGGGTAGATCAGGGTGAGATTCAGAATATATAACAACTGGTCCAGTGCCAAGTGTCAATCAGAAAACCGTGGGCCCCAATGCTTCAGATTTGGGCACAAACCAACAGATCACCAGCTGTGCAGGCAGTAGTTCCCAGCCTCTTTGAGTGTTTCTATAAGATCTTCCTGCCTGGTGGTAAAGATTGGGTTTGAAAACTGAAGGGAATTCATAGCAGTAGGACAAGTAGATGCCTCTTGACTGGGGTTGCAAGGTTGTGTGAATTCCCAGCCTCCTTGGTAAATAATTGCTTCCTTTGGGACTTTTGCCATTCTCTCCTGAGATTCCAAATGGCTTTTTCATAGCCCCATAAAAACAAGTTACTACATAGACTATTCAGGGCTACATTTTTGATGTGCTTCTTTCCCCTAAAATTCCTGTGTCGGAAGCTTGACACCCAGTCGGGTGGTGTAGAGGTAATGGAATTTTAAGAGGTGGGGCCTAGTGGAAGATGATTTGGTCCAGAGGAAGGGATCAATGTAATTCTCATGGGACCCTGGTTAGTTCCCAAGAGAGCAAGAAATTGTTATTTTTTATTCTTGATATTTATTCCTATAAATAGAGCAAGAACAGGGACTGGGGAGGTAGCTCAGTGGTAGAGTACATGCTTAGCATGCGTGAGACCTTGGTTCAATCCCTAGTACCAATTAATAAATAAATAGGCAAATAAAAATGGCCTCTCCGCACCATCTGGTTTTTTTTTCTTGTCATGTGACTGCTCCTTCTCTCTTGGCTCCTACCATGATGTTGTGTACCATGTTGTGATGTGGCCAGGAGGGCCCTCACCAAAAAGCCAAACACGTGGTCCAACCTTGGACTTTAAGTCTCCCAAACTATGAACTAAATAAAACTCTTTTCTTTATAAAGTACCCAATTCTCAAGTATTTTGTTATAGCAATGGAAAACAGACTTCTACATTCATATTCTGTTGGATATCTTGAAGTCATTCTTGGCTTAGAAACTCAAGTCCCCTGTCTCTGAGGCAGACCACAGTCTGTTGGTTCTCCACCTGTCATTTCTGTGCTAGTGCTCTGACAGGGCAAGGAAAGTTCCACAGGGCCCCTTTATGGAAGCAGGAAGTGCACCATATCATCTGTTCTGATACTGCCCCAGACTCTAGTGGTGAGCCCATTTCCGTCAAGCCCTGAGTATTTGGACTCCTAGCAAATCTTACCCAGCCCTGCTTCTCTGAGCTAAAGCAGTTCTCTTCACCTATTGGCTACAAATCCTTGAGCTTTCTCAAGCATATGGGGTCAGTAGCACTGAAGAATGTGGCTCCTTGCCAAGTGGCAGCATTGTTCTCTGATGGCCCTTCAGAGGGACTCATGGCAGTGGCTGCCATCTGGCAGGACTTGGGAAAAGAGAAGAAAAGTTGAAGAAGAAAAAAATGAATTACCTTGGTGAACCCTTTGGTAATCAAATTGATGGCAAGCTCACGGCTGACCCCATCCACCCAGCCAACATCCTTTTCTCCAATGGGTTCAGAGAGGAAGGCTCTCAGCCTGGGAGACATGTGATCCATCTCCTGCAACAGCAGTGGGGGAAGAAAAAGAATTAGGAGATGGCTGTCTGCTCACAGTGTGAGTGGACATTAGGGAGCTCCCTCAGCCTATTAAGGGATTGGGGGCAACAGATGGTAGACTTCCTTCCATCATCCACATTTACTGGGGACTTTTCAATTTCAGGTATGGTGCCCTGCACTGAGGGCTTTACACTTCCATTCCCATTTGGATGGACAAAGAGATGTGCAATGATGGCTGCAGACAAGTCGACTAAATCCCCAATGAAAAGTGTATGCTTAACGGTAAGAACCATGTTATATTCCTGTCCAACTCTTTCCACCCTACATGCTTTAACAGCCACTTTTCTTTGCTAATTAACCTACCTTCTTTCTAAATTACCCAACACTTTTGTCATACTTTTTAATTCTAGCATTTATCATACTCTATTATAGTTATTTGTTTGGTTGCATGTAACAGAAAACTCTTCAAACTGACATTGTATAACTTGACGTCCAGGGGTGAAGGTGGATATGGTACAGTCAAGGTTGCAGATCTATTTCTCTATGATTCTTTCGACTTTCCCTCCTTGTTCTGATCATGGGGATGAAATGACTACTCTAGCATTCATATTCTCCAAAAATGTCACCTCAAAAGCAGGAAGAGAGGGGCTGGGGTTGTGGCTCAGTGGTAGAGTGCTTGCCTAGCAGGTGCAAGGCTCTGGGTTCGATCCTCAGCACTACATAAAAATAAACAAATAAAATAAAGGTATTGTGCCCAACTAACATATATATATATATATATATATATATATATATATATATATATATATATATATATCAGAGACAGAGAGAATTCATCTTTCAGAAGTCCCAGGAAAATGCCTCATCCATTCTTGAAGATCTGTCTGGGGTCCCTAGTGTGAGCTTAATGTTAGCCTAATGCCCCAGACCTAGATCTGGGAATAGAGTTGGCTTTCTCTAAGACATACAAGCTGTGAGTTCATGTGTAGTTACCTGAAAAAAAATCAGGATTACTATCTAGAGAAGGGGAAATGGGTGTTAAAACCTAACCATAATGTTCAACCAAAATTCTACTTCTGGCTATCCAATATCCATATAACACCCTTTCCCTTACATATCATCAGCAATATCTATATATGGCTAAAGTGGACTCCCTCCCTCCCACAAAGGGAGCAACCCTGTGATTCATCTAGCGACTAGATTCAGATTCAAGGTTATCTTGTTGGGGAAGGTACATCTCACACTGTCTGGAAGTAACCTATGAACTAAATGCCAAAGTTCACCACCTTTAACATAACCAATAGTGCTGAGGGCGGGGGGAAACAGTTAAAGGACATCTGAAATAAGAATTTCTCTTTAGAGGGGGTGGAATTGTGGCTCAGTGGGCAGAGTGCTTGCCTAGCATGCATGAGGCACTGAGTTCAATCCCCAGTACCACATAAAAATATGCAAATAAAAGTATTGTATCCATCTACAACTAAAAATATATTTAAAAAAAAAAAAAGAATTTCTCTTTAGAGAGGGGAAAATGGAAAACATTTAGTAGCCACTGGTCAACAGTACACACAATATCCTGCTTAAAGGAAATATTGGAGACTCCCCCGACCTGATGGTAAAGCGAGTTCCTCCATTGGACAAAATGGCAGCCCATTTCTGATTTTGTGTGGATTTCCCTCATTCACTGTACTGCCCTGTTGGCACTGGAGTGGGCATGGGATAGATGCCTTCCCAAGAGAGTCACTATGCGAGCGAGCACCCACTTCCTGTAGGTACAAGTTCAGGGACTGCCTGACGGATGGGGCAGTCTCAGGCCAGAGTTGGCCACTTTTCTTGGAAACTCAGACCTTAAGAACTTAATGTATTTCTTCCATTCAAGTCTGTAGGCTGCTAGTTAGAGCCGGAGATCTTCTTAGGTTGGAATCCTTGCCACTTGCCCAAATCTTCCTGCTCCTCAGATTAGTGGTGTCTTCCTTTATCTACGAATAAGGAGCCCCCCCCACCCCAAGATTGGTTCCTAATCCCTGAGGGATAACCCAACTGCATCTTCACAAGTCGATCGTCCCCTTTGTCAACTTGATGTCCTTAAGATGAGATGCTTGAGAGAGGCCTGGGAATGGAGGGGAATGTTTTTCCAGAGCCCCCAGTTTTTTCTCCTATTAGGTTCCCCACTGTTATCTGTGCTCTAATTTTAGCCAGTTAAATCAGCTTTTCCAACCTCGTAGCACTTGCTTATCAACTTCCTGTCACTTTAGACTAATGATCACACTGAAAGGCCGTCTCATAGCAAAGCCCTATTTTTTTCCTTCTCCGTTTTCAAATGGGCCACCTTTCTCCTAAATTTGAGCCATCTAGGACCCTCATGACAACTGCTAGTGGTAGCCAATATCCTGAATATTTCCCATAAGACCTTAACATGGTGTGGGCTCCAGAGTATAAGATCTGTTTCCCAGGATGGCCATTTTGCTGAGTGATAGTTACCATCCTCCTAGTTTGAGTAAAGACATCTCTTCCTGGTCTCTGCCTGAACATCTCTTTGCAACCAATCCTACATTTGAGGCTTGTCCACTATCACGTCACTGGTACCCGATTCTGTGTCAACTTATTATGCAAGTAACAGAAAATCCAGTTCAAAGGGGCTTCTACAAGAGGAAGATTTTTATAGTAGCACACACTACCAAAATAAATAAATAAGTCCAGAGGAGGTCAGATGGGGTTTCACCAAGGCTCCAGCTTGATTACCTTGCATTTCTCTTCATTCAACCTTCCTTGTGAATCAGCTCAATCCTCAACTTTACTCCTTCCTGGAACAGGCTGAACCAGGACCTGCCATGGCTTTTGTCAGCCATGCTCCCCTCCCCTCCCCCGTCCCTCCCTCAAAGGAAAACACAGAGCTCTCTCCCTAAAAGCCACATATTGTCCCAGGTCATGCCAGCCCAATTGTCATATGCCAACCCCTAAAACAAAAATTATCATCTGATATGCATGATCCACCTCTGGGTTCTGAAAGCTCATGGGCTGCAGCGGTGAAGAGAGTGGTACAAAAATTGAGATAGTGACCGTGCTACTGGGTAGGGCTACCCCACACCAGCAGAGGGGATTATGTTAGAAGGGCAGCCCAACATCTACCACATATTTCCCAACAGATCCTGAGGCCCTCCAAGGGCTGTAAGTGCCTCCTTAGGGCCTTTCTCCCACCCAGCCCCAGCCCCGGCCCCAGTGCCTAGTACTTGTGATTAGTATAAGGGAAGCACTGGGCATAAATGATCAAATGCATCCAAAGCCTCCCTCCTTGTCACCATACTTGTCCCTCTCCTGTCCCCACCCTCCAGATCCTCCTCCAGACCTTTCTGCCAAGTCGACCTCCTCTGGTACACCTTTTTGTTCTGCGAGACGTTTTGGAACACTTTTGATGGAACTGAGCTCTGCGAGAAAAGATGGATCCAAAGGCACTAGAGGTGGAGGGGTTCCTAAGAAGAGTAGTCTGGATGTGCTGGTGGAGTCTAGGAAGGGAAACATAAGACAGGAGAGTTTGTTCAGGGTCTTCTAATACGGAGGTTGTCAAATAAACTGACGTGGGAACTATAAACTATTATTTGGAAGACATCAATCTGGCTTCGTCTGTGAAACAGATTTTCTAAATACAAAAACGTGTTGAACACCAGTATTAACTGATAAACTCCTCAGTATCCACGGCATTATGGGATGATCAGTTGGGATTGGTGGCCCCACTCAGGGTCAAGCTGGTATAAACCCAGGGTTTCTGAATGAGGAATTACCTGGAAGTCTTACCAACTGCACCAATTTTGCTGAGGGAAAATTCCACCCACTATCCATGTTGGCCATCTGTTAAGTTAAACATCTATGCCTTTTAAACTTTCAAAGTCTAAATGGAAACTACAACATTGTTATCAAGGCACCCACAGCATCAAAGACCGGTAATGATTTGTAACATCTGTGTGTGTTTGATTTTTCTCACACTGGACTCATTGGGTCCCTCAAACACCTCCCCTCTGGGGTAGATGGGCTGTAATTTAGAACTTCTGAAGATCCCATAGCAGCTTGAGGGATCCCAATAAAAGATCTTCACATTCTTTAGGTTGACTTTAGCTATAAGAGTGGTTTTCAACTGGAGGTGGTTTGCCCCCTAGGGAGAATTTGGCAACGTCTGCGGACATTCTTAGTTGTCACAACTGGGAGAAGGAGAAGTGGCATTGGTATCTAGAGAGTAAAGTCCAGGGTCACTGCTAGACTTCTTACAAGACACTGGACGGACCCCCACTATCAGCAGTTTTTGGCCCTAAATGTCAATAGTGTTGAAGTTGAAAGACCTTAGGCCACAAGTAATAGAAAATTCAGACTCCGATTATATTAAACAGTAAGTACATCTCACATAACTAGAAGTCTTTTGATGACACAGACCCAGGATTTTTTGAGTCAGTGGCTCTGCATTATCAAGGGCGAGGCTAGCTGCTCCCCAGGTCCAAGATACTGACTGAATTTACTTAGATCCCATTCGAACATGAAAATATCTAAAGGGAAAGGAAATGCCGTTTTTTTCTTGGGTGCCCTTAAGGGGAGGCAACCTTCCCCTGGAAAAAACTCTCCAGAATCTTCCTTAGTTTCAGTGGCCAGAAGCAGGTAACACGACCAGGCATAACCCAGTTCACTAACCCAGGGGAGTGGGACCACCATGGAGGGATGAATGAGCAACCCTTTAAGCTACTCAGGGAATGTGGGATTCTGAAAGGAAGGAAGTGGGGAAATGGATTCTGGGTAGGATAACGGTGTCTGCTACGTCTTCTCAACTCTGGTCTAATAGTCAGTTCATTACAACTAGGGCTTCTCAAAGCTTAGTGTGTGAAGGGAGCTCCTCAGAGGTTCTTGTTAAAAAATGAAGGTCCTGACCCAGCCGGCCTGAGGCGGGACTCATATGATGCATTTCTATCCAGCTCTGTGGAGATGCTGGTACTGCTGGTCCAGTGATCCCACCCTGACTAGCAAGTCACTGCATGATACCACTGACTCCTTTTATATTGCTTATTAATTATAGTAAAACATAAACTTTACCATCTTAACTATTTTTAGGTGCACAGTTTAGTAGTGTTAAATGCATTCACATTGTTGTGCAAATGGTCTCATGGACTCTTTCATCTTGCAAAATGGAAACTCCATACCATTAAGTACTATCTTCCCATCTCTTCCTTCCCCAGCCCTGAAATCCACCCTTCTACTTTCCATATCTATGAATTTGACTACCCTAGATATGTCATGTAAATGGAATCTTATATTTTTTTCTTTGGAGATGAATAGCTCAGTATTAGAGTACCTGCCTGACATTTGCAAAACACCAAGTTTAATCCTCAGCATCACTCACAAAAAAAAAAAAAAAAATCATTCCTTTGTCTGATTTCATTTTGCACAGTGTCCCTATGGTTCATGCATACTGTAGCATGTATCAGAATCTCCTCCCTTTTTAAGGCTGAATAATATTCCATTGTGTGTCTATACCATATTTTGCTTATTTTTCATCTGCTAATGGACACTTGGGTTGCTCCCAACTTTTGGCTATTGTGAATAATTCTGCCGTGAACATGAGTGTATAAATATCTCTTCAAGACTCTGCTTTCAATTCGTTTGGGTATTTAGCCAGAAGTGGGATTGCTGCATCATATGGTAATTCTATTTTTAATTTTCTGAAGAGTCACCATACTGTTTTGCATTTGGCTTAAACTTGACAGCGCATTAGAGTTGCGTGGGGAAGATTTACAAATTTCTGATGCTTGGGTCCTTCCTCCAGACTTTGATTTGATTGGCATGTGGTAAGACCTAGACATTGGAATTTTTAAATATTCCCTTAGTTATTTCTAATATGGTGAACAGTTTGGGAATCAATGCTTCCCTGTCATTTGCCGCTTTCTCATGAAATTCGATGTTAGGTTTGCTGGGATGATCGAATTCTAGCTATGTGAGATTTTATGGCAGGATCTGCAGGTCTGTGTCGCCATATGGTATATATTCCCTGTCTCCTGGGCTGTGTCTAGCCCCCCAGAATTGCAAGGCACATAAGATCCCCATTAGCAGTCAATAAGAAGACTTAATGATTACCCCCCAATGGCTTTGAAGTCAGAAAACTTCTAAGCAGTCAGACCTCAATAACCTGCTTCCATTTTTTGGTAATTAAAAAAGACTTATTTATTTCAAAGGGAATTTTACTTGGAATCCATTTATATCAAACAGATCAAAGAGGAAAACTATTCTATTGACTAGGGAATCAGGTGAGGTCAGCATCCCAATGGCCTCTTGTGCTCTCCCAAAGCCCATCTTGGATCTAGCCTAACCTCCTCATTGCACCTACCAGAAAATCAAGCCCCAAGAATTTAACAGCTTAATTTATCCTGCTCCAGGACCATGTCCTATCAAAGTTCCCAGGGTGGAGTATCCCTGTTCCAAAGCATGCAGTATTCCCTGGGCGACCTTCAGGGTTGGTTTGCATTGTCAGATTGAACACTCAGCCACTATGTGACAGAGTCACTGCAAATACCTCAATATAAGCCCACCAGGTAAAAGATTCCCATGTAATGGGGTATTCTCTCTGTTATTTTATTCTGAACCACAAAATGTTGTTTGGGGAGGATACATTGGCTAGAAATGACCTCCATTGATTCTGGCTTTAGATGTTTAGAGAATCACCTGATTAGATAAGGAATCAAGGAGTCAATGGAATTTAATCACAATTCCCAAAGCAATGAGGTCCCCGCCACACATGTTTGACATCCTTTAAAGGTCATTTAAGGGGGGGGGGTTTGCAGTACATTGGTAGAGCACTTGCTTAACACGTGTGAAGCACTGGGTTTGATCCTCAGCACCACATAAAAATAAATAAATAAAATAAAGGTATTGTGTCCATCTACAACAACAACAAAAATATATTTTAAAAAGTCATCTAAAAAAGCTCCATGCTAAGTCTTTATGAGAAGGTGAGCACAAATACACTTATTTTAGATAAATGGAGTCGGGGTGGGGATGCTGCTCAGATGTCATGCAAACAAGTATTTGGAGCTTAGGATGCAATTTCCAGTGGGGGGGTGGGGGTAGGGCATTATACAGAAATTCATGACATCTCTCCATAACCACCACTAGCTAGAAGTGAAGTTTTTATTCTCTAGAGATTGTATAATATGCCACAAAAAGTGACTCTTAATAGAATAGTATTGTTTTGTTGAAATGTGAACAGAAAAAGTACAATATTTCTAAATATTTTCTGCAATCTGTGATTTGAAATGCATGTAATCAAGTTATGAAATCAAATAGTATATGTATGAACATTCTATCAATTCCCTAAAAGTCAGACTATTTTATCTATAACCCTAAAAGTTCATATATTCAAATGGCCAAAAAACATTTCGGGGGGATTTTCACTCTGAGAAAATGAGGGATTATTGTGTGTTTATGTTTGCTTTATATTTGGGCATATATAGTATGAGAATTGAGAAGTTAATACCTTCATGTTTTATCCTTGCCCTTTATTGAAGATGATTGCAAGGAATATCACAGAGGGGGAAATCTACACATGTAGTGAGGTCATTGAGAATGCTACTATACACGTTTTGTTCTATAAAATAGTCCTCATGGTATACTTCTTGTGAAATGTAATGCCAAGGGGAAAACTATACCTTTCAAAATGGGTATATTTCTACCTTTATGATAAAAGTAATTTGTAAACACCCTATTTCCCTTTTTATTTATCAACACATGATGATCATATAGAAAAACTAGCATGGGTTAACACCTCCCTCACCTTCTAATTATATTTGCTTATTTTGCCCAGTGCCTACATTTTTCTCTATCTTAATTCTAATTTTAAAACTTGGACTGGGGATGTGGCTCAAGTGGTAGTGCACTTGCCTGGCATGCGCAGGGCACTGGGTTCGATCCTCAGCACCACATAAAAATAAAATAAAGATGTTGTGTCCACCGAAAACTAAAAAATAAATCTTAAAAAAATTATCTTTCTCTCTCTCTCTTTTTTTCTTTTTTTATAATGTTATTTATTTATTTTTTTAATATTTATTTTTTTTTAGTTTTTGGCGGACACAACATCTTTGTTTGTATGTGGTGCTGAAGATCAAACCCGGGCGACATGCATGCCAGGTGAGCACGCTACGGCTTGAGCCACAACCCCAGCCCCTCTCTCTCTCTCTCTCTTAAAAAACAAAAATCTTAATAGCAGGAGGATAGCAAGTTTGAAGCCAGCCTCAGCAACTTAGCAAGACCTTGTCTCAAAAAAAAAAAAAAATGTTGGGGTGGGAGACTGAGGATGTAGCTCAGGATATCCCTGGTAGAAAAAAAGGAAAAACCCAAACTAACTAAACAAAATAACCTTAATATACTTAAAATACTCACACCTTTTTTTTTAAAGCCATGTTACTATATAGTCAAAGCCCCAAAGATACAAAGAATATATCTCATAAACCAAGTAGGTTTATGGAGACATTCAGGATCCACCCCTATGCACCAAATATGGCAGTCTGGTAGCATCAAGAAAGGGAAAGGAGCCAGGAAGAGAACCATCTCAGGGCTGTCCCTGCAGAGGTCTGTGGGCGCTTGGTCTCCAGCGTGATGCAGATGGGAAGTCCTGCTGATGGAGTCGGGCCTGGATGGAGCGGGGACACAGGCACACTTCTCACTTGTCAGGATCTGAGGGAATACTGCCCAGTGACCTGTCCATACTACTTCCTGGCTTTCTCTGTCTCTGTCCTCATTCTTCAAAGCTATAGTTGCTTCCTTCAAATAAGCAGTCTTGCACAGAGAAGAAAAAAACAAGAATAACAACAAAAAGAAGGGTTGTAATGTTCCTATGACATTGAGGTCCAGCTCCTAGGAGCCACCTTCCCCTTAAGCTGTTAAGGGTCTGAAGAGACACTGCAAGGCTGAATTCCTACATTAGGAGACATGTCTTTCTTTGGGGGTCTAAAGAGCTTCGGAAGGACTCCACTTCATATAGTCAACTCAAAAACTACCTTTCAGGGTACACCATGCTCACCATGGTATCCTGAGGCTATGGATATGAGACTATGCCTCACCTTCTCAGGACATATAAGTTACTTTCTTTATAAGGATTGTTTAGCTGGTGGGCTCTGAGCCTGTGGGTGAGAACCATCTGAGAAGGAAGTCAACACAGAGGAAAACAGCTCTGAGAGAAGGAAAGGGATCCATAATAATTTGCATGCCTGATCTAGCCATGCCTGAAGGCATCTATCCTTGGATGTTTTCAATTATATTAGACAAAATAAACAAAATAGGCATTTTTTTTTCTTGCTTCAGTTTAAGTTGGAATCGCATCATTCATACTGAAGAGCTTTAAATAGACAACCCCCATATTCATTCATTTACTCATTCATTCAACAAGAGTTTATGGATTACCTACTTTAATGCTCGAGCTCTGTGCCAGACACAAAGCATCCATATTCCATCAGAGACCTTGGATAGGATCAGTCCTACGGCTTAGACCTCAGGAACAGAAGAAATCATTTTTCAATGACCGTGAGTGCTCATCTTTCAAAAATAAAGGTAACATTTCCCTTTTCCACCCTTAGTTCTGTTTCTAAAATGGAAAACAAGATCTTATTCCTCTGTTCTTGGTTGGCTTGCACATAATCCTTTCATTCTAGATCTTTCTTTTGATTGTTAAGTGATAACCAAATAAATGCAGTAGTCCCCAGAACTTCACTGAGATTTGTCTATAGGCAGGGCCTGGAGTTAAGTCTATGAGTCAGTAGAAGGGGCCTTCTGCAGATTCCTCTACCGGAGAATATTTGAGCAGTCCATCATAGGATATACCAAAACCCGCTACACAAAAGACATTCCAGAGGCAGGAGTTCACCTCTTCAGGAAACCAGGAAGGAGAGCGTGGGCCACGTTCATGGACTCCAGACTCTCCTTTAAGGCAAACTGGATCTGAATGTCACTGCTGATTCCTGACGTGGTGGTTGGGTTGGGATAGGAGACCCAAGTCTGATCTCAGCTCTGCCCATGACCAGCTCAGGGACCTTGAGACAGCCACCTCTGTTTCATATTTATAAAATCAGAGTGCTGGGTATATCAGAACTCATCCTCCTTGTTCCTTCCAACGTTTTGTCTCTTTATGAGTTTACAGTTTTTAGATGGCACCAAATTCATATAAGCACACAATCCCTATCCTACCATTTTAATATCCAAAAAGCTCTAAAATCCAGAAGATGTTTGCTTTTGTTTTTCTTTTGGCAAGGGGTACTTATTGAGCAGCCAAACCTGGCCTGCACTGACATAAGACTATTTATAGTCTTTATTATCCCATTTAGTGTGAATATTTATACATTTCACCGCAGGAATATTAATGGGTTTGTTTACTGGGTGCTGAGCCAGACTCCACTGGGAATGTCTGGGATGCGCAGAATAGGTACCTTTTGCTTTTCTAGAATTAAAGGGAAAAGAATCTGAACTCCTTAAAACTTCTCTCCCCAACATTTTTTGAGAAAGTTTTCATAGATTTATACCAAGATCACTGAGCCTGATAACCTGTACCAGAAAACTTGTAATGAAAAAGGGGCCACTTGTCCCCCAACCTGTGCACACCTCACTTAATCTTGTCCCATAATTCTAAGTTTCCCAGCCCCCTTTCAAAATATCAGCTATACAGTTATGCACACTGCATAAGGCTGTTTTGGTCAGTGACGGACAGTATATATGACTGGTCTAATTGTAAAGTTACAATGGAGCAGAATAATTCCTGTCACCTAGTAGTGTCATCCCAGCTGTCTTATTGTCATAGAGCAATGCATTACTCATGTGTTTGTGGTGACCCTGTGGTGCTGCCAGTCATAGAAAAGTATAGCACGTACAATTATGTATAGTACATAATCCTTGATAATGATCATATACCACTGTTACTGGTTTATGTATTTGCCATACTATGCTTTTCATTATATTTTAGAGTATATTTTTACTTTTAAAAAAGTTCGCTGTAGGGCTGGGATTGTGGCTCAGCGGCAGAGCGCTTGCCTGGCGTGGGCGGGACCCGGGTTCGATCCTCAGCACCACATAAAAATACAGGCATTGTGTTGTGTCCATCTACATCTAAAAAATAAATATTTTTTTTAAAAAAGTTCTCTGTAAAATCATATTGTGTGTGCTATGGTTTGGGAGTGGTTTGAGGGTCCCCCCAGTGTCTGCTGTGATTGATGACTTGGGTCTCAAGATGGCACTGTTAGGAGAGGGCCAGTTGGGAGGTTTTTCCTCAAAAGGTACTTCTTACAGGATCTTTGGTAGTTTTCAAGAGAGGGTTGTTATCAAAGTCTGAGTTTAGCTTCACCTAGTTCTCCCTGCTTTCTGGATCTCCATGTGATCCTTCCTCTGCATGTGCTCCTCCCTCTTCCATCAGTCATGGGCCCCATGCCAGAGTCAGAACCAGAGCCTGTGCCATGCTGTTTGGACCTTCAGTCTTTGAAACTGTGAACTAACTAAACCACTTCTCTTATAAAGTGGGCTGCCTCGGGCATTTTGTTGTAGAAATGTAAAGCTAACATACACTGCTATGCCCACAGCACCTAAAAATATCTCTTTTATCCCGTCTCTTGATTGCATCGACAGCCACATCATGTGATTGACATAGTCCATCTAGGTGAGTGCAAGCACAATCTAGGACATTCAACACAATCATGAAATGTCCTAACAGAGCACTCCTCAGAAAGTGCTCCCATCCTTAAGCAACACATGTCTGAAATTGTCCTTTTTCTGAAAAGACCCATTTAGTTGGATGTCCTGTGTCTGGAGAGTGGTTCTAGCTGGGACTCTTTCTGGTTGCATCTTTTCTTCAGGAAAATATTCTGTCTCTCCTATGGGTCCTGTTCTCTGCAAAGGATCAGGAACTAATCTAAGAAGTCATATAAAGAGTGGATAAATGCATGGTTTTATCCTCTATGGACAAGACATCAGCATTTGTAGCAGATATATGTTTTTCTTTACTATTTATTTTTCATTTTTCATAACTGTGGTAACATGTGCAACATAAAATTTACCATTATGGCCATTTTTAAGTTCAGTAGTGTTAATTATACTCATATTGTGCACCAATCTCCAGAATTTCTTCATACCCAGTAAACAACTCCCTTCTTCCCTTTCCCCTAGCCTCTAACACTTTCTGTGTCCCTGTATTTGCTTTTAAGTACTTCCTATGTGTAAGAACACAGTATTTGCCTTTTTGTGATTAGCTTAGTTCACTTAGTGTAAAGTCCCCAAGGTTCACCCATGCTATATAACATGTGACAGATCTCTTCTCCCCCCCTTTTTTTTTCTGGAATTGAACCCAGGGCCTCACACTTGGTAGGCAAGTACTATCCCTGATGTATATCACCAGGCCAATTTCTTTCCTTTTTAAGGCTGAATAATATTCTAGTGTGTGTGTGTCTACACACACACACACACACACACACACACACACACAGAGTTGTCTATCTGTCAGTTCTAGGACCACTGTCATGGATACCAAAATCCATGAATGCCCAAGTCCCTTATATAAAATTCAGTAATATTTGCATATAATCTACATACATCCCCCTATATATTTAATCATCTCCACATTGCTTTTAGTACCTCATATAATATCAATGTTGCATAAATAGTTGCCATGCTATATGGTTTAGGGAATATTGACAAGGATAAAAATCTGTGCATGCTCAGTATAGATTAATTTTAAAATCTTTTGTTCATATTTTATTTTTATTGGTGCCTTATAATTATACATAATAGTGGGATTCATTGAATTTAAAAAATATATTTTTGAATCTTGGGGTAAAGAACCCAGAGATGTGGAGGACAGGCAACATTTTGCTTATCCATCCTGGACCCTTGGATGTGGCTACCATGAATAATGATGCAATGAACACGGTGTACGATAATAGATCTATTTTTAAACCTCTTCATTTACAGCTCCTTGTGAGTAGAGCATTTTGGTTCCTCCCCGCTTTATCATGACAGTCCCAAAGAGAAGGGGAAAGCAGTGTCATCCTGGGAAGGAAAAGGAGACTCCTCGGAAGGTCTAATTTTCCTGCCTCATGAACTCTAGAAATAAAGGGAAAGCCCTCCCCTTTTAAATACCACCTTCTCGGGGAAGGTGAAGGAGAAAGGATGAATATGTGGGAAGCAGGTAACGGCAGCAGGGGGCTTGTGAACCTCTCTGGGACACAAATCTGGAAGTGGCAGGTGAAGGCAGGCATGGTAGGTTGCAGAGGGGAGGTTCTGGAATGTTGGTGAGGCACAGGAACCATACCTGGGAGACTTGGCCTATTTCCCTGGGCTCAGGAGGCGATGTCAAGAGCAGGGCCACCTCTAAAGTGTTCGGGGAAGAGGCTCATCAGTGGCTGGGTGGATGAGCCCAAGGAGATGTCCTTGACATTGTGCAGCAAAAAATTCATGTATCCAGGGCAAGGTGGGGCAGAAGATTCTTTTTTTTTTTTTTTAGAGAGAGTGAGAGAGGAGAGAGAGAGAGAGAGAGAGAATTTTTAACATTTATTTTTTTTTAGTTCTCGGCGGACACATCTTTTGTTTTTTTTTTGTATGTGGTGCTGAGGATCGAACCCGGGTCGCACGCATGCCAGGCGAGCGCGCCACCGCTGAGCCACATCTCCAGCCCAAGGGGCAGAAGATTCTTTAAGGACGGATGGGTAAGCCAAAGCCTGGACTCAGGATGAAGAGGTCCCATAATTGGGATCCTTACCACCCCCTAGGCCACAGGCTGCAGCCAGCAGTGAGGATCAAGATACCCCTAACAGACCAGGAAGGGCTGGGTGCCCCAGACCAGAGAGCAGTGACAGGGCCACAAGGATCAGGCCATGGTCCTGCAGACTCCACTGGTATTCAAAGTCTCCTCTCTCTACCACTACCAAGGCACAGTGAGAGCTGTCCCCACCCACACCCTGACAGTCACATCACTCCTTAAGGAGGAATGAAGAGGGGCAGAGCTGTCCCTAAGGAGACTTCATCTCCCAACAGACACTCTGCAAGGCATCCTGGACAGAAGCTAACAACATATTCATACCACATGTCTCTTCAGCCTGAACCTGAAGAGACAGTGTCGTAGGTACTGCAGGCACTATGCCCGGGTCCACCTGCCCAGCAGGTGCACCCCTCCCCAGCTGCTGCAGGTGCTGCAGTTAATCTCACTGCAGAGGAGCATTGCCTTAGAAACGGAAATGGAAGCTGCCACACCTGGAGACACCTGGGAGGTTGGGAGGCCCAGCCCCCTGGCTGAGGGCAGCTAATGGCCTTCAGACACAGAAGCACAAGAGCTCAGTCCCCTTGTCACAAGGTGAGGCTAACTCTGGCACCATTCCTACTTCAGAGTGCCCCATGGGATCAGGCAGAAGCTGATTCCACCTGACACTGCTTAGCTCGCTCCCTGCCCCCTCCTGCTTCCCTCCCTAAGCCATGTGCACCTGAATCCTGGTCTGCAGCTCTATTTCTGGGGAACACCACTCGAGACACAAATGTTTTGCCAACTAGTCTGTGTGCCCCCGTACCCTTTTCAGTGGTGATGCCTAAGAATAAAGAATATTTTCTTTGCACCTGTAAGTGTGGTGAGAGTGAAACTGTGACTCCAGTACATTAATTTAACAATGTCATAAGACAAAAGTGACTCTAATGAGGGGTTTACAAGACGCCGGAGTGAGGGCCCAGGAGAGACCATCTGGAGGCAGGTGGCCATTCTGCACTCTCTGTGGCCTGCAGGGCTGGGTGGGCAGTAGTTTTGCTGATCTCTAATCCCAAAGCTTCCAGAAGCTTGGTTTCTGGTTCCCTTCAAACTAGGGTTGCCAGATTTAGCAAATACAAGATGCTCAGTTAAATTTGAATTTCAGATAAGTAACTAAATAACACTTTAATATAGCATTTTTATATGACCCCATAGGACATACTTATACTAACAATGGTATTTCACTGTTTATCTGAAATTTAAATTTAACTAGCATTTTGTATTTTTCTTTCAAGATCAACCCTCTCCCATACGGTCTCACTCAGCGGAACCTCCCAGATCTGCCTGCACTTCTGACTCGGAGCTGCTGGGGGGAGATGCAGGGGTCAGAAATTTTCCTATTGGGATTTCACTCCCAGAGGCTGGACACTTACTCCTCCCTTCTATGGATCAAAAAAAAAAAAAAAAAAAAAAAGCCATCCTAGGAAGCTGGAGGCTAAAAGGGAGACAGAATGGTAATACATAGCTAGAGAGATCTTTGCAACAGGACAACCTGTCACTCAGAAGTCACCTTGGAGGCAAACACTAGTTTGGATGTCAGTACATCCCTGCTCATCGGGAAAGAGGTTCTGGTGTCAGCCTGGGCTCACTCCGGGAATAGAAACAGAAGGACCATGGGCAAGGGAGGAGAAGCAAAACAAATTGCACTGGTGAGTAAAGAGGCTCACATCGGCTGAGCATCTACCATGTGCCTGTCTCATTTCGGACTTTGTCACACTTAATCTTCACAATCAATTTGGCAACCTCAGAGAGTTGCTCCTACTTTGAGGGACAGGGAGACCGAGGCATGGAGGGAAGGGCAAAGAGGGACTCCTATCTAGTAAAAGGCAGCAATGAATCTAAGCTCAGGTCTGGGTGCCTCCAAAGTTCAGCTCTTTACTCTCCAGCATAGGAATTATCAGGGGGCAGTTTTGCAGATGCTGTCCCTAACTATACCCATGTCCCCTCAGGGCTCACGGTTCCCACTGTAAGCGCCTATGGCTCTGCCCTGAGACTGTGCAGGACTGTAGTGCTAGGAACAAGCAAGAGAGAAGACAGCCCCCAGCCAGGGGGGAGATGAGCCTCTTTAACTCACCAGTGCAGGTAGATAGATATCAGCCCCAGGTCCTTCAGGTGGGACAGTTCTGGGGCATGTCCCACACCCAATGGAAACAAGCCTCATTTGCTCATGGAGGTAACCTCCTGCTGTGACTGCCTTCTCGACCCTGTCTCAATCCCTTACTTCCCTATTTGTGTGACATGGGTCCCTTCCCAAATCAACTACAGATTCTTCTTGGCTTGTGATGGGTTATATCCCCAAAAAAACCACTGTAGGCTGAAAATGCACTTAATGCATTTAATCTACCAAACACCATAGTAAAGTTTCTACTGAATGTGCACCACTTTCATACTGTTAAAAAGTTGAAAAATCATGGAGTCAAACCACCAGGACAGCCTATTCCTGCATTTAGATTCTCAGGACTGGGAAGCCCAACCTAAAAGAGCAGCTAATGCCTCTCCTGGCTTCCCACAGCACCTTACTAAGCTCTTCCCAGGGATCATCTCACTTAATCTGCTCATCCATGTGATCAGGCAGTTTCTATTATTATCCCCATTTCACAGATAAGATACATTCACTGACCAGATGGCTGCCAAGCCTCACATTGAGAGTGCCTCAAGCTAATAACTGTGTTCTCACCCCAGAGTCATTAGAGACTTCCATTGGATTCCTGGGCCATCACTCTCCCTCCTTGTATCTCTGGACTGAATTCTCTTTGGGTGCAAATAGAAACAGGGGCTGCAGCAGTTGGCTGTTGGCCAGCCAGGGGATGCCTTGGGGTACAGGTGGAATTGTGGAACTGCGTGTTGTCTTAAAATCACATCAGTTCCATCCGTAAGATATTTAAGGTTCACGTGCTATTTTTTTTCTTTTATTCTTTGCCAGACAGAATGTCTTGCCCAAGCTTCTTTTTCCTTTATTCCTCTGCTCTCACATTTTTGTGTGCCTGCCCAGCACAACAGCACTGGTACCTTCTAAGGACCAAGGCAGCCCTCTGGGTCCTCGGGTCTCTGGTATGTGCATTTGTGAGTCTCGATTCAGAAAGTGGCTCTGAGTGACTTGCCTGATCTTCCCCCATGCAAAGACCTACTTAAGACCATATAAACACACACACACACACACACACACCCTGCTGGTTGGCATGGGCTTCAGAAAGAGGACCTCAGCACGAGAACTCTTTTTGATTTGTTTGTATTCAAAGCCAAATTCTCAAGGCCATAAAGAAAGGGTTTCCAAAAGATTGACATTGCTTTCACTTACAGCATTGTCATCTGAGAAGTCTCTAGCAGAGATTATAGGAAGGAACTTTGGTGATTTCTGGAAACCTTTTGGTGTTTTGTATGTGTCCAAAGACAAGCTTGCCCTATCACAAATATACTTTTGGACAAAAGGCATAAACATCACTCAGAGGGGTGTTCTGCTCCTTCTGAGGGTTAGTCTCCACTGGGTTATCAGGAAGTTTTTGGTTTGGGGGTTTATTTCTTTATTCCTGGCATCAGGACTCAAACCAAGGGCTTCACGTATGCAAAGCAAGTGCTCTATCACCGAGCTACACTTCCAGCCCATGTCAGGAAGTTTAAGCTGGAACAGGTCTTAGTTACATCGACCTTTTTGAAATTAGGTGCCTCTCAAACATCTCTGAAAAGCTCAGATCAGGGCTTACAAATGCAAAAGTCAGAGGGAGCAAGTAAATGAAGAGAATAAGTCAGTGAGGAAAAGCAGCACAGGGCCTTGATATACGAGGACTGACATTGGGCAGCTGTTAGGGGGGCCACAGAAGGGGTGTGGACTATGCCTGGGTGGGGTCGATGCCCATCGACAGGAGGCAGCCCTCTCTCTAGCAGGTAGGTCCCAGGGACCAAATCTGTGAGTTCTTTTCAGAAGTTCCACATTGAGATTTTCATGTCCAGATTCTCGATTTTAAAACCTTGGGCCATAATTCTTCTATTTGTAATACTCTGTAGAACCAACAAAACAAAGCCATGCCACCAGAGTGCCTCTCTTGCTATAGACTTTCCTTCCAGAAAAATGCCCACTTACACATATTAAATAGTCTGACATCACACGTGTGGGTATTGTGGACCAGGAACATGGGGTTAGGAGCCTCCGCAGTCAAGTTCCTACTCTTAAGAAAACTTCATCTTGAGTTGACTGACTCTCAACCCTGAATGTGATTCAACCTAGGGACATGTTCTGACCTTCCCCAGGAAGATCATCTACAAACAGGTGACCACCACCTCTCACCTCCACCTCCACCTTCCACCCAGCGGCTAGTCACTATTCCCAGAATTTTCCCTGAAATTTCTGCTGGGATTCTCATCTCCAAAGCATGCCCTGGTGGAGGCTGAATTTCCAGAGCATGCCAACCCAGCTGAAAGTGCCAGGGGTGGTCTCTAGTATCTTCCCTCTGGTGACCTGTGGGTACTAGTGGCATCTGGATATCCACCCAAGTTATTCCCAGCCTGGCTTTGCCCCAGAGGGGGAGGCATGCACACTTAACGCTGCTCATGGTGGTTACTTCTCTGGATGGATTTTGCATACAGTCATCTGGAAGTGACCAAAGAGACACACAGGCCACCTGTCCTCCTTTGTAGAGAAGACTGGAGAGAAAGCCCTTTGCTCTGCTCTGTCCTCTGAGCCATCTCCATCTACTTACTGTTTGCTGCCTTCTTCTCTGAGTGGTGGGTGATGTAGGGGCAGGAGGAGCCCAGCTGAGGCACAGCTGGACGTGTGTTGATCTTGCCTTTGACCCTTACTAGCTGGACAACTGGACCTGATCCCACCTGTCCATTCCTACCACCATTTATGGAGCCCTTATGCTAGATGGGCCAGGCATGTTACTGTTTCACAGACAATATCTTATTTAATCCTCATTACAGTGCATGAGGCAGGAATTCATTCTAGCCCCATTTGCCAGATGAGAAAATAGAGGCTTGGAGAGTTTGATTGTGTACTTGGCCAGGAGAAGAGCCAGAGCTCAATTTCCCAGTCTTTAGCAAATGCTAACCGTGAGTTCAGCCAACTAGCCGATGTCTGCTTTTCTTTCCTACTTATGTGGGTCATGAAAATGTGCCAGATGACTGAGTGGCCCCATGAGGTGCCCAGATTAAGGAGGTTCTCAAAATGACATTGTTGTAATGGTTCCCTTTATATCAGCAAACCACTGCCCTGACGCACAATCTCGCCCTGGGCTCAAAGTGTGTGTGCTTGGCTCTGGGAATATTACCTTCCCTCTGACCCCTCCTGCCTGGCACCCTGTGTCTGGCACTGATTCTTGCAGGTTCAGCCAAGCATTGAGCCTCTTCAACTTTACCAATGCCGTCATCTTGCGGGTTGGGTGGCCACGTTTTCCTAAGACCAGACGCATGCATGGGGCCTTCGGAGCTTTTTGGTAGCTCCCTCAGGCCCAAAGCCATGAGGAGTACATCCCAGACAGGGCGGGGGCACTCTGGATGCCCATGGCCCCTCATGCATCGTGTAAGCTGTTTCACAGGGACGTGTGCAAGAAAGCAAAACAGAGACACAGAAAGAGCACCACGGAGGGCAGGGCTGCCCTGATGTATAAGGAAAACATAGCACAGAGCGCGTCACCAGCACAGAGCATGTCACCATCACAGCAGCTAGGGATGAGCCAGCACTAACGAGCTACGTGGTCATTGACACTTTCTTGGCCTTAGTTTCTGCATCTATCAGATGGGCACAGCAGACATGCTATTTTAGGTCTTGTTCCTGCACAAATCTTCCCCCATCCTTACCTGGCCATAAAGAAATTTGCTGAGTTACCTCGTCTGATAGCAAGTCACAGGTCCTTCCTCATTCAAGATAATTCCTGCCCCATACCCTGGGGGAAGGAATGCTGCATAGATAGGCCAGAAAGAATCTGAATCGACAGGCCTTGCTGGGTTTCTCCATCTATTAGCACTGGATCTGTTTGGGTTTGGATATGAGGTGTCCAGAAAATAACTGCTGTGTGAGTACAGTCCTATTCAGAGGTGAAATGATTAGATTATGGAAGGTGTGACCTAATCAGTCCATCCTGGTTTGAATGGACTGACTGGGTGGTAACTGTAGGTAGGCAGGGCGTGGCTGGAGGAGGTGGGTCGCTGGGGGATGTGCCCTGGAAGGGCTCATCTTCCCTGCGGCCCCTCCCCTCCCTCTCTCTCTTCCCGGCTGCCAAGACCAGAGCAGTCCTCCTCCACCACAGTGTGCGGCCTCACCTTGGGCCCAGCTCAGTGGACTTGGCCTATCATGGACTCAATCCCTGGAACCATGAACCAAAAGTCCATGTTGTTCTAAGTTATTCTTGTCAAGAATTTTGATCGCAGTGACACAAAGCTGATTAACACAAGAGGGGACACTTTTTGTCTCATCACATTGATACACGATCGTTTATGGTTTCAATCCTACCTGTGCAATGAAACCTCTAGAAGAGCCCAAAGGGACAGGGTTTGGAGAGCTTCCAGATAGCTGGACACGTGGAGGTCACTGCAGGGTGGCACACCTGGAGGGGGCATGCAAGCCCCCAGCCCCTTCTCCTAGTTCTCACCCTAAGAGTCCTTTTACCTAGATCCTTTGTAATAGCCTTTATAATAAACCTGTAAGGTAGTAAGATAAGTGTTTCCTGAACTCTATGAGCCCCTCCAGCAAATTAATTGAACCTGAGCATGAGCTCATCGGAGCCCTAAGTTTAACCAGGGGCTCAGAAGCACAGGTAAAGTAACCCGGGGCTCAAAACTGGCATCTAAATTTAGGGGGGCAGTCTTGGGATGAAGCCCTCAACCAGTGGGATAGGATACTTCTCTAGGTAAATATTCTCAGAATTAAATTGAATTGGAGCTCACCTGACTGGTGCCTACTATTACAGAATTGCTTATTGGCTGGAGGGGAGAAATCCCCACTTCTTTTGTGGTCACAGAGGTCTTCTATGCTGATTATGGCATAAGAGCAGAGAAAGAATAGGCAGTTTGTTTTTCCAACACAGCAGAGTTAGATTAATAATTGTCCAAACAATGGTCCCTAATCTTTCCCCAGCTCCTGGGAATTCACAGTCTACCAGCAGCTGATTTAAGGCTCTGATAAGTCCTGCATAGCAAGGAACCTTTTGATTTGGTCTAATCCATTGTCACCTTCCTTGACCACACAGCATTTTAGGTAACATCAACTAACATCCCTTGAACAAGTAAGTGTTCAATGGAACATTCCTTGGCTAATTTTTAGGTTTCTTCTGGTGTGTAGGTTCTTTTTAATTGATGGTCCCTTTGAGTCTGTGCTGGGATTTGGGATGCCTGGTTAGCTGTGGGCCTTCTGGGATTTTTTTTTATTATTATTTATATATGACAGTGGAATGCATTACAAATCTTATTACACACACAGAGCACAATTTTTCATACCTCTGGTTGTATACAAAGTATATTCACACCAATTCGTGTCTTCATACATGTACTTGGAATAATAATGATCATCACATTCCACCTTCATTTCTAACCCCATGTCCCTCCCTTCCCTTCCAACCCCTCTGCCGGCCTTCTGGGATTTGTAAGACCCCAGTCTTCTGCTTTCTCAGCCATTACAAGAGAACATGGACACCTGCTCTCGTGGCTAGCTGGGCAATTTTTTGACTTCCTATTAGCTCTTCCTTTTTCAATGAAATAATCACCCGTTTGCTGTTTTTATTCCACATGGCTCAGGTGGGCTGGCCTCATCACTTGACTTTAGGGGCATACACATGACCCAGGCCTGGCCATCCTCTTCCCTGCTGTGACTGCTACTTTGTGGACATGTAACTCCAGAAAGGCAAATCAGAGATTTGCCTTTTTTAAAAAAATTATTCTAATCTGTTATATATGACAGCAGAACCCTGGCAGTTTTGTTGGAAAGATTGGGAAAGAAATGGGGTTGCTGGGGTTGCTAAGTCAGTGTGTGATGGGGAAGGATGTCATTTTTTCTTCCATCTTGGAGAGATCCTGCCAGAGACATCTGAGGGGAAAGCAGTACCAAAGATGGTGACAAGCAGCTTCTTGAGAACATCACATGGGATCCTGGATATAGCCAGTCCTAAAGCCATAACACACCCCAATCAATTCCATTTCTTGAAACCGCAGATATTCCTTGACTTATGATAGGATTATATCCTCATAGAACCACTGAAAGTGAAAAAATTTTAAGTAAAAAAAATGCATTTAGTACACCTAACCTATTGAACATCGTAGCTCAGCCTTGTTTGCCTTACACATGCTCAGAACACATTAGCCTAGAATTGGGCAAAACAATCTAAAACAAAGTCTATTTTGTAATAAAGTTTTGAACATCTCATGTAATGCACTGAGTATAGTCCACTGTAGAGTATCTGTTGTTAACTCTTGTGGTTGCATGGGCAGCAGAGGCTCATTGCTGCTACCTGGCATCACTAAAGAGAATTGGCCTCACAACTACTAGGCTGGAAAGGGACCAAAATTCAAACTTTCTATTGAACGCCCATGACTTTCACGCCAACGTTAAAATCGAAAAATCATTAAGTGGAACTCTTGTCCATTGGGGACCATCTGCAGTTTGTGTTTGGCTTTCTAATGCTGTAAATGAAAACCTCACTCCACCAATTTTACAAGGGGCAGGGTGAGAATCAAATGTTAAAGATTCCTTGATGACGGTTCCCTCCTGACAGAGTGTGGGCACAAACCCAGCTGCCAGGGAGGAGTGACGGATCACATGGGCCCCAGTAGGTGCAGGCAGTGCTTACCCCAGTAGAATGATGGCCCAGGGGTGGAACTGGGGGACCCTGCAATGCTAAACCTAAGTGTACAGTCAGCCCTGACGGGCTGTATTCTAATATGACCTTGCTTCTCCAAGTGTGGTCTGTGGACCTGCAGTCCTGGCCTTATCTGAGAGTTCTTGGGAATGGAGAATCTCAGGCATGGCCCCAGATTTGCATTTAATCAGACTCAGGTGGTCTGTGAGTACATTCATGTTTGAGAAGCACCATATGGGATAATTTATAGGAACCATGGAATCATTCAAAGGTGACCACCAAGAATTCCTTCCTCCTTGAACGTACATACTGCCCCATTCATCAAGAGGTGGACCACTTCACCTCTCCTTTCATCCTGGCTCACACCATGACTTGGTTAGACCAATAGATGGGATGGAAATGGGGCTTTGAGTTCAGGGCCTGGCCCCTTCTGATTTCTTCACTCAAAACCCAGCTTTGTATAAAGAGTCAAACTACCCTGAGACCCTCATGCTACCAATTGCATGGAAATGTCACTTGGAAGGCCCCAGAGTCCCAGGCATGTGAGTAAAGCCTAGTCCAACCCTGTCCACAGCTGAATGCAGCTGAATGAGCGACCTTTCCTGGTGTCACATGGAGGTGAGCCCTGTCCAAGTTTTTGAGCCAGAGAATCAGGAGAAGTAACTAATCTTTGCTGTTTAAGTGGCTGGTTTGTTATTTTTTGATCTAGCAAAAGGTGACGGAGACAGTGAATCCTCTTTACTAAAGGAGGTGGCTGAGGAGTGGCCACCTGCAGGGTATTCTCATGCTCTGGGCACAGTGCTGAGCATTTTCCTCGGCCAGGTGCTGTTCTGGGCATGGGGTTGGAGGGATGGAAAAGACAGCATCCTTATTCTGGTGGACCTGACATTCTTGTCCAGGGAGATGGCAAGAGACGATACACAAACATGATGGTTTCAGAGAGATAAGAAAAAATTGGAGTGGGGGTGGGGAGGATATTCGGTAAAATAGGGAAATTCTCTCTAAGGAGACACACTTGAACAGAGGCCCTCATCCTGAACAAAGGCAAATTGTAAATGGCTAAGAGGGAAAAGCAATGGCAGCAAAGAGAACAGCAAATGTAAAAACCACAAAGTACAGAAGCCCTGGGAGGTGAGTGAGAGACAAAGCTGGGGGAGGGGGGATGAGATAAGAGATACAGTCACAAAAGCCAGCAGGAGCTAGAGGTGTAAGTCCAATCTGGCAGCCCCCACCACACATGGCTATAGAATCTAAGTTAAAATTTAGTTTGAGCCGGGTGCAGTGGGGCACACTTGTAATCCCAGCGGCTCAGAAGGCGGAGGCCGGAGGATCGAGACTTCAAAGGCAGCCTCAGCAACAGCGAAACAACTCAGTAAGACCCTGTCTCTAAATAAAATATAAAATAGGGCTGAGGATGTGGCTCAGTAGTTGACTGCCCCTGAGTTCAATGCCTGGTACCTGCCACCCCTCCCCCCAAAAAATAAATTAGTTTGAGGCTAAGGAAGGAGGATTGTGTTCAAGGCCAGCCTGGGCAACTTAGTGAGATCCTGTCTCAAAATAAAAAAAATAAAAATAAAAAGGGTTGGGAAATATAGCTCAGTGATAGAGTACCCCTGGGTTTAATCTCCAGAACTGCAAAATTAATTCATTAAACTTATTTAAATAGATAAAAACACAGCTCCTTGGTCTCATTAGCCACATTTCAAATGCTCAGTAGCCACAAGTGGCTTGTAGCTGTCATATTGGACAGGGCTCCCATATTGGTCAGGGCAGAGAGAGTACATTCCCCTGATGGCAGCAAGTTCCATTGGCCAGAACTGGCTTAAAGGAAAAATAAGAAGTTTTGACCTGGATCAGAGTTCAAGGTCAAAACATATGCCCATGGGCTTGACACTTTTAAAATTTCTTGAGGTTCCAGTTTCCCTGAGGGTTAAATGAAATTCTTCCAGCCTAAGAGTGGGTTCAGATTATCCACAGTCAGAGGCCAAGTCCAGGGTCCAACCCAGGTCTTACTCATAAGAGTATGACGGAGGCCTTACCTGCCTAACCGGCAGCAAAGAGGTCTGTTGGACTGACTTCTCTGCAACCTCATTTAAGCTGCCACTGTGGGGCTCCCTGATGTGAAAAAAAAAAGAACGGAGCATGGCTACTATTTCAGGGCGACATGCAGAAGGGAAATTGCCACAATTAGCCGAAGCTGATTTTGATTAGCATATTTTCTTGCTGGGCTCATAACATCTGTTGGTGTGGAAACAATCGCTCTGTCTTGTCCCATCAAAATGAGAGGCCTGGGCAATGAACCAGGCCGGCCCATGGGGAGTCCAGCGTCAGACAGGATAAAAGTCCTGGAGGGGCTTGAAATAATCTCAGTGGAACCAGACAAGTCAAAGCCACGGTCTTAGGAGAAGGACAAGAAAGGAGAATGCCTATCCTGCGAGCTGGGAAGCAGCAGATGGAGATGCAAGATATCCTAGGCGTTAGTGGGACCTGCTTCATCACTTAGTGCTTGCGACATCTCTCTAAGTACCTTAACCTTGGGGTGGTTACATAACCGTTGTTATCTGAGGAATGGGGACAATGGCACCCACCTGATGGCGTTAGGAAAGGAGCACACAAAATAATCTCTGGAGCCACATTTGGTATACAGCAGATGCTCAGCTAATGGTGGCTGAATGATCATCTTGATGGGAAAGGGTCAGGTGAGAATAATGGATGAGCACAGGGATGGCTGAGTAGTGCCTGGGCCTGGCTCTTCCATCCAGTTCTTCAACACATATTAACTCTATGAATTGGCCCCATGGCCTTGGATAACTCCTTTAACCATTGTTGCCCACCTGGGGCCCAGCAAGGTGCCCCGGCTGATCTCTATAGCTCCTTCCAGCTCTTCCGGCTTGACAAAGTCCACAGCCACCCCAGAAGGTCTGATACATCTGGATTCAAACACAGAAGGTAAGCAAGCCATTGAGACCCAGAATCCTGCAGTGGTTAGATTTGGAAATGGCCGTGAAAGGTCTTCTGGGCCAGCTCCCATCTCATGGTGAGAATTCCACCCCCCAGTTATGCTGACAGAAGGCCCCTCCTTTGCCTGCATGCTCTCACTGCCTGTTCTATTTCCAGAGCTCTCTATTCTTGGGGACCGTTAACACAGAGCCTAGGTACCCTCCATGTTAATGTCCCTTTTAAAAGGTAGCACCCAGCACAGGACACCATTCTCAGTGTCTGTATGTGTGACAAGCGTGAGAATAAACTACTTCATGGTGTGGTAGTAGGAATTAAGAGTGGTAACATAGTAGGTACTGTATTTGACCCCTCTAACTCTGGCCCATTTACTGTTCTTTTCTTCCAGAGGGGCCTAAGATGGGGTTTAAATGTCATCAGTAGGCCTAGGACCCCATTGATATCTTGGACCAAGCAGAGATCAGCTTCAGCCTCACCACATAAAGAAAAAAGAGGGATGATCATGCCTAAGGGTACGAGATTCCTCCTCTTTCCCACCCTTCTTTCCTGTCTTTCACAGTCAGGTCAAACAGAGTCTTCTCAAGATCAAGGAGGACCAGAAAAAACAGGATTGGGATTGTAAGTCAAGGTGTATGGTGCTGCTGTGTAGACCTGTAAGAGGCTAAACATGGTGGACACTCATGTGGACAAATGGGAAGAAGCCACAGAGGAGAGGCTGATGCCCCTGAGTTCCATCCCACCGTGGGTTGTAGAAGGGTCTTGGGCCTTGAAACACCACCCTCAGCTAGCTCCTGGTGGCCCAGCTGGTAAGAGCCAACATTCTCTGGTTGAAATGGCATCGTTCCCTGCCCTAATCCCGATCACCCTCTTCAATTTTGCCTCTCTTTTTGGTATTCAAATCCATTCACCTACTTCCTGTTAGTGTTCTGAAGCTCTCCTACTGTCCCCAAAATAAAAGATTTGATACAGCAGAGTGTCTTAAAGAGATGGATTTAAAAGCAAAACAAGAGGGGCAGTCTACAGAAAGGAGAGGCCATCAAATGCATTTTGGGTGAGGGGAGGGAAGGTGGTTTGTGCGTCCCTTATAGTACAGCTGCAAGGCTGCCTCTGCTCACACTGCTGTGGGGTGTGTCCTTGTGGCCAGTGGCCACCTCTGACCTTGATTAGGGCTAGAAACAATGCTCCAGTGGATTTTCCACTAGAGAGCCCGGCCTCTGCTATGGAGAGGTTCTTCAAGCAGACCTTTAAGAACCAGTGCCCTTTGCCCTGAGAGTTGGTGCAGGTGGCAAACCAAGCCTTAGAGGTGACCTGAGTGCCCCCTCCTGCAGATGGTTACCCATCAGAAAGAGGCTTGGGGAAGGGGTGAATGCATCCCATGAGCCAGTTTTTCTAGGAAGCTTGGGTCTTGTCCCGCCACACTCCTGGCCACCAGTTCAGGCCACCTAATCCTGTGGTGAGTGTGAGATTCCAAGGCACTGTGCCAGCAGCCATTCTGGCCCTATCTCCTTCCATGGACTGGAAGAAGTTCCGAATACTCACCAGGTGCACCTGATTAGGCAGCGGCAGGCAGCAGGTAACTGGACTCCGTTGCAGAGGATCTGGGACTGCAGGCCAGCTCTAGGAGGTTAAACATATGTCCTGAGTGGACTACATTGTGATGTCACACCACTGAGGTGGCCACAGAGGAAGGCCTTCTGTGGCTGCTAGTATCAGGGATAGGGTGGAGTAGAAATGACTGCCCCGATGGAAGAAATGAACCCGTGTGTGTATGTTCTCAGCCAGCAGCTTAGAGAAGCCATGAGGCGCAGAAAATATCATCCCAGGAGAAACCTTATGAGACCACCCTGCCACCATTCGCCACCATCCCCAACTCTGACTGGCCTGGGTCAATTCCATTAAACCAAGCCTATCTTTTGAAGTTTTCCCATACAAATTCATTTATGTGGATACCTCCAAGTCGGCACATTTAAAATTCTCAGCAGCTGTTATTTCTACTGAATATCCCTGACTTTTCCCCCTATTGCCCACCTGGTGTGGCCTCAAGACGAGCAAAAGAATTTAAATAGTAGCTCAGGAAAACAAATAGGAACACAAATCCACCCTGTGTCCCCCTGCCATCCACAGTTAAATCCAACACAGATGTCTTCTAGGTTCTCCTCTATAGCATGTATGCTCTGGATCCTTTCTGTGGTTGGCATTTGATAATTAGGCACAGTTTATATTTAATAAGGCTCAAAAACAAAGAAAAACCCACCAAAGGGGGCAAAATAGAAAACTTCTCCTTTTCCTTCTGGTGCTTAGGTTTGGAAGTAGGGGGTACTTTTTATTTTCTTTTTGGGGTGGGTGGGAAGCACCTCTGGGGAGCCCTTTTAATTTTGAGACAGAGTCTCACTAAGTTGCTCAGACTGGCCTCAAACTTACCATCCTCTGGCCTCAGCCTCCTAAGTCACTGGGATTATAGGCACATCACACCCAGCCAGGTTTTCCTAAATTTCAGAGTCTAAACAGTGGATCTCAAACTTTAGGTTACATAGGAATCATCTGGAGTGGTTGTTAAAATGCAGACTCCACCCTCAGGGATCCTGACCCCATAGATATGAGATAGGACCCACAAATGCACATTTCTAACTAGTTCTCAGATGACACTGATGCAGATAGTCCAGGGGCTACACTTTGAGAATATGTTAGGGGCGCCAATCTCCTGGTCTTGATCCTAAAAGAGTACTTCCAGTGATGGCAGTATTTTGAGGTTGCTGGGGAACAAACAGGAGCTGTGGCTAGAGGTCAAACTAGCTGCGTTCTCTGTGTTCAACCAACATGATTTATTGAGGCTCTATTTATTGCCAGGACTCAGACATTGCTGGGACCCTTCCCACAGCCTCTTTGCTGTGACACTTCTGAATATAAAGACAGCCTGATTTCCAGCTGCCAGCACCAGCATCTCTTTGCTTGGGGGCTTTCTCCAGCTGCTGGAGCATACCCTGCCTGCAAGTAGGGCAGTGGGCAAGAGCCAGAAATCTTAACCAATGAGTATCAGGCTCGAGTGAGTACACACCTCAGCTCCTTCCCTTCTCAGGTGGGATGATTTAGAGGTGTTCTGCTCCATGTCCCAGAGGTCCCCAAAGCATCAAGCCTTGGGTGCCCTCAGTGGTAACTAATTTGATAACACACTTTCTATTGCTGCATCCCTCCCTTGTCTCAACTTCCCACTCCCTGGGAACAGCCCCCAAATAGACTTCTTCTACTCCAATCCTCATCTCAGAGAATCTGCCTTTGGAGGCAACCTAAACAAAGACACTAAGAATAAGGAATGGTGATTACCCTCGATAAGGTCACAATTAGAAGGGAAAGACACAGACCAGTTTAGAACAGTTGGGTGTTTCTGGGGATCGCAGGTGAGTGTCAGGTCTCAGGGCAGATGGAGGTGTCCTGCTGGCTGCCCTTTGGGTTACCATCAAGGTTGCCCTGAGGAAATGCACCAGTTGATATGCTCAGGGGGCAGCCTGGCAGCCTGGCCAGAGAGCCTTTCCTTTCACAAAAGGGAGGCTGGGATATGCAACCTGCAGGGCACAAATTTGAGACACCAATTCCTCTAGCCTCCTACTCCTCCCAGACAGTTCCTACTGAGATAAGAATAGGGAGGTAGAGCTTGTACCATCTAACATATAGCTCTTGTTCACACTTTTAGGGAGCATGGGATGCTTGGAGAGTCATTGGTAAGGGTTAATATGGTTTAGATTAGGTATTCCCCAAAAGCTCATGTGTGCAACAAGACAAAACTGCTCAGAGGTAAAATGATTGGGTTATGAGATCCTTAACTAATCAGTGTGTTAATCATCTGGTAGGGATTATCTAGGTGGTAACTGTAGGCAGGTATGGTGAGGCTGGAGGAGAGGGTCGCTGGGGACATGTCTTTGGGATATATATTTTGTCCCATGTGGGAAAGGGCTCTCTCTCTCTCTCTCTCTCTCTCTCTCTCTCTCTCTCTCTCTCTCTCTCTCTCCTTCCTGGTGTTATGTCAATAGCTACTTTCCTCTGCCACGCCATTCCACCATGATGTTCTGCCTCACCTCTGGCCCGAAGAATGGAGTTGGCTGTCTATGGACTGAGACCTGTGAAACCAAGAGCCTCCAAATAAACTTTTCTTCCTTAAAATTGTTGTTGTTAGGTTTTGCATTTCTCCAAAAGGCAGCCAGCACAATACCCCCACCTGCCCTGAGACCTGACACCCAGTGACCAAAAAGCTGAGTAAAACAAGGCTCTCAGCGGATCATGCTTTCCTAGTGACTGGCCCAGTGTCATGGCTCTGCCCAGCCTTATACCTGTACTATGGCAGGATTGATCCACTCCTTCCCTTGTCTCAGCAGTAGGTCTTAGTTCCCACCCCCAACTCCTTCCATATTCTCTTCCCCATCATTATCATCAGCCCTCCCAGAGTCTCCCCAAACAAACATACCACCCAATAAAAATGTGCATGAAAATACACTTCAGGACCTGTTTACTTCCACCAGACACTTCATGTACAGAAATTCTGGAGTTTCTACCGCATGGATTCAATGGCAGTTTGGCTGGTCATCATCCCAGATCATTCTTAAGGGACAAAGAACCCCAGGGTTCTTCTTTCCTCACATTTCGAAGTGGCTCTGGGAAGAATGAAGCCTGTCGTACTAACGCATTGTGTCAGTAACAATATCAACCTTTTCAGTCTTACCCATGCTGTAAAAAGTAATTGGCTACAAACAGCCACAAGCTCTGCCTCTAGACAATAGGATCATATTCATGGAAAGAGACCTCAGGATGGAGCTAGCAGTAAAGGGAGCTTAGCTAGTGCTTCCGTAGGCCAGGGATCACAGTGTCCACTTCATATTTTACATTCTGTCTTACACACATCTCTTGCCTAGGGGAACACTAGGAGGAAATACACTACTGTATGTAAAGGGTTAGTGTTTCATGGATGAGACTATAGACATTCTTTCCGTATTTAACAAAAAGTTATCTATATGATTCTCTCTCTCTCTCTCTCTCTTAATATAATAAAGTGTACATTTAAAAAAATTGCAAGCTACTGGAAACAAGTGCTGATGGTGGTCTACAACATACCATATTTTTACTGTATGTTTGTGTGATGAGATCCTATGGATTTTTTCCTCTGCATATCTACCAATCTAAGTCTTCAAGCTGGGTTCAAATCTCACATCCTTTACTAAATCATCCATGCCCCTGACAAAATTTGTTCCAGCCAGCATCTTTCCATATATTGTTTGTTTATAACCACATCAGATGCTCAACAAGGACTGTGATGAGATCTTTAACTTTTCTCCCTTTCTGCTCCTCCCTCCACTGCTCTCATAGACACCGAACCCAGAATCTCACCCATCCTAGACTGGGAATAAGTCTTTATTCTTCATATTTCCAATAGACTTTAACACAGAAATTTAGAGAAAATAAATCCAAGCTGGCACTATGTATAGTAGCACAGGTTGTTCACGACACAAATGCCAAGCAATCGTACAAATGGTTCCCTCAGCTGGAGGATGGTGCCCTCAGAGTCCCTGTCCCATCACGTCTATTTTGTGACCTAGAAGAGGTCGTCTCCTGAGCCAGTTTTCTTATCTTTTTAATAGGGCTGATGGGATGATCGGAATGAAGATGATTGTGTTCACAAAGCCCTCTGCAAACTATTAAACACGCTTCACTGGTACGTGAGGTGTTCATATAATAAATCTAGACGATAACTTTCTTTCTGACCTCTTTTACTACTTGCTCTTTACCACTTCTTGCTCACCATTTAGATCTCTGAAATTGTCAACCGTTTCCACCTCGTTCCACCTTCTGCACATGCTGTTCCTTCTATCTAGAAAGCTTCTGCTCCCATGTCTTCCCACAATGGGTTCCTTCAGATGATTTAGATTTCAGCTCAGGGTCACTTGAGGCTTTACCTGAACATCCTAAAATAGGCTCTCCCCACTATCACTTTCTGTCACATTACTCCAGTTCTTTTTTCCTTTTTTTAAATTATATTTTTAGAGATGGGGTCTCACTAAGTTGCCCAGGCTGGCCTCAAACTCCTGAACTCTAGTGATTCTGTAGCTAGGACTACAGGCATATGCCGCCACACCCAGCACCGACCACTCTCTTATTAGTATAGTAGTTGTTCCTTTTCTGGGGGTGGGTGGGGTGCTTTCCATGTCCCACAGTGGATCCTGAATCCATAGATAGTACCAAACCTTATGTATACTCTGTTGTTTTCTTATATGCTCAGCTGTGTTACGACATAGTACCATAGGTAATCATCCTTACATTTGTATGCATAGGTGCTCCTTCTCATCATTATTCATATGCTTTGGGGCCATTATTAAGTAAAATAAGGATTACTTGAATTTGATCTCTGTGATACTGTGACAATCTACCTGATCGATGGCAACTAAGTGAACTAATGGGTGGGTAGCCTATACAGCATGGATACTCTGAACAAATGATTCAGGCTTATGAGATTTCATTGTGCTCCTCAGTGTAGTATGCAAATGAAACCTTATGAATTGTTTATTTCTGGAATTTTCCATTTAATATTTTTGACTCATAGTTGACCATGATTAAAGTGAAACCACTGTAGGGAGACTAGTATACTTGAAATTATTTGTTTGGTACTGATTGTCCATCTCCTATCTCCTGGTCTACAGGAGTTTTGTCCGTTTTGCTCATTGCTCAAAAATCATGCACTGACCAAATATTTTTTTACAACATTGTATGTATTCAGTTCAGTTTTCCAACCATTTTTTTGCAAAAAGAAGAGACTGTGAGGGAAATACTGTTCATTCCCACCCAGTGACTGAACGAATCTGCTCAAGACGTGCCTGTCGGCCACAGGTCTGAATGTTTGCCACTCTGGTAAGGCTCCTCGTCAGCCGCCGGGTTGTGGGGAACTGGAGAATAAGGAGGGCATTGTGCTGCGCTCAAAGATGGATGCGTTCTGAGAACAGCTCAGGGAAAGTACCTCCCCATTAGACACACCTCTCCGGGCTAGGTGCTTTGTTCTCTTCTCCTTTCCTGTCTTTCCCCTACCAGAGCAAGGAAATCAGAACAATCCTCCTTACCTTTGTTCCTTGTAACTCAGTGTGCAGATTCTTTAAGGTTCTGGTGCTTGTAGACAAGCCCTGCCAACACCACAGTGGAATTTTCTAACCCATGCCAAAGAGGGAGCTCATTAATTTTCGTGGCTGAAAGAAAACACTTCTTTAGAAATTGGAATATTTGCTCTGCTGAAGGAGGGTGCACAGCCTCCCTGGGAGGAAGGTGGGTCCCGCAGGGAATCCCCCCAACCCCAGCCCACTGTATAGTGTGTTGTTTGCACTGATGGCTGCCAACTGTCCTGGATGACTTGAGCAGAGACAGGAACACACTCCCTCTTCCCCTAAAGTGACCACCCAGTATATTTCCAGAAAGTTCTTTTGCCCTGTCTCTTCCTTTCTTTCTTCTTGAATGTTCATGGTTCCTGGAGGGGATCACACCCAAGTGTCTGCTTTTCAAATTGGAAAGCAATTTGGGTCAATTCCCCAGTGCCTGGACTTGGTGCCATCAAATAGCCAGAATATTTTACACAGTGGTAAGTAATTTAAAAACATTTTATGTTTAAACAATGTGTCTTTATAAATAGAAAATAGTGTAGAAGGAAAAACACTTAAAATGTCACATCAGAAGTTTGGAACTTCCCATGATCTTCTCATATTTTTATTGATAACTTCCCTTGTACTATATATATATATATATATATTACAATAAAACTATTTCCATTTTGAGAATACCTGCTCCTGTGGATATATTTCAGAGAAGAATGGAAAAATCACGTGGGTATTTTAAGATCTATCTTAATGCCTTCCTGGGACAGATGCTTGAGGGACCATAACCCCCTTCCTCAATGTCCACCTTCCCTTCCCTCTACCTTTAGAGGAAGTTTGACAAGAACGTTTGAGAAGGAGCTGCATAGTAAGCCAGTAAAACTTTAGTGTGAATTAGTCTTTCATCCTCCTCTCTCTCAATCATGCTCATACATAAATATTGGCATCTAGGGCTTCATGGAAATCACTGGACTTGTGAAGAAATGACCCTGGAAGGAAGAACAAAAATCATCTAAATTAAAGTTATCTTAAACTGAAACTGTGCCCTGACCTGGGGCTCTTGGACCACAGTGACTCTCAACAGACTAAAGAAGAGAGCTGATGGAGCTGTGGGCTAAGTTCTCAACCCTCCAAATTTAATTTTTATGCAGTTCACATTCAGATCAGAGGCTGGGAGGACTGTGCTGAGGCGGGCCAGCCGGCTTGATGTATTAGCTGGTTGAAGGGCCTGCCGGGCCAAAGGCAGAGAGTGGAACTCAATCGCCCTAGTGGGCCTTTCTGAGTTTTATTATACATTTTTTTTTTTGGCTTCTGGCTTAAGGACCATCTTCAAAACTCTCACTAATGATTAAAAAATAAAGAAGAAGAAAAAAAAAGCTGATTAGCAGAGTTTGAGAAGAGCCATACAGTGATTAAGTGGTTGGGGAAGAAAGGTTTAAGGAGCTGCAGAATTTAAGTCTAGAGGCAAGAACCTGGAAGAGGGGATCGAATGATAATTTTTAAGTGCCAGGCTCTTATTAATCAACTGACACCACTCGGTGAATGTTTAGCGAAGATCCAGCATCGAGCAGGGTGCTTTAGCTTTGCCCTAAAGCTATGTAAAAAATAAGGCTTGAAGAAATGAGTACACAGTGAGGCAGGAGTGATTTAAGAAAGAACTTCTGGGAGCTAAAAGAAACACACTGCAGAACCTAGAACACAGGAAATACAGAAGGAAAATAGTACCACTCATGCCTTCCATAAGCTATTATTTCTGAAGAGTTAGGATACCTGGATCTAAAATCTAGCAGCAAACTCTAGTGCCCTGTTGGGCTGGGGCAGCCTCCAAAAGTAGGCATTGGTAGGGGGAAAATATTTAGAGGTTTTGTGGAAGAAGGAGTTCTGTGGGTTCTTCAAGGGCGGAGAATAACCAAATTGCATTCAACTTTGCATCCACCTATGAGAGGGTGCTTGGCAAACCTAGAACCAACTACAGAATGAATGACTGAAGGCAGGACTTGAAAGGTGACAGGGTGGGGTGGGCATGGTGCTGAAGGTAGGGGAAAGTGCTCCTTGGACAGAGGCAGCTGGTGCCTACAGATGGGAAGAGGCAGACGTTGGGGAACAGAGAGGTACTGGCATATGAGGGTCTATAAAAATCGGGCAGAGAAAGAAAGACTTGATATAGTCAGGACTATTTTTGGCTGCTGAGGCGGAGGCATGACAAGGTAGAAGGAGTAGTTTTGGAGGTAAATTTTACTAAAGAATGGACTAGAAAGAGAGAGAGGGGGAAAAAAAGATAGCTTGGTCCTTTATATCACTTTACTCTGTGAATTTACTTGAAATTTACATACCAGGAGCTGAATGCAGAGCTGTTAAACTATTGATTGCCTGCTTCCCCCATCTCCACTAGACTATTAGCTCACCGAGGGGAGGGGCCTAAAGATTGGTTCTCTGTTGAAGTCTTAGCAGCTAGACTGTATTATGCCATGGTGCTCCATAAATATTTATCGAATTGTTTTCATTAACTTTTGAGTTTCTGTGACCAAAACACCTCACAAGAACAACTTAGAGGAGGAAAAGTTTATTTGGGGCTCATGGGTTTCCGAGGTCTCAGTTAAGCTAACTCCACTGCTCTTGAGAGAAGGATCCAGGCAAGGGAAATGCTCAGCTCATGAGAGGGTCAAGAAGAAAAGGAGGGAGGGACCACAGGGAAGAAAAACTCTCCCAGAGCCTGCCCCCATTGACCTACCTCCTCTAGCCATGCCCTACCTGCCCACAGTTACCACCCAGTCAGTTCATTCAGACTAGGATGGACTGATCACATCATAGCTCTCCTAATCTAATCATTTTACCTCTGACTATTCCTGCATTAACAAGAATTTTGGGGGACACTTCATATCTAAACCATAACATGGATGAAAATAAAGTAAACCAAGAATGAGAGATGAAGTTCTGTTCTATGTACAGGTCAAATCCTGAGCTTTTTATCTCTGGTAATCTTCCAGAAGAGCTGAGATATCTAATTAGCTAGACTAGTTAAAGAATGCTTTCCACTCAAAGATGGAAAGATGAAGCCCTTTTGTGCCTTCCAATCCAATAGCTTTGGAAACCCATTTTGTCCCAAGATGCCCATTGTAAGGCTTTTGGTCACGCCAGGCTGACCTTAGGGACATGAAGTGTTTCTCCTGACTGGTAACTTCCCACCTGTGATGGAGGGGTGTAATCACACAATTCCTAGAATATCACAGCTGGACAGCACAACTGGACATGTCTTTGATTAAATTAAAACTTTTTTTTTGACAGCTAACCAAGTGCTCCTTATTATCTAAGGCTGAAGGGGAGACACATGGAGTCCTAGAAGAATGATGGAAAGGAGATGGTTTCCGTAACTCATGTAGGGTCTGTTGTACTGGCTCATTTCTTCACTCATGATTCCGTAGAGGAAGCAGAGATGAGGCCTGGAACAATGCTGTTTTTGGAGTCTTTCAGGGTTATTTAACTTTATCATTTCTAAGTGTGAACATTTGGGCAAGCTATTGCACTTCCCTAGCCTAAGCCCCCCATCTGTAAACTGAAAATACCAATAATACTTTACTGTCATGGTTATAATAAGGATCATCTGCAAAGCACTTTAGAAAAAAAAAATGCCAAACATCATTTTACTTTTCCTTGTTTTCTTTGGGAGCCTACAGATGGTCAAATCATTGTCATTTCTCAAAAGCCTCTAACTCTAAGCTCATTTCCAACATCACCCACACAACAAATCCGTTAGTTATTTTCTAACTCAGGTTGTCTTTTACTACCACTAGCAAGTGCAAGTGTTGGTAACTTGGGCTCACACAATCTATTTTATTTGCCTCAATTTTATTTTTTCTTTTGACAATTTCTACCATCTATAGGGATATTTTTCCCCAATGTGCTCAATAATATTACTCATTTCAAGGAACACTATTGCAGAATTTAAATGATCTGGGGTATCATGTAGATTCTCTGCTCTAGATCTTGTGAGAAAGCATATGATACATGGGCTGCCTGGGGAATGGAAGGATGTCCATTCTGTTTTACAACTTTTAAATTCTGAATTTGTGTTTAAAGGTATTTAATGGGCCCTAACCCTTACACCCATTCATACGTTTGTTAATTCATTCAAGAAATATTTATGAGTTTGGTGCAGATACTGTCAGTGTCCTGCCCATATCCCCTTGGTCATTCTTTTGCATATCAAGTGCCTATTATTACAAACACTAACAACGGTCTTTCTGGTCTTTCTAAGTGCTTTCTTTGGAATGTGAGCTGGAAATGCCAGCCTAATGCTTTCAGGAGCAGCCTTCAGCCAGTGATGGATAGGAGTTGGTGAATAAGTACTTCAGCTTCCTTACCTCTTAGCTTGAATGACCGTGAGGCGTATTCTATACTACTTCTAGCGTTCTTTTATGGGATCATACCACAGCTGCCCACAGCAGTAACTTGCCTATGATGCACTATTCACAGGCTTTCATCCTTATCTGACTTCCCGGTTTCCCCTTCTGGTAATTCTGAGATTGTCTTCCAAATAAACTTTTTTCACTCAAATCTTTTTTTCAGGGTCTGTTTCTGGGGAGATAAATCTATGGTGAGTTTTGTTTTTGCTTTTTTTATTTTTATTTTTTGGTAGTGGAGAGTAATTAAACCCAGTGCCTCACAATGCTATGCAACATAGTATTTTTTTTTTTTTAATTTTGAAACAGGGTGTTGTTAAATTGCCCAGACTGGCTTCAAACATGCTACCTCTGTCCTTAGCCTTCCAAGTAACTGAGATTACAGGGGTGCATCAGCATTCCGGACTATGGTGAATTCTTAACATAATCAAGGCATTGGGCTAGGTTTTCATAATGATGCATTGGACAGTGAGAGTGCAGAAGTATCAACATGAACATAGACAATATTTCATTTTTTTGAATACTTTAACATCCTGCTGAGTTTTTCCTCCATTCTTCTCTCTTTCTCTCCTCCCCACCCAACTCCGCTCTGGTCTAGATGACTACTATATTCAGTGGTGTGGTGGAGCTTATAAGAATTTATAAGAACTTATTGTTACATTTTGGGAATTCATGGCAATGTGTTAAACACAACCAGTATTAAAAATTAAATCATATAAGCATATAATGAAATAATTATATTTTTAAAAAGTTAATAAATACTCAAAATCATTACTTCCTAATTATTTTACTCCATATCAAAGCTCTTGAAGTTATGTCTATTTTTTGGATGTCCATGGCCAAGATAGTACACAGTGGTGTATGACTGCAAATTTATTCCCATCTTTGCCTTCAGTAATTAGATAGTTTGAAATCACTGGGCTCTGATGGGAATACATGCACCACAGAAATTGGTAAATGCCCCAAATCAGGGAGTTCCTCCACTTTCCCTGCCCTCTTCAGATAGTTGTTAAGTATTTACAAGCAAACATCAACTGCAGCTTGCCTGGAATTTTTCAATACCTCCCTAGTTTATGGTGCCTAATCCTCTGTTATGAAAACTGTCCTAACCATTCTGCATACTACTGATAAAGTAGTCTTTTGAAATGCAGATCAGATTGCATTTAGTCCTGTGTAAAGCTCCCCTTTGGCTTCCCATTACCTCCCACAGGGACTCCCTGATCTGGGACCTTCCTGCTACAGATCCCCTGTCTTTTCTCCCTTCTTCCTTGAGTTCTAGTCGTGTAACCTCCTTCCTGTTCCCTGAACCAGCTGCTGACCTCCCCTTTGTCCCAGGAATTTTGTACTTCCCTTTCCTTATGCTGAGACAAGATCAGCTTCTCATCATTTAACTCTCAACTCAACCATCCGTCCCTAGAGTCTTTCTCTGACCATCTTCTTCACACTCACTGCACTGCTCATTTCCCAATCCCTGGTCCTTCACTGTTACATGAGCCCCATCCACTTTTCCTTGCACCACTTTGACTCATCTTGCTTATTTATCAGTTGATTTGTCTATTGTCCCTCTCCCCACTACCATGTGAGTATGCTCCATCAAAGAAGACCCCTCACCTTGTTCATGGCTGTCTCCCCAGCACCTAGAGCAGTGACTGACACGTGCTGGGTACTCAGCTGTGTGTCTGTTGGATGAACAGATGCACTTTGCTTCTACCTTTTCTCCTCCCATTCATTTCTCAACCCTCTGTAATCTAGTGGCCACTTTACCACTCGCTGCATTCTCTAAAGTTGTTTCCCCCAGGTCTCTGGTGATTTCTGAGTTGCCACGTGTAACACTACTCCTATCTTTCTCTTGCTATATTTCCAGGCTACCTTTAATAGTGCTTATCCCTCCCCAACTCTTGAAACTCTCTGTCTTCTGTAAATCCCTCCTTTCCTGATTTGCTTCCCTATTGCTACCACTTAGACCTTGTGGTAGATTATATCAATTATTCTGCCATTTCTTTACTCCAGCCTGTATTTCCCCTCCTTGTAAATCTGAGCTCACCTGTACGACATGGTTTGGCTAAAAGAATGATATGGAAGCAACACAGTTCTGAGCCAAGACCTCAAGAGTCCTTGTATATTTCTGATCATTTTCTTCTGATTCAATCATTGTCACGAGAAGGGAATGTTCCCTCTAGCTTGCTGATCCCAAGAGGAGGGTGTAAGCCAAGAGTTAGGAGCAGGAGCAGGGCTTCTGAGGTTCCTCAGTCAAGCCCAGGCTAGAGGTGAGTCCCCAGTCTACCCAGTGCCCAATGAGTGAGCCAGCCAAACTTGACCAAGCCTCAGCTGACTCACAGAAGCCTCAGCCCTAACAAGAAACCAGACTTGAATTAAAACCACCAAGTTTTAGACTCTTCTGTTATGCAGCAAAGGCTGATTGATACAGGCTTTTTTGTGGATTTTCCTTTTTCTGTCCAGTGCTCAAGCATCGGCTTTCTCCTGTCACCACCCACACGCAGCTCCCAGCTCTATATGTTATGTATGATCATTGTTGTTCCTGGGATTTGACCTTGCTTTGGCATGCTTAGGTTTCTAAACTCTTTTGCCAACCCTGATTTCAATATGAAACTTTGGATCTACAGAACAATACAGTCCTGAGCCTTAGAACATTTCAGTCAATGACACATCGCACACATAAGAGTACTGGTCCCATAAGACTGTATCATCTAGTGACATCATAGCTGTCTTAGTTTATGTGAGTACATTCTGTGATCTTTGCACAACCCTTTTTATTCTCTTTTTGAGACAGAGTCTCACTAAATTGCCCAGGCTAGCCTCAAACTTGCCATCCTCCTGATGAGTTGCTGGGATTACAGTATGCACTACTATGCCCCATTTCTACTTATTCTTTTAAAACAATATTTGCAATTTGGTAGAGAAAGTAAAGTACTATCATGAATTAATAGACTATACTAGGCAATTATTCTCATGTTTAATTTTTCCTAATAAGAATGCTTTGTTTTAAATGTACAACTAAAGTCTAATGCATCCTTTTATTTCAGTTAGGTGATTTAATCATAATTTTTCTTACAAACCAAATTCAGCCTTTCAAAGAGTATACAATTTGATGAGTATTGCTATAATCATGTGACCGTTACTGTAATCAAGATATGGAACATTTAATTTATATCATTCCAAAAAAGTTCCCTTATTCCCCTTATGATCACCTTTGGGGAATAATTCTTCCTATCCTCTCCTTTGTCCCTGAGGTCTTTCCAGGTAGCTGTCCCACGTGCATCAGGCTGTTCCTCACCAGGGGCATACTTTGGACCTGGTTACCTTCAATGTCTCCCTTGAGCCCCTGTTTATTCCCTCTTCCTTGTGTCTGAAGGAACCCCTCTGCCCAAAGCACCTGTCCCATCTGGGTCCTCTCTTTCTTTTGTGTTTAATAAATCATCCATTCACACCAGAGAGCTCCTCAGTGGACTGCCATCTGGGAACGGAAAGGACCTGTTTCCTAGGCTCGAGCCTGAAGCCTGACACTGAGAAGATGGCACCTGGAGTCTGGGTCACAGACGGAATCTTCCTTGTGCTGCTGGTGAGTTGTGTGATTTAGCAGATTCTGGACTGTGGTGAAAGATCAGAGCTCAGGAGATGCCTCTTATTGCCCCCAACATCTAGTCCAGGGGATAACTAGGGTTTTTTCCCATCTATACCTTGGAATAGCTGATGAGATTGTGCAGGGATAAAGATGGGACTCCACAGGTACAGCAGTGTGGCCATGAGGATCAGACCATAAGGTGGGATGTGAGGCTGACCAGCTCTGATAGAGCTTGGCTGAGGGAGGTCGGTTTCTCCACTCAAAGGTGCCTGAGGAAGATGAAGCTGCAGGTGGGAGTCTCTAGCGCATAGCTGGGGGTGGCAGAAGATGAGTGGGGAGGGATTGCAGTAAGCAAAGCTCAGAGGAGGCCACTCTTCCTTGGGTCCTGAATTGAACGTTGTGTTGAGGCTGAACCAAACATTAAATTAGGGGGAGGAACAGATAGGGAGCCTCTTTTTGTAATAAATACCACTTACTCTTAGAGACTTCATAATTCTATCATTCACTGGACAATATTTACAGAAATATTGTTTTGTGTTTAAATTACCCATTCACACCAGCTGCTGTGGCAGGCACTGGTTCCATGTGGAAGGCTTTAAGGTGCTCCCTCCCACACCCTCTGGCACTCACCATTCTATCAAGAACTACTTTCTTCAAGGCTTTCTCTGGCTGATAAGGGGTAGGGTGAGTTAAAGTCCCTTAACCAACAAGGACTGGGAGTGCAAAACAACCATGTCCTTATCCCTCTGGTGGGACATTTCTGAGGTGTGTTCTGTATCATTTCCCAGCATCTCCAGTGACACCAAGCCCTAGCAGCCTACCGAAGTTACTCTCTTGACGAAGGGTGTGGTGGCACATGCTGTAATCCCAGTTCTCTGGAGGCTAAGGCAGGAGGATTTGTGAGTTCAAAGACAGCCTCAGCAATTTAGGGAGGCCTAAAGCAATTTAGTGAGACATTGTCTCTAAATAAAAAAAAAATATAAAGGACTGGGGATATGGTTCAGTGGTTAAGTGCCTCTGGGTTCAATCACTGTTTAACCCTCGACCCTGCTAAAAAACAAAAAACAAAAAACAAGTTAAGTGCATGATACTGTGTTCTTTACTGGCTCCTTCCTATCCTATTTATCCATCAGTGTTTCTTATAATCACCTCTAAATGAATTACAGTTGCCTTCCAGAGCTATCCACAGGTTATGCACCCACATACTCAACTGAAGATAAAAAACAAAATTCAGAAAAAACCTGCATCTATACTAAATATCTATAGACTTTCCCCTCCTTGTTATTATTCCGTAAACAAAATGTATAACAACCACTTATATCATATTTGCATTTTATTAGATATTATAAGTAATCTAGAGATGATTTAACATGTATGGAAGGATGCATGTAGGAAATATGAATATACTATGCCATTTTAGATGAGACTTGAGCATCTTCAGATTTTTTTACATCTGTGAGTGGTGGTCCTGGATACCAAATCTCCTTTGAATAGTAAGAAACAATTGAAATTTTGAACCATATCCTTGTGCCAGGATCTGCTGGGAAAACTTAAACAGTGAACAAAATAAAGGAGGCTCCTACACGAGAACAGGCCCCTGGGCAGTTGGGTCTTTACTGGATCTATGTATTACTCTGGGCTTCCTGCTCTATCCCAGTCTCTCAACAAACATCCATGAATGAATGAATTTCTTCCCTAAAACCCAGAAGAAACTGACTGTCCTACAATAAATACATCGATGTTCAGAGAGGTTAAATGGCTTATCTGTTGTAAAGTAAGACCAGTTGGTAGTAATTGCCAGCCAGAAGTTGGAATTCTTGAATTTATTTCAAGCCAGGGTTCACTGAAGAAAATGAGCGTAGAAAGCTAATCCAGGTTAATTCCCGTTGATTAATCATTAATGTGCTAAGGAACTGCTGAGATTGAAAATAGAAATGAATAGTTTAATTTCAACCTAACTCCTCTTTATTCCCTCATAAAGGTTTTTATTTTCAACTTCTTTCTAACAAAAACTAGTATAGTACCAATGGCAAATGGTGGTGGTGCTTTAAAAAAATAGATATTAGGCAGGGAATTCTGCAACCACAAAGATGAGAGGAGTGGTGTGGGCAGATAGACAGTCACAGCCCTTTTGGCCTCTTAGAAACTTAAATTTCAAAGAAACTGGCTTTGGCTCTAGTTTGAAGGGTTAGTTTTTGTTCTTTTTTTTCTTTGGTGCCAGGGATTGAACTCTGGAGCACTCGACTACTGAGGCACATCTCTAGCCCTTTTTGTATTTTATTTAGAGACAGGGTCTCATTGAGTTGCTTAGGGCTTCGATAAATTGCTGAGGCTGACTTTGAACTTGTAATCCTACTGCCTCAGCCTCCTGAGTCACTGGGATTACAGACCTGCACCACTGCTGAAGGGTTAGTTTTTTGTTCTTGCAGTGTTTCGGATCAAACTCAGGGCCTCATGCAACCTGGCAAGTCCCCTACCACTGAGCCACACACCCTGCCTTTTTTACATTGTATTCTAAGGGAGGGCCTTGCTGAATAGCCCAGGCAGGTCTCCAGCTTGGGATCCATCTGCCTCAGCCTCCTGAGTAACTGGGATTACAGGCCTGCACCACTGGATTGGCTGATTAGTTTTAAGAGACTGTTATAATGGTTAAAATCTAAACCTACAGTTAACTTAATTAAATTTGGTTATGAAGACAGTGTTGGGTAATATCTGGAAGGAACACATGTAATGAGGAAGTGCCAACTGTTCAGTTTCCTGGGGTACAGGTGAGTTTTCTTGGGTCAGAACCTTTCACCTTTCCCATTACCTGGAATAAAAAGTGCATAAGGTGGGTGATGAATTATTACTCTGGGGCTGTGGTTTAGGCCAGAACAAGAAAGACACACTGAGCCTTGGGTGCACCCTCTCTAAACAAAGGGTGTGTGATGTTCACAATGCCTTGTACACTTTCTGGGTTTTTCACCCCAATTTTCCCCTTTATTCAAGGAAATCTTTCTAGTGTTGACTGTAATCTCTTTGAAGATAATTACTTATCTTGAGTTGCCCCCCAGCAGAAGTTGTGTTCCCACCCAGAAACCCCAGGGGGCTCTGCTTTCCGGAAAGTTTAGTTGGGTTTGAATACAGCAATTTCTTGAATTGCGCAATTCTGCTTAGGGTGACACCCATCGCCACCTCAGACCGGAGACGTCCAAAGGCGCAGGCCAGGGGCTGCTGGGATTCGAACCTTCCGCCTCCCGCTTAGGCGGAGCCCATTCCAAGTCAGCTACGGCGAGCAGCGCCCAGGCCCGGAGTGGGCGGGGCTGGTCGGGGACCACCCCTAGCTGGGCGGAGCGCTCGGGTCCCGCTCCGCCCCCGCGCAGAGACCAGAGCTACGCGGCCCCGCCCCTTCTCGGCCCCGCCCCCAGCGGCTCCCCGCAGCTCCTCCCCTCTCCCATTGGCCGAGGCGGAGACCCTCCTCTTTGTCCAATGGCCGCCGCTGCGGCTCGGCCATTCGCGTCCTTACTGGCCAGCGACCAGCAGAGTGGCGGGTAGCGGACCAATAAGGAGAGGCGGTTCGATGAATGGCTGGTCCGGGTGGGGAAGGCAGGAGGCGGCGATCCCGGCGGTGGGGGCCGTTCGCCAGCTCCGAGGCAGAAAGTGCCACGACTCCACACGCGCGCACGCAGCCAGCGAGCGGCCGGAGCGGACGGCGGACGGGGCGGACGGCGTCGGGGTCGCGGCGCCTGCAGCTGCTTGGGGGCGGCTTCTTGGTGGAGGCTCGGCCGGCTCCTCTCTCCCGGTTCCGCGGCGGCGGCGGCGGCGGCGGCGGCGGCGGCTCCGGCTCCTGTCCTCTTGCTCTCCCTCTCGCGTCTCCGCCTGCAGGTAAGAAACTTGGCTGGGCCCTGCAGCGGCAGCGGCGGCGGTGGCGGCGCGCGGGCCCGGCCGTCGGGGTGCCGGGGCCGGCCGCGCCGCGCCGCGAGTGACACGTCTCCTTGGCGGCCCCTCCCCCGGCGGCGCCGGCTCGCCCGCCGCCCGCCGTCACCGCGGCCGCGGCCCCTCGGGGTGGGACTCGGGTGGGGGGGCGTGTGCCAAGGCCCATTCCTATGCAGGGGCGGCGGCCGAGCGCGCCGAGCTGCGCGGACCCCACGTCCCTGGCCGTCTGGCGAGCTGTGGCGGCCCGGCGGCGCGACGTGGCGACCCCTCCCTCCCGGCCCGGCCGTCGGGCCGGCCCGCGCGCTCCTAAGTTGGGCGAAGAAAGTTGGCGGCGGGGCGGGGCGGCGCACAGCTGGCGGAGGAAGGGGTTAAGTTTCGGGAAGCCGCCGGATGACGTTGCCGGGCTGGAGTCCGGGCCGGAGGAGTGGGGGGGAGCTGGCGGAAGGCGGTGGAGGCCGTGGGGAGGAAGGCGGGATTGAATGGGCAACCTGAGGGCCGAGTGCGCCCGGTTGCGGGCCGCCGAGTGGCGGTGTCTTGGGGGATCCTGGAAGACCCGACGGGGCGGGCCCGGGCCGCAGGCGTGCTGTGCGGACGCCCCAGGGTGCTGTCCCGGGCGCGGACGTTCGGGCGGCCGTGGTGGCAACTTCCCGGAGTGCGGGACGAGGTTCCCTGCTCCCCCTGGCGGCGGGGCTGCGGCACCGTTTCCCCCGCGGGGCCGCGCGGAGTCCGGCGCGAGGGCACCCGGCGGGGGTCGGGGCCACTCCGGGCCCAGCTCGGCCTGCCCCTCCCGCTGCCACTATGAATGGGTCGGCAGTGCCAGGCCCAAGCGGAAGCGGGCACCTCCGGCCCGGCGGGCCAAGCGCTCTGGCACCCAGCCCGCTGCCCGCCCCAGCCCGCCAGGCTCCCCTCCTGCGCTTTTGGTAGGGAGAGTGTTACTGTGGCCCGAGTTTCCATTGGGGCTCAGAGATGCTTTAGGGATCCCCTTTGCATTACAAATCACAAGGTGTGGCACTGTCTGGTGTCCATGCACCCTGGAGGTTAGGACCAAGTCATCTTTCTCGGGCTTGGGGTGAGGGGCTGTCTCAATTTCCTCGTCTGAAAAATGGGGCTCCTGATTCTCTGTACTTTAGAGAATGCTGTGGAGGACCAGCACATGTAGGAAGTAGTCAACAAGTGTTGGCTTGTCCTTTTGGGATGCATTTTTAGGGACGTGCCGGACACAGGAGCAAGGTGGAGCCAGGCTCCTACTTGCCTACTGCAGACCACGCAGGCCTGCAGCCTGCAGAAGTCACAAGTTTGGATTCCACTTGCTAGACTACATATCTCTGGTCCCTTAACCTCTCTGAACCTGAGTTTCCTTATCTGTAGCCTGGAGATAGTACCACCCACTCACGATGGGGTCAGGGGAGCTGTGCAGGGAAGTGCTCGGACCTTGTGCAAACAACAGGCAGTTTGGCAATAATTCCGTAGGTCAGAGGTTAGGAGAGACTGGAAGCACCAAGGAAATGAAACTTTGGAGGCTCTTGGAAGACTCACACGTCTCTGTTTGCCCAGCTATTCACTCAGTGTGCTGAAATCTTCCTGGTTGCCAGTATCTGGATGGAATTTTCTGAAGTTTGGGAAAAGTGACCCAGTAGGGTCTCATATCCCAGGCTGAACAACTGCACATTTTACAAGAGCCCTATGCAGTTGGGGAGCATTCTTCTACCTCCCTTCCACCTCCTTATACTTTTCCAACTGCCCTTGTTTGTCTTAACTGGTCATTAATTGGATACCCCGGGAAATCTCAGTGATTCTGCAGCATGCTATCTAACTTTGGTGATGTCTTAATTTGTTTATGAACTTTCCAAAGGTCAGCCCGCTATCGTCTGCCAACTTGTTTCCCTTCCAGAAGTACCTTCCGGTTCTGAGGTCCTGGAGATGCCACTTCCTTCTTGATTTAAGTAGAGGAGGAGAGGTCAGGGCAGACCTCCTAGTAAGTTTCCCTTTGTATGAAACAGGGCAGACTTGGATAGCAGGGCAAACCCATATTATTGGGCTGCCTGGCCACACCCCAGAGGAGGGCAAGAAAGGAGTCCTGGGGTTTGGAAACAGGGTTTCCAGTGGGTAGGGCTATAGGCACTATGTTATAAGAGAACTTCACCCTTTCATACTTAGAAGTCTGCCTCTGACCATTTCAAAAGGAGATTAAGAAGTTAGAGCAGTACCATGGTATAAGGATATTTTTTGTTGATGGGAGAGTTTTAAATAAATCCTGAATCGAATCATTTGAGCAGTTATGCTCTTTGCTAACTAACTCTACAGGCTGCAATAATTATATAGCACCAAACTCAGTTTAAATGGTTGAATGCAAATGATTTAATTGGAATATTGGTTTATTATGCAGCAGAATACCTTTTTAAAGTGTAAAAACCTGGATTCTTCTTACTCATTCTTTTATCACTGGGAGCTTTAACTAATAGACAAATGACACAGAGTCAGAGACAACAATTCTTTTGAGATACCGGATTTTTTGTTAAAATCTTGTTTCCAGAGGAAAAAATGGTCAGTCAGAATTATGAAGGTAGGGACTGTGCTTTCCTTCTGTATATCCCAGGCCTACAATGGATAAGATCTAGTAAGTTTCCTTTGACACAGAGTGGTGCAGACCTGAATCACAGGACTCCTGATTTAGCTGAAGCCTGGAGGAGACCATGATTGAGGGATGGCAAGAAAGGGATCTTGGAGTTTGGAGATAGAGGGTTTCCATAATTAATACTGATTAAGTGGGATAATCTACCATCTCTGGTTAAAATATCCTCAGTAATTAATCCAGCTGTTTCATGGGATAAATGAAACTGAACACAACTTGATTTTTAAGGTTTACTGTTTATAATCAGATTTCATAACTTTAATGTACATTTAGGACTGACAACAACCTTATTTTTTAGGATAGGTATAGTTGTCACCCATTTGATGGATGAGAATGGGGAGGCCCAGCAGATCAGGAGGTGTTTAGACTTGTTTTTGTTGCTAGTTTCTAGGTGACCTGGACTCTGCCTTCCAAACATTCTGTGGGGCTGTACAATTCTACCTTCTAGGGACAGTAATTATCCCAGAGACAACATAGAACTAGAAGACCAAAATTAAGTTTCACTGGCGAGAAGGTGGAGAGTCAGTTGAAAATGTAAAGTGGCAATGCAAGAAGGTACTTTGAATTTCATTTCTTTATGAAGCATCTCTCTTCTGGACCTTCAAATCTATACATACAAATGAGGGACTTCTAGTTCTTGTCTGAAGAAGTTGCTATGAAAAATGGTATTGTCCGGCACCATAGCCACATACAGCTATTTAAGTTTGACTTTAAAACAAGTAAAATGAGATAAATCAGTTTCTTAGCCACATTTCTAGTGCTCAGTAGTCACATATTAGTCAGTGTAGATTTAGATCATTCCTATCATCACAGAAAGTTCTGTCAGATAACATTGGTCTAGGGAAGCTGTTATTCTCTAAATAGTTAAGTCTCTGTTCTCTTGATTATAGGGAAATATTTTGATGTCCAGCCGGGTGAAATGCCCATTCTATAGATCAGTACAGTTGACTAGTGGCAGTTCATATGCTTTGACCTAATAAAATGTCACTTTTAATCACATTAGTCCTGACTCTGCATTGTAAACTACATAATGAGTGGGGAGTGGGGGGATATCAGTTTTTACCTAATAGCAACAGCATCTAAATGGCCAATTGTACCAAACATGGAAAATAAATAAGTATTAAGTAGAAATCATATGGCTTGTAAGGAAAGTAAATATTTAATTTTAAGTGGGCAAGCAAGGCCAGTTAGCATTATAGAACATTAACTCAGGGACTTCCTAAGAGACCATTTTTTTTTTTAGGCAGACAACTTCTGAATGAGTCTCCCCAAACAGGCAAGAATACACCCAAATTTAAAACCAGGCAAAAGTGACTCTCCAATCTCTCTAGAATGCACAGCAACTTTAATTTTTTTTAAAGTCCTATAATTCCTTTAAGTTGTAAATTCTCAATTATTTTGGCAAGACTGGACTACCTGCTTGGTCGCCAAACCTTACATCTTCCAACATATTGGAGTTTTCCTATCCCTGGGGCAGTGACTAATTTGCAGGCTCTTTCATACTCCGTATGACTCTGAAAGGCTCAGTGGGATTTGAGAGGATCAGTATTTGGGAAGAGCTGTTGAATTCTTGGTTGTCCTAGTGGGCTCATCTTAGTACTCAGAATGACAGAACCAAAGTTTAAACAAAGAACCTTCAGTGTTGGGCAGTTAGTCAATCTCTTGTTGGTCAGAGGAGAGGCCCACTGAGATTGTGCGGGAAGTTATCAGCTATTTATAGTGATAATGAATATCATTTGCTGGCTCAAAAGTCGTACTAAAAGACCATCCTGATCTCAAACCTTTAATTCTGTACCCTACCTGTGGGCTAGTTATCAGCAGACAAGGTCTGTGTTAAGCTGTCTCAAGACAGGTTTGAGGCTGGTGCACTGTGTGGACTGAACTTGGCCTGCACATGACGTTTGTTTGACAAACCCCATGTCATTAAACACCTTTTAAAAATGGGGGGATTTTTTCCCCCATTAAAATATTTCATTTTACATGAGGAAGAAGCTAAAGCCCAGAAAGAGAAAAGTCATGTCTAAGGTCACATCACTTATTCCTGGTATCAGAACCCCCACTAGGGCTTATCTCTTGGAAAAAATATTTAGGGCCCTCTTGGAAAAGATGAGAATGTCTGGCCACATTATGTTGGTTTTCTTGCACGAAAACTATGAACTGTGGTCACCCTCTGGGAAGAGCCTGTGCCCTCATGCACCAGCATCCTACCCTAGTTTATGTGATGTGCTGGGGTTTCAGCAGTCCTTGAGGGGGCTGGAGAGCATCTAGGAGCGGCCTGGCTCATCTCCAGCATGGGGCAGTGAGATAAGCCCTGGTTGGGGTTCTGATCCCAGGAATAAGTGGTGTGACCTTAGACATGACTTTTCTCTTTCTGGGCTTTATTTTGTTTCTCATGTAAATGAAAGTAGGCCAGATGGCTCCATCTTTGAGGCTTCAAACCTTGGTTTAATTCCCTGCTCTCTCATGCCAGTGTCTCCAACATCAGCAAATCCCATCAGTTCTACCTTTAAAATAGAGCCCTCATTGGACTTCTTACCCTCTTTTGGTTCCACTGTCCAACCCCTTTCACCGCTTGCATGGATTATTTTACTGCCCTCTGAAGTGGTCTTCCAGTTTTTACCCTCACCCCATGCCTTCTAATCTGTTCCAAAGCAGTCTTCTGTTAAAGAGCCTCCTTGGTCAGAGTGTTTATAGTGGTCTCCAGTGTTTCCACTTAGGCTCTGGCTGCCTACCATGTCCCTTGCTCCTCGGGCACACTTCTGACTCTGGCTTTTTTCATGTGCAGTTGCCTTTACCTGGGGAGTTTTTTCCCCAGATAACCACGTGACTGGCTCCCCCATCTCCCCCAGGTCTGTTGCCACTCTTTTTATTTTCACAATATCTTTATTTTGTTTATTTTTATGTGGTACACAGTGCCTCACATGTCAAGGCAAGTACTCTGCCACTGAGCCACAACCCCAGCTTCTGTTGCCACTCTTTTTAAAGTGACAGCCATCTGTCTCTTTTCATGTCTTTCTCATCTCTGCATCACTTTCTGTTGATTATCACCACCTAATGTATCCCATATTTGACTTTGCTGTGCTCCACCCCAGTGGAGCATGAGCTCTACCAACATGGGGATATTATCTGTTTTGTTTCCTCAGGTGTCTCCAGTATCTTCAACAGTGATGGCACCCAGTAGATGCCATCCTTGCTGAGCTAATTGAAGAGACGATTTCCTAGTGCTCATATTCTTCGGGTATATTATCATTTAGCCTGAAGTAGTCTGGATTCCTAGAGCATCAAATATAAACACAAAAACATATTCCAGAGCCAAATGCAAGTGATTTTTGGATTACCTCCAGCCTGGCTCCAGTTGAGAAATTGACAAGAACGTTGTGGAGTGGTGCTGTCAAGCATGGACAGTCCCTGCTCTGGCAGCAGAGGCTAGAGGTTTAAGTGTGCCTTAGGGGAAGGCTTGGGTGCCTGCCCTCCCTCTCCTGGCTCCCTGAATCTCCTGGCCAGCATATTATATAGATCTCAGGGCTGCCTGTTTCTCCACAGCCCATCATCCATAGCACCTCAGCAGGGCTAGGCCCTCCCAGGTGCTTGTCCTAGTTTGGGGGAGGAGCACTGGCAGTCAGCATCCTGTGTTTCCCTGTGTGAATTATGAGCATGAGGTGGGGTTTGCAGAGTAACTGAGCATATCAGTGACGACACACTTAACCAGGAAACAAAACGTTATTTTTGGTTCTGAACAATGTGCTGGCTTGCTCTGAATAGAGGTGGATTTTGTATTTCAGTGTTTCTTAGTGGTAGGAGGGAGAATTCTTTTCTTTTAGTTGGTATTACATTTTCTTTTCTCTTGGTCAGACTAAGGAGTGAGAGGACTTGATGAGGTTATTCTGTTGCCTCCCCTCGCAGTGGGCTTCTTTGCCCTCAGAGGGCTTTAGTGTGTAAGTTAGCAGAGATGGAGGAAGCCTGGTCAAAGGCATGCTGGTCTTGTAGGTGAGAGTGGATTCCAGGTTAGCCGCCATCCTTCATTTCTCCTTCTCTCCTGCTTGTAGGCAAAGAATGGAAAAGAACATCCTAGATTCCTAGCTCTTTGTAATGATGGTTTGTGACCTACTCATTTTACATGGAAGTGTGAAAGATCCTTGTCCATACCTAGGTGTGGTGTTTTCTGGAATCTGTCCTTCAGTGATCAGAATGTACAGCTCAAAGACAATTGAGTTTTCTATGAATAGGAATTGATGTAGCTTTATTTCTGATGGATACATTCTTATTTTTGGTTCTTGATATTTATACTGTAGTACTTAGAAAAATCTTAATTTTTAAAAATTTATAATAATAAATGATTAGAAAAATCTTAATTTTCAAAAATTTATAATAATAAATGGTTCAGGGAAGGAAGGAGCTAAAAAATAAATGAATTATTGCAACTCTTTATGAAAAGTCTTATTGGGGACTTGTCAAGGAACTTCTGAAAAGTCAACTTTAGCCTTGACTCTGAAGCCCAGCCCTAAGTTGACTGTCATATGTAGCTTCTGTCTTAAGTTCCTGAGCCTTATGTTGTACAGTTTTATTTTTTAAGACTGAGGAGGATAGCACAGTAGGTGTGGCTCCTTGCTGTCCTGGACACATCAGGAGATAACACCTGCCTGGTTTCTTTAATTCCTCTCTTTGGAGAGAACAATATTGAGTATATGTAAGAGCTGGGAGGTGGCAGTAGAGACAGAACTGTGACAGATTCTTTAGGCCTTAAATTTACCTCTCCTTCAGGATCCATGAGATGCATTTTCCTGGCAGAGATGGCACACATACTTTTAAAACAATATTTATTTTTTAGTTATAGGTGGACACAATATCTTTATTTATTTATTTTTTAAATGTGGTGCTAAGGTTCGAACCCAGTGCCTCACACATGCTATGCGAGTGCTCTACCACTGAGCTACAGCCCCAGCCCAGCACACATATTTTTAACTCTTTCCTGAAGTAAATATATTTGAGTCTATAGCTCAATACATTTTTTTTTTTTTACAGAGTATAAACCCTTGTTTAACCATCAGATCAAGAAGTCTATTATTTGTGTCCCCTTTTACTTGCTGCCTGTTCCCAAGGACAACTGTTCTCCTATTTCTAATAGATTCTTTTTGCCTTTGTAGGAATTCTATAGATGTGGAATCACGTGGCATATGCTTGTCTTTCCCTCAGGATATGTGTAAGATTTCATCCATGTATTTGGGATAGCTGTAGTTTATTCATTCATTCTTGTTGTTTATATTCCAGTATGTGAATATATCTCATTTTATCCATTTTACTCTGGATAGGTACTTGGATAGTTTCCAATTTGGGGCTATTAAAGATAATACTGGTCTTGCCTCTGACTTTTGGTGAACACATATTCATGATTCCATTGGAGTGGAATTGCGGAGCCACGAGGAAGTGTATGCTCAGCTTTAGAAGACAGTGCCAGACTTTTCCCCCAAAATGCTTCTATTAATTTGTACTCCCACCAGTAGTATATGAGAGTTTAGAGTGCATTGTGAAATGACTGACTTTAGGAAGGAACCAAAGTTTGATAATAAGAATCAATTCCTTCATACCAGAGTTCTTTTGTCACAGAGATGGGAATGTCTGACCAGCAGAATTTGTTAATCAAAGATGGGTCTTTGCAAGGGCTGATAGGAAGGTCAGATTTAATGTCAGTGAGCAAATGTTATTTCTTCACCACAAATCCAAGTGGAAAGGAGCTCCTCATAAAAATTAAGTGATGGAGTTGATTTGTGTTCTGATCTGATCCCTATTGGTTTCTTAAAAACAAGGCAAACAACAGTTGGGTACCAGACCTTATTCAGCCCTGGCTCATACATTTCTAATTAGAAGATCTACCCCTTCCATGAGTATGGTGGTGTGGGGATACACCTGCAGGATCTCCTACTTATCCACCTCCCACCCCTTGGGATTAGGGTATAGTAGTTCCCCCATCTGTGGGAATATATTCCTGCGACTCCTGTGGATGCCTAAAACTGCAGGTAGTTCTGAACCCCATACATACAACGTTTTTTTTTTCCTATACAATGTAATATGATAAAGTTGAATTTATGAATTGGGCACAATATGATATTAACAACAATAACATAACAGAGAAGAAGAGTTCCAACAATATCTGTAATAAAAATTATGTGAATGTGGTCTTTCTCGGTATCTTATTGTTCTGTACCCATTGTTTTTCTGTTGACAATGTGAGACGGTGCAATGCCTACCTGACGAGATGAAGTTAAGTAAATGATGTAGGCAGTGTGATATAGCATTAGGTCACATTGACCTTTTGACAATACATACTTTAGACTGTGGCTGACTGGGTACCTGAAGCCTCAGAAAGGGAAACTGTGGATAAAGCAGCACTTCACATATCCAGGTCTGGATTAGAAACTTGTCTTGCTGGCACAGCCAGCCTTCCTGTCACATAACAGTGATGTTTTCCCTTTTCTTTGAAGAGCTTTATTGTCTGGAATTTGGTTTGACTGTGAGTGGCAACAGTGCCAGCTATCGGTTAGCTTAAAGATTGAAGGGACACTGGGTTTCTGGTGAGGTAAGGTCTGGGTTGTCTAGACCAGTCTTCTGATTTGGGATGGGCTGGGGCAAGTACTAGATAGAAGATCAGAAACACCTCCTGTAAAGCATGGAATGGCCTGGAAGATACTGAAGAAGGATAAACATGATGCTGAGGGCCTTGGGTGAACTGTGCAAACTCTTAAGTTTTGAGGGAATCTCTCAGCACAAGGGGCAGAGATCAACATGGGCAGCATAATAGGAGAGCCTCTCCTAAGAGCTGGAACCACTAGGGACTTCAATACCTTTAGGAAGAAGGAAAGTCCTAAGTAAGCACTTCTGGGACTGGGGATGTAGATCAGGGGTAGAGCGCTTGATTAGCATCTGGGAGTCCCAAGTTTCAATCCCTAGCACTGCAAGATAAATAAGCAAATATACAGATAGACCAGCAGTACACAGCAAATAAATAAATAGAAAGGAAGGAAAGGAAAGAAGAAAGGAAGTGCTTACCCTACCCAAGAGCCAGGTTGTGTGGAATGGCATAGCCTGAGAAGTGGATATGAAAAGTTGTCCCTTATGTAGATCACATGAACTGAGTACTGGGAAACAAGCTCATTTTAAAGTTATTTTATAATTGACCTGGACAGATAGTGCTCTTGTGCCAGTCTCTGAGCAGGCAGGTCTATGAAGAACTGTACCTTTATGTAAGCTCGTTGAATTCCCAGTAAAAGTGTAACAGGAAAATGAACAGCCCATGCTCACAAAACACACAGAACTAGACAAAGGATGCAAAGTCCAACATGTAAATATGAAAATGTCAATAATTGTAATAAAAATCTGACAAATGGGATTATCATCAACTTAGACAAAACTGAAGAGAAGAAATGGACTGGAAGGTAGAACAGAAGAAAATATATAGATTCATTTTTAAAAACCAAATAGATGGGGCTGGGGTTGTGGCTCAGCGGTAGAGCTCTTGCCTAGCATGTGTTAGGCATTGGGTTTGATTCTCAGAACTGCATAGAAATAAATAAAGGTTCATCAACAACTAACTAACTAACTAAATAAATAAATAAAACAGATGAATACTTTGTAAGACCAATAGAGATTCACAGAGAATGGACTGAGAAGTGTGTATAATTGGGGATCCAGGAGAGGATCTGGATCTCTTCAGTGGGTATCTAAAGAGATCATGACTGAGAATTTTTGCAAAATGGATAAGACATTCATCAAAAACTAAAACCAACCCTCTAAAAACAGGTTTACGTGTGGATAGGTTAGTGGTTAGAGGGAAAAATTCAACAGTGAAGGTGAAAAGGTCATTTTAAGACATAAACCAAGAGGGTTACTATGGATCTTGGCTAAAGGACATTCTCAAGGATATTCTTGGAAGAAAGATAAGGCCAGATGGAAAAAAGTGAGTCTGCAGGCATTGAAGAGTAAAACTCGTTAATTTTTGAACAATCCTAAATAAATATAAATAAAATGAGATTATATACATGAAAATAGTAAGATCTAAGTTGGAAAAGGTAGTGAAATGTATGGGGGAGGGTAAAATTTTTGTGAACCTTGCATGTTGATTTTTAAAGATAATTACTAAAGAGTAGAAACAGTGAGTTACTTCTGTAATAGTGGGGTAGAGGATGGTGAATAAAACATTTTAAATAATCAAGAAAGATAGAAAGTAACCCAGGATAGGGAATAAAATAGCACAAAACGCAGATTTAAACCCAAATATATGAGCATTCTTATTAAATGTAAATGACCTAAATATTCCAGTTAAAATGTAAATATTTTGTTCATACTGGGTTTTAAAAACATCCAGCTCTTGAGGTATTTATGAAAGATGGGTGAAAGTAAAAGAATAGAAAAAGATACTACAGAAAAACTATTAAAAAAAACTGGTGTATTAATGTAATATCAAATATGCTTCAAGGCAAAACCCATTATGTAGAGAGAAGGTCACTTCATAATGATAAGCATGCAATTTGAAGATTGTTAATTCTAAAGTTAAAATTGCTCAATCTTAATACATAAAGCATAAACTGACAATTTTCAAAAAATGGTCAAATCTATATTCATAGTAGAGAATTTTAGTAATCCTGTCAGCTAAACAGAGCAGTAGGAATGTAGTTTGTAACGATTTTTGGGGGGGGGGGTACCAGGGATTGAACTCAGGGGTGCTTAACCACTGAGCCACATACCCAGCCCTCTTTGTATTTTATTTAGAGACAAGGTCTCGTTAAATTGCTGATAAATGGCTTTGATCTTGGGATCCTCCTGCTTCAGCCTCCCAAGGCCCTGATATTAACAGGCATGTGCCACCATACCTGGCTGGCATGTAATGATTTTTTTGTAAATAAAACACTATAGCCAGTGCATACTTCAGGTTAGCCATGTCTGTAGCCTTTAAAGTAATTCTCAAGAAATAATAAAGGTTTGAAATTGTACAGAGTAGATAGATCACTATTCAATTAAATCAGAAATATGAATAAAAAGAAAATCTCCGTGTACTTAGAAATTTTAAATTGCTTCTAGTATTCATGTGTAGGTAAAAAAAATAATGAGAAATAAAAATGTTGAAATGTATAGTATGTTAAAAGTTGTAGCATGTAGCTAAAATATTATTTACCAGGTAATTTATGACTTTAAATGCATTCAGAAGGAGAAAAAGATGAAAATTAATGAACTAAGCATGTATCTTGAGACATTACAAAAGGCAAAATAAACCTGTCAATCAGCAAGAAGTAAAATAAGGATTAATGAAACAGAAAACAAATATATAATAGGGAACCTCAACAAAACCATAATTTCACCCTTAGAAGAGATGAGTAATATTGACAAATCTCAAGCAAAATTGATCAAGAGAAAGACATAAATAACTAATCAAGTATGTAAAATGGGACTTCACTACAGATGATGTAGACATTAAAAGATAAGTGGTTATTATGAAGAACTTGTGCTACATAAATTTTAAAATCAATATTTATTAACATTTATTAAAATATCTAATAACTAGAGAGGAGTTATACATCATATATCAAAAACTTCCCTTTTACATCTCAACATGGCAAAGGTTTTGCAAATTCTTAGAATATTAATAAGCTTCTAGAAAATATAACTTATCAGTACTGAATCAAGAAGAGATAGAAAACTTGCATAGTCCTATAATTATTAAGGAAATTAGATCCTTCAAGTTTTCTCACACAGAAAATAGCAGCTCCAGATGACTTCACTGATTAGCTCTACTAGACTTTTAAAGAAAAGTATTTCAGTTGTTCACAAACTCTTCAAAAAAAGAAAAAAGAAACACTACACTATCTACTCATCTTGATACAAAACCTGACGAAAATAGGTGGGAAGAAAATTTTCAAATCTTACTCCTAAAAATACAAACCAAATCAATTAGTATGTATAATGACATATTTATCCTAGGAATGCAAACTTGGTTTAATGTTTTAAATATGTTTATATTCATCTCCCGTGCTCACAGATTACAGGAGTAGCACAGCGTGATTATCAAATACAGAGAAAGTATTTGATAAAATTAACCATGTATTTATGCAAACTAGGGATAAAAATGGACTTTTTTAAACTGATAAAGGATGTCTTCAGAAAGCCTGTAGCAAACATCACACTGAAAAAAGGGATTCATAAAATCCTGCCCTTAGATATCAGGAAGAACTGGTTGCCTAGCATCATCCTTTTTCCCTCTCTTTTTTGTTTTTCGTTCATACTGGGGGTTGAACCCAGAAATACTTTGCCAACTGAATTATATTCCAGCCCTTTTTATTTTGAGGCAGGGTCTTGCTAAACTTAAAATCCTCCTGTCTACCTTCCATGTAGATAGAATTATAGGTGTGCGCCTCTGCAGCCGTCCGTCCTTTCTCTTTAGTGCTGTGTTGGAGTCCTACCCTGTCAAGAAGAGTGAAACAGAGCATATCAAGAGTGGGAAGAAAAGAACAAACAATGGTTCATATGCTTAGATATATAGAAAACTTAAAAAAAAGCCTTCAGATGCATTATTAGAATTAGGCAAAAATTTACCATACCTGAATCAAATACATTTCTTATACCAGTAACAAATTGAAAATGAAACGTAGAGACCTTTTGCAAGTGTGTAAAAACTGTGAAGAACCAAGAAATAACTCTCTGAAAAAATGGGTAAGACTTCATGGTGGACATTAATTTCTCCTTCAAGACGGTTGTGTTTTTCTTTGTAAATTTGGTCCTTATAAAATAAATTAACACATATTGTCCTGATATCAGCAGATACTGACGCCGATGTGAGGAGGCTGGCTGCATGCAGTGCAGGTCAAGTTCATCCCTGCTTTCTGAGAGGTGTATGTCAACCGCAATAAGCACTCTGTTGTGGGCCGACACATCTTTACTCTTCATGTTTATTTTTAAAAACCAGGATCCTTGATTCCTACCACATAGGCATGTTGTCTTCATAAGATGAAGCTTGTAGATTTCTTAAAGCTCTCAGAAGATTTAAGTCTATTTAGATACCTACTTTTCCAAAGACTTCGTGATTTTGAGAAACACAAACGTGTCAACTCTTTATTTTTTTCCTCAGGCATACAAATTGAATCTGAAATGGCTGATGAATAAGACTTATAATAGAATACATTTCTATTTTTAGTGTTTCAACTCTTCTTTGAAATGAGTGGTATTGTTTCTTTAAAGTAGGAAGTCAGTTATTTCCATCCTGTTAACACATGAAATAAGTGATTACAGAGCTGTCTTTAGTTACTGCATTTTCTCTTAGTTCCTCTGGGTTAAACAAAACACAACAAAAACAAATCCAAGATTACATTTAAAATTTTAGACCAGATACTCTGATTCCGTTTTAGAAATGTTAGATGAAGTTAATAAGCATTTTTTTTTTAAAGTTTTGCTTATGGGGTAGCAAAGAGATTGCCAGAAACTGTAAGCTAAGTGAGAAGTGACTGGGGCGTACCCTAAGCTGACCCTGGGATAGGGGTGGGGTAATGACAACTACAGTCATTTTTTGCTTTAATGCCCAGGGGGTAAGGGATTATGTGAAGTGGAAGTGGGAACTGAGCTTTCCTTCACATACCCATTTAAGTCCCAAACCCTTGAAGGCCTGCATCCTCAATGGAAGAGCAGACATTATCCCATGATTAATAAGGGGAGAGGAGGATGGGTAAGCACTTACCTGGTTTTGTTCTGAGGTAGGAAAGCAAAGTCTCCTGAGTTTTTCTGTGCTACTGGGCCCAGTCCAGGGCCTAGCACATGATAGGTAAGTGCTCAACCACTGAACTATACCCCTACGCCTTTTTATTTTATTTTAAGACAGGGTCTTTAAGTTGCCCACACTGACCATGAACTTGTGATCCTCCTGCCTCAGCCTCCTGAGGAGCTGGGATTACAAGTGTGCATTACCATTCTGGGCTTAGTTAATTTTTTTTTTAAAGGATTATTCAATGATAAAGTGGAACTAAATTGTAAAGGAAAAAAGGATAACACTTGAATAATCCAATAAGAGTGCAAAAAAGAATGGGAAAATATATAAAGAAACTGTTATAAATAGGAAGTATAAAAGGAGAGTATAAATGAGTCCAATTACATAGGAAACTACAATAGATGTTGGTGGAT